>NC_058518.1:182244619-182547649 GCF_904849725.1 Hordeum vulgare subsp. vulgare
TTTTCGCAAAGGAAAAGACATGATAATATTGGCTCTTGGTTAGATCAACATTAGTGCATATGAGCGCCACCCAACAGTTTCATCATGGTCTTCTCCTTTCCGCGAGTCAAAGAGAAGAAAAGAAATTCAGAGGAACACACTAAAATATTTTTGGATTTTTTTTCTCGGAGAAAGGAAAGAAGCAAAGGAAAACAAAACTAGAAAAAATATTTACATGGGAAAGCTCCCAACAAGTAAAGGAAATATTTTGGCTTCTCTTTTAATACTACAACTAATTAAACGGGAAAGAAAAACCGAAAATAAACTATAGATATTTTAAAATTTTCTAACGTTTTTTAAAGAGACAATAAGAAAGATAAAATGAAAAAATAAAACTAACATGGATATACAAGAAAAAAGGATGAACACCGACATTCTATATGAAGTGTGTGAACATGAATGTAATGTCGGAGAGAAATACGTACTCCCCCAAAGCTTAGGATTTTTCCTAGATTGGTGATCACCATTAATAATAGCCAATAGGTCCCAGAAAGTATGGCTACATAGGCACTTGAGCATCCCATGCCTGGGCCTTGGCCTCCGTCGCAGCCAACTCGTTTCAGTAAGCAATTATGTCCTCCAGTATGATGGTGTATCCGTGCCTGTTATGAAAATTAAACAAGGAAGGTGCAGGCAACACAATAACATCGAGGGTAGTCTCATTGTAAACCAATTTGTAAATAATGTACCGCGTAGGTTTAATCTCGTCAATGAACTGGTGATCTAACATAGACTGTTGATCAAGATTAGCCTTAGGCAATGGGTAATTAATTGGGTGTATGTCAACATTGAAACACTTTGCTAGACGGGTGGCATAAATACCACCATGGATTTTGCCCTTAGTCCGGTTAAGATCCAAACGACCTGCAATGATTTTTCCCTTCAAGTGCGCGGAGAAAGATAGCAAGGGTGGGGGCACTAAGACCACCAACCTGAATCATAGCGGTTAAACATTTCCCTATAAATATAGCAAAGTATAGCAAAGAAGGACAATGTAAACTAGTAGCCCTAGCCTTCGACACGCCCCTCATTTCTGCCATGGTCAAGGTGAGGAGAAATTCCTCAAAATCCTTGGCCCTAGGATCACGGGTTCCCCCATCAAAAGGGATCAATCATATTTTACAGAATTCCGCGACTAGTATCTCATGATGTTAACCATATAAAACAAAAGGAACCATGTGAACATCACGTGTATTGATGAAGTAGATATTTTGCACAAAGGAATTCGTAAGGAGTTAGTATTGCTCACACTCATGTGCGAGAAAGTTGGTTAACCCATCATTTGCAATGAATTGCATGAACTTACTACCTCTTGAGCTTGTGTTGGTTTTCCCTTGAAGAGGAAAGGGTGATGCAGCAAAGTAGATAAGTATTTCCCTCAGTTTGTAGAGAACCAAGGTATCAATCCAGTAGGAGGAACAAGCAAGGATCCAATAGTAGTACCTACACAAATAATCAAACACTTGCACCGAACGCTATAAAGGGGTTGTCAATCCCTTCAAAGTTATTTCAAAGGATGAGATTTGATAGAGATAGATATAAAATAGAGATAGATCTAAAAGTAAAACAAAAGTAAATAAATTGTAGCAAAGTATTTTTGGTATTTTTGGTTTATACATCTAAAAATATAATAAGTAAAATAGACCCCGGGGCCATAGGTGTCACTAGACGCTTCTCTCATAAAGTAAAATAATACGATGGGTGAACAAATGTAGCGACCCGATTCAATACGAGTCAAGCCTCTGGTGTTGCCGTACCATCCCAAGATCATGTTGGTACACACTCACTACATCAATGTATATATCAAGATTCAATCACACAGCTTTATTAATTGAAATCTCATATCGAGTACTTTATTACAATAATGAATTACAATAAAGTGGTTGAAGGCCGTCTCATGAGATATCTAACGAAGACTAGCGGAAGCATCAGGTAGACGAGTCCATCCGACTCCAGGGCATGTCGTTGAGCGTAGATCATAGCCTCACTCCTGGTCAAAAAAGTACTCTGCAACATGATATGTTGCAGCCGTGTAGGTCAGCATATGGAATATGCCGGCAAGTCATCAAAGAGAGGGGAAAAATAATAACCAACTATCTCAACATGCATATTTGGCAGGTGGGGCTATAAGTTTTAGCATAAAGCCAATTTTCTCCTACAACAAGAGAGGGCTGAAAGCAAAATATTACTACATTGTTTGTTGTTAACGAGATGGTTCCGCCAACCAATTCTCGTACCCGAGTTGTTGATAATTCCCACATCATTATTAAGTTGTGTCGAGAGTTCAGGGAAATTTCAATGCCTTCGGCTCAACTTGTCCATGACCGTGGACACGACTAATCGATTAGGTTTGGGCACTCTCCAGAGTTTTGCACACGTTCCCCACAAGATTTGATCGCCTCCGAGTATGTCCTCGCACTTCAGGGTGTTTGAACACCGGATGATCAAAACATGGTCTTTCAACGGGTCCCTCTGAATCCCTTTCGATGCCCATCCATTCCTACCGTTCTTCTACATCTGCTAGCACCGCCTGTCCAGAGTCGCCGCGTTGTCCAACCAAGACAGAGCCCATAATGACTTGTGGCTGTGCAGGTAAGCCTTGGGTCTTGAAGCCTCCGTCCGTCTCTTCGAGCCTCGGTGAAGCTTTCCGCAAGATGTCATTGCACGTCTCCAGCATCCCGGGGTCGTCCACTGGTTTCTCCAGGGAGCCCGTCAAACCGTCCTTGACCCAGAGTTGCATTTCTTCACGAGGTCTTGAAAATCTTGACTTAACCGGTCTTGGTTATTTAATTATCCTCGCATCACTCGTGTTATGCACTCAACCAGAATCCCGTCTACTCAAGCATAGCAATATGAAATTTGTCGTACCGGGCCAAGTATCGGGGTTGTTGTGTGCCTACCACATGATACTACAACCTATAACTATAATTTCCAAGTACCTACTCAGCATGCAATTGGGCAAAGAAAGGTGAAACTACCATGCATAGAAAAAAAACATAGGAGATAGTATGATCAAAATGACTTGCCTTGATGATAGTTGTCTTGATCGAGCGCTTCTAAGTAACAAGCTTCGCACTCTGGGTGATCTACCGATACAAACAAATACACACCATAAGCACTACAATCATCAACAAGTAAAATAACATCACAAGCATAAACTAGCAATAGCATAAAGTGAAAGAATTCACTTCACCTAACTAAGGCAGAAATTGTTTCTCTTAAAACACCAAGTAAAAAAATATTAAAAAATATTTTAAACTTATACTACAGTAAGATATAATCACTAGGAAGCAGTAGCAAAAAGAATCACATAAAAATCATTTTTTAAACTCCTGGAATAAGAAAAACAAGGTTTAGACTAAATCTGACCTAAATCAAATTTGAAAATTTCAACCATAGACAAATTATATGTTTTCGAAACTACAGAAAAATTATGATCTACTGGAACAAGTTTCAACTCCATGGGAATTCTAGATCAAAAGTTATGATCAAAACAAGATTGGAACTTTCTCTGTTTTCTAATCTAAAACAGAAAAAGAAGAAAAACTGCTAGTGGACAGGGGGTTAGGTGGCAGCTTGTGGTTGGCCTAGATGGTGTGTGTTGTGGGGCTATCTAGCAAACGGACGCAATCTAAGCAAAAGCGCCGGCTAACTAATAAGTGAAGAGAAAAACCGTTTCGGTTTTATTTAAAAGACCGAAAGGGTACGCGGGTTTTAATCTCATGCGTTTATTCTAGATCGGACGGCTACGGGGGAGATGGGGGTAGCTCACCGTGGCTGCTCCTTCTCCGGCGAGCAGGGAAGTGGAGATCGACGGGGACGGGGCTCCGGCGGGTCTCCGGCGAGTCCGATGGCACCAGGGGACGGCGGCGAGGCTCCTCCGTCCGTTTGCTGTCTCGGGGAGTCGAGGGAGCGTCGGGGCGAGCAGCACGAGCTCCTCAAGCTTCTGCGGCGACCGAACTCCGGCCGGGAGGTGCGGCGGCATGGGGCGGCGAAGGGGAGGTCTAGGGGGAAAATGGAGTGCGGTGGAGGCGGGGGTGCTTGTGGCGGCGTCGATTGGGGCGGGAGGCGAGTGGTGGCACAGGGTGGCGTGGGCGTTTTTCTACTGGAGCCTAGCTCCAACGAGGTGGCGTAGGGCGATCTGGCATGGGGAGGAGGGGGCCGAGGGGGACTGGAGGCGCGGCTGAAATAGGGGGAGAGGGGGGCCGTGGGAAGGAAGGGGAAGGGAGAATCGGGTGGATCCCGTCGGATCAGGGGGTCGCGCCATGGAGGGGTGGCGGTGCGCTGGGAAGGAAAAGGGCACGGGAGAAGAAAGGAAGGAGGAAGAAGAAAGGAAGGAAAAAAAGAAAAGAAAAGAAAAAAGAAAAAAGAGAAGAGGGGTGCGCTGCGTGGGGATGGATCCCGGTGGGAATCTGGCCCAGGAAAAAAAACGCCTCAGGGCGGTTTCCTAATAAAAGAAAAAAAAACTTTCCTGATTTTGTTTTTCTTTTAAAACAGCAAGGGAAAAAGAATAAAAGGAAACAAAATTAAATAATTTATACGGGGTATTATATACCAAAATGATGAGAAGAATATTTCCTAATTGTTTATCATATTTTCAAAACCAAAATAAAAACTTTTTAAAAATGTTTTTTTTCAGAAAAAAACCCCTTATGCTATATTTTCTTCTTCAAATTATTTTCTCCATAAATTCTGGTTTTTCTTGGCTCAATTATTATCAAAAGTGCCTCACATTTTGCAGGGTCATTTTCCTCCTCTCTTTCTTGCTTGCAAGAATTTTGTCGGGGCATTTCTCGTGGGGAGAAAATAGAAAAGCAAGTATTTGACGGAAATCAAATGCAAAACTTTATTGCAAACAAAATGCATAGATGCTTAGCTACACTGGTAGAACATTCCCAATTTGGAAAATTGGGATGTTACAACAAATTACTGTCGAGCACTTCATAGAAAAGCTAATAATTATGAAGGTATCCAAGGAAATGATTATGCATATAGGCATCATGTTTCTATCAAGTAGACCGAAACGATTCTTCATCTACTACTATTACTCCACACATCGGCCGACTCCTACCTACATCTAGAGTATTAAGTTCATGACGAACAGAGTAACACATTAAGTAAGATGACATGATGTAGAGGGATAAAGTCAAGCAATATGATGAAAACCCCATATTTTTATCCTCTATGGCAACAATACAATACGTTCCTGGCTACCCCTACTATGTCACTGGGTGAGGACACCACAAGATTTAACCCAAAACTAAGAACTTCTCCCATTGCAAGAATTATCAATCTAGTTTGCCAAACCAAACAAATAATTCGAAGAGACTTGCAAAGATATGTAATCATGCATATAAGAATTCCGAAGAGACTCCAATAATATTCATGGATAATACGAACATAAACTCACAATTCATCGGATCTCGACTAACACACCACAAAAGAGTGTTACATCGGATAGATCTCCATGAAGATCATGAAGGACATGGTATTGAAGATCAAAGAGAGAGAAGAAGCCATCTAGCTACTAGCTATCGACCTGTAGGTCTGCGGTGAACTTGTCACGCATCATCAGAGGGGCAATGGAGTTGATGTAGATGCCCTCCGTTATCAATTCCCTCTCCGGCAGATTATCGAAAAAGGCTCCTAGATTGGATCTCTCGGGAACAGAGGCCCCCGGCTGCGTAGAAGTATTTTCGTGGCTTTTTTCGGTGATACGGGAATATTTGGGAATTTATAGGCCAAGAATTAGGGTTAGGAGACTTGTAGGGGGCCCACAACCTAGGGGGTGCGGCCACCCCCAGGGCGCGCCTTGCAGGCTTGTACCCTCCCGACAACTTCCTTGCCCCTACTCCAAGCCTATTGCGTGTCTTTTGGTCCAAGAAAAATCTTTCTGGAGATTTTATTCTGTTTGGACTCCGTTTAATATTCCTTATCTGCAATATTCAAAAACGTGGAAAAAACAGAAACTGGCACTAGGCTCTGGATTAATAGCTTAGTCCCAAAAATAATATAAAACAACATATAAATGCATATAAAATATCCAAAATAGATAATATAATAGCATGGAACAATCAAAAGTTATAGATACTATGGAGACGTATCAAGCATCCCCAAGCTTAATTCCTGCTCGTCCTTGAGTAGGTAAATGATAAAAAAAGAATTTTGGATGTGGAATGCTACCTAACATAGTTATCCATGTAATGTTCTCTATTGTGGCATGAATATTCAGATCCATAAGACTCAAAACAAAAGTCTATATTGACATAGAAACAATAATACTTCAAGCATACTAATAAGGTAATTGCTTCCTTTCGAAATAGCATGGTCTTAGAAAGTTATCCCTACAAAATCATATGGCCTCGCTATACTCCATCTTCACCACACAAAGTATCTAAATCATGCACAAACGCTATGAAAATCAAGCAATTGTTTCACACTTTTTATGTTCTCAAACCTTTTCAACTCTCATGCAATACATGAGCGTGAGCTATGGATATAGCACTATAGGTGAAACAGAATGTGGTGGATGTTGCAAAAGAAAGAGGAGAAGATAGTCTCACATCAACTAGGCATATCAATGGGCTGTGGAGATGCCCATCAATAGATATTAATGTGAGTGGGTAGGGATTGCCATGCAACAAATGCACTAGATCTATAAGCGTATGAAAGCTCAAAAATAAAACTAAGTGGCGGTGCAAAAGATGTAATTCCACTAGTTATATGAAAGTGACAAAATAGGAGACTCTCTAAGAAGAACATGGTGCTACTTTGAAGCACAAGTGTCAAAAAAGATAGTAGCATTATCCCTTCTCTCTTCCTCTCATTTTTTTCTTTTTTTCATTTTTCCCTTTTTTTAGTTGGGCTTCTTTGGCCTCTTTTTTATGGGCTTCGCTGGCCTCTTTTATTGTTTTTTGTAAAGTCCGGATACTCATCCCAACTTGTGAGGGAATCATAGCTTCCATCATCCTTTTCTCACACCAGACAATGCTCCAATAATGAAAATCATCACACTTTTTTACTTACAACTTAAAGATTACAACTCGATAGCTAGAACAAAATATGACTCTATAAGCAATATGGAAGTGATGGTGCGTGTCATAAAAATGGGACGATGGTGTTGCATGGCAATATATCTCGGAATGGCTATGAAAATGCCATAATAGGTAGGTATGGTGGCTGTTTTGAGGAAAATATATGGTGGTTGTTTTGAGGAAGGTAGGTTTAATGTACCGGCAAAAGATGCGCGGTACTAGAGGCTAGCAAAGGTGGAAGGGTGAGAGTGTGTATAATCCATGAACTCAACATTAGTCATAAAGAACTCACATACTTATTTTAAAAGCCTATTAGTTATCGAAGAAAAGAATTAGACGCATGCTCCTAGGGGAACGGTTGGTACGAATTAACCATCGCGCGATCCCGACCTCCACACAAAGGATGACAATCATTAAACAAGTCATGCTCCGATTTCATCACATAATGGTTCAGCATATGTGCATGCTATGAGAATCAAAAGCTTCAAAACAAGTATTTTTTCTAATTCACAATTACTTACTAGCATGACTCTCATATTACCATCATCACATCTCAAAACTATATGCAAGGAATCAAACTTATCATCATATTCGATGCACTTAATATGAATGTTTTTATTATATCCCTCTTGGATTACTATTATATTAGGACTAAATTCATAACCTAAACCACTTATCATGTTTTTTAAAGAAATATCAAAATAATATAAGTGAGGTACGATAGTTTAACAATTCCACAACACCGCCGTGCTCTAAAAGATATAAGTGAAGTACTAGAGCAACATTGCCTAGCTCAAAAGATATAAGTGAATCATAAAGAGTATTCTAATAAATTCACGATTCAGTGTGTATCTCTCTCTCCAAGATGTGTGCAGCAAGGATGATTGTGGCAAACTAAAAAGTAATTACTGGTATCATACAAGACGCGCCAAGCAAAACACATATCATGTGGTGAATAAAAATATAGCCTCGAGCAAATTTACCGATGGATTGAAGACGGAAGAGCGGATGCCTTCTGGGGCATCCCCAAGCTTAGGCTCTTTGGTATCATTGAATATGACTTGGGGTGTCTTGGGAAACCCCAAGATTAGGCTTTTGCCACTCCTTATTCCATAGTTCATCAAATCTTTACCCAAAACTTGAAAACTTCACAACATAAAACTCAACAGAAAACTCACGAGATCTGTTAGTATAAGAAAAATAAATCACCACTTTAGGTACTGTTGTGAACTCATTTTATTTATATTGATGTAATATTTACTGTATTCCAACTTCTCCATGGTTCATACATCCCGATACAACCCATAGATTCATCAAAATAAGCAAACAAGACAAAGAAAACAGAATCTGTCAAAAACATAACAGCCTGTAGCAATCTGTTTACTTCGAATAATTTTGTAGCTCCAAAAATTCTTCAAACTAAGGACAATCTGCGAAATTTTTAATTCAATCTTGTGTAAAAAATCATATCAAAATCATGTTCAAGTGCATTTATAAAATTCTTGGACTGAGAGAGAATGTTTTTGTTTTTCAGCAAAATCAACTTGCAAACACCATAGACTATCCCAAAGGTCTTACTTGGCTCAGAAACTAATTAAAATAAGAAAACAAAATTATTACAGAGGTAATAATATGTGCAGAACTCAAAAACATAAACAAAAGCAAAAGCAAAGCAAATAAAATCGGGTTGCCTCCCAACAAGCGCTATTGTTTAACGCCCCTAGCTAGGCATAATGCAATAGATCTATGTATTATCATCTTTGGTATGCAATCAATAGTTAGATCTCATAATAGATTTGTAAGGTAATCTTATTTTATTTATAGTAAAGTGCTCCATACCTGTCCTTAATGGAATTTGGAATCTAATATTACCTTCTTTCATGTCAATAATTGCACGAATCATTCTAAGGAAGGGTCTACCAAGGATAATAGGACATGTAGGATTGCATTCTATATCAAGAACAATGAAATCTGCAGGCACATAATTCCTATTAGCAACAATAAGAATATTATTAACCCTTCCCACAGGTTCTTCAATTGTAGAATCCGCTAGATGCAAATTTAGAGAACAATCATCAAATTCACGAAATCCTAATACATCACATAAAGTTTTTGGAATTGTGGAAATGCTAGCACCCAAATCACACAAAGCATGGCACTCATAATCTTTAATTTTAATCTTAATGGTAGGTTCCCACTCATCATAAAGTTTTCTAGGTATAGAAACTTCCAACTCAAGTTTCTCTTCAAAATATTTCATCATGGCATCCACAATATGTTTAGTAAAGGCTTTATTTTGACTATAAGCATACGGATAATTCAACATGGATTACAACAAGGAAACTCAATCAATTAAAGAGCAACTATCATAATTAAAATCCTTGAAATCTGAAAGAGTGGGCTCATTGCTATTTAAAGTTTTGACCTCTTCCATCCCACTTTTATCAATCTTATCACTAAGATCTATGAACTTCGAATCATTGCGACGCCTTTTAACTAAAGTTGACTCATCCCCAGTCCCATATTTTTCAATATTTATGCTAGAAAACAAAGATTCAATAGGTATCACACCAGTCACTTTTAGATCTTCATCAATGCTGAAAGATTCTGGATCCGCGACCATTTTATTAACTAAAGTGGCTTGTTTGTGAGAAATCTGTCCTAATAAATCTTCGGGGTGAGCGAACTACGATTTCAAACCATAAAATTCCTTGGCCAAAGCATCAAGATCTTTATTCATGAAATCAAGCATAGAGTTTTGTTCTTTAAGCTCGTTGCTAAAGAAACTATTGTGGTCAAATTGAAGTGACAGAAACCCCTTAGCATTATTTTCAGCATCTTCTAATTTCTCAAGATGCAGATAAAAACTTTTTGGTTGAGCCATGGAAACGAGCAAACGAAAAATACGAACGAAAAATGGCGAATAAAAAGGAAAATCTTTTTGTTATTTCTGAAAATCATTTTAGAAGTGGGGGAGAGGAAAACGAGAGGCAAATGGCAAATAGAGTAAACGCAAGAGATTAGTTTGTGATGGGTACTTGGTAGGCGTGATCATGCTATGTATCCTCCCTAGGAATGACGCCAGAAATCCTTCTTGCTACCTCTTGCGTTGGTTTTCCCTTGAAGAGGAAAGGGTGATGCAGCAAAGTAGATAAGTACTTCCCTCAGTTTGTTAAGAACCAAGGTATCAGTCCAGTAGGAGGAACAAGCAATTCTCCAATAGTAGTACCTACACAAATAATGAAACACTTGCACCCAACGCTATAAAGGGGTTGTCAATCCCTTCAGAATTATTTGCAAGGATGAGATCTTATAGAGATAGATAAAAAATAGAGATAGATCTGAAAGTAAAACAAAAATAAATAAATTGCAGCAAAGTATTTCTGGTATTTTTGGTTTAGAGATCTGAAAATATAGTTTGGAAAATAGACCCGGGGGCCATAGGTTTCACTAGAGGCTTCTCTCATAAAAGAAAATATTACGATGGGTGAAAAAATTACTGTCGAGCAACTGATAGAAAAGCGAATAAGTATGAAGATATGCAAGGCAATGATTATGCATATAGGCATCACATCCGTATCAAGTAGACCGAAATGATTCTACATCTACCACTATTACTCCAGACCTCGACCGACTCCTGCCTGCTGATGACCCACAAGTATAGGGGATCAATCGTAGTCCTTTCGATAAGTAAGAGTGTCGAACCCAACGAGGAGAAGAAGGCTCTGATAAACGGTTTTCAACAAAGTAGGTCAAAGATGGCGACTCCCACCTCCCACCTCGGCGACTCCATGGCGATCTGGTGCGCTAGCCGGCGTATCTACCCTCCTCGTCGCTCTACTTCTCAGGTGAACCCTCCCGATCCCCCTCACGTGGTCGTGCATGGCTTGCATGGGTGGCTCCACGTTGGATCTGGATTTTTCTCATGGTTTGGCTTTCGCCGAGGATGTTTATCGTCATTCTGGGGTTACGGTGCACCCTATGAAGCACCGCCGCTCCTTCATCATGGTGGTTTCTTTTGGTCGTCATGTGTCCCGTCTCTCTGAGGACACGGTCGCCACAGCTCTAGAATCTGTGATTGGGGGCTCTGCCATTGAGTTTCGCATCTCGCAAGTTACAGATTTGGTTTTCTCCTTCAAAGTGTCCTGCATGCAAATTGGTTTTCATAGTTTGGATCTACGCTCGTTCAAATGCTCAAATTTTAAGTGCTTCTTCCATCTATGGGGCCATGGTGGTCCGAATTGGCGTCGGGAATTCTCTCTGTGGAAGAAACAATCTGATGCTGAATGGATTATTGTGAGTCCATCTAAGAGGAGAGCCACACTAGGTCTGATGGCAATGCATTCCAAACCTCTAAAATCTTCTCTTAGATCTGGATCATCAGTTCGTAAGAAGCTCACATTCGCATCCCTACAACAATATGAGGTTTGCAAGGGTTATAGATGTCCTGTTTCCCATGATGAGCTCCTCACCCTTGAGCAGGCTGGTTATACAGTGCCTTCTGCTGAACGTGTCATCATCTCTGCGCCACCACCAGCAAAACTCCGGTGGATGACGGCCACGCCGCATATTACGTTCGGCACTGTTTCTCGCCAACAGTCACCGCCCGGATCTCCCAGAGCTGATTTTCAAATTGCCAAGTGTAACAGAATTTCTACCGTGCATCACGGAGTTGTAGCTCATCCCGCCGAGATTCATGGTGTTTGGAAGTAT
Source organism: Hordeum vulgare subsp. vulgare (assembly GCF_904849725.1). NCBI lineage: Eukaryota > Viridiplantae > Streptophyta > Magnoliopsida > Poales > Poaceae > Hordeum > Hordeum vulgare. Next base: position 182,256,406 of record NC_058518.1, read on the forward strand.
GAGAATCAATTTTCGGTGGAGAGTTCGGATTCTGGGCCGATTTCCACACTCATTAATGAGCCTTCTGAGGTTACCTCCTTACCTCGGAACGAACCTAATACTAGGATGGATATTCCCTCCTCACAAGAAGCCCATCTGGCCTTTGATGAACATATTAATGGCATGGTTGAAGAAATCTTTTCTTGCTCGATTTGCAACGCTCGGGGACATCTAGCTGCCAACTGCACGGCTTCGCCTGGATACGCTGACAGAGCTGTGGGTCACGCACGATCTAGAGGAACCTCTTTTATGCGTAATAATTGTCTTACTTGGAACTGTAAGAGACCCACCACCTCCCCTGTCGCTGATATCTCGGGAACTGCCAATACTCTTGGTGAAACCGCAATGCCTGTAGCACAGTTCCGCCCTGTCTCATCGTCGTCGCATCCTCGAACTCCCTTTGAGACTCCGCCTACCACGTCGCCGCCGCCTCCCACAATGGCGAACTTTGAGCTTGACCCAGAGTTCTTCCTCCCGCCGGGCCACAACTTCATCGACGGAGGACCTGACCGGCTGCCTCGGACATACACCACGCGTGTTGTCCCCATCACCTGGCGTCATGAGCGCTTTGTCATTGCTGACATCCACCCTGCGCCCCCGGTAGACAACTTGGTCCAGGTACGACAAGAAGTAGCAGCTCTTCTTCTTCACAGAGGACTTCATGTTCGATCAGCCCAGCCATGGATCGAGGGCGTAGGGCTGTTTGAACTTCGAGATGCGGCGGAGAGCTACGCTGCGGTTCAGATGGTTCCACAGGAAGTTGCCCATAACTCTGTGGTGCGCTTCTTGCGACATGATCAGGGCGTTGGCTTCCAAGGACAAGAGGGTTTTCGACATGGGTGTCTCATGCTTCTGGGGGTCCCTCTGGATTTCCGCAATACTGAAGACTTGCGGGCTGCTGTCAACACCTTTGGAGAGTTCCATCATTTGGTCAGCGATGATCCTTACTTGGTTCGCTCCATTGTGTTTGCATCTTTCCCGGATGACCGACTTGTCCCTCGCAGTATCAGCTTCTCCAAATATGCTGCTTGGGGGGGCGAAGGTGTCCTGGTCTACACGTGTCTACATCTTGGGGGCGGCGCCTGCTGAACTGCAGCCCAATGACGAGGATCCTATGCCCCTCAATGGCAACCCTCACCCGCTTCCTGGACAACTCGTCAATGACAACCTGCTATTTGCTCTACCCCCTTACCCTGCTTTGGGATGGAATGCAGTGCCGCTACCACCTGAAGATCCAGTGGTACCTGTTGCTGCTGATGACGGTGGTTGGGGACAGCCGCCAGCAGCTGCTGATGGAGGAGGATGGGAACCTGAGGCGGCCCAAGAAGCACCTCCTGCTGATCCTGTTCAGGACCAGGAGTCCATGGTGATTGATCAACCGAGTCCTTCTTCTTCCGACTCGGTTCATGAGCTTGTCGACCTAGACCCTCAGCTGTAGGGTGACATTGAGGTGGAAGCTGCTGATCCCGCCCCCCCTGCTCCCAACCTAGATGTGGTAATGGCTGATAACCCTGCCGCCCCTGACGCTGATATGGCACCGGTTGTCCAGGCTCCTGCCGCTGAGCCGGAGGAAGATGTGCTAGGGGTGGAGGAGGCGCAAGATGACAATCCTCTGGCGATCGTCCCGTACAAACCCCCACAGCTTCAGTCTGACAATCTCTTTGTTGGGGCTGCCAGGGTTTTTATGGGCCTCCTCTGCCGCCGGTTCTATCCTGGTCCCGAACTTTTGATGCTTTCATGGGAGCTGCTACCTCCATCCATGTCCCTCGCCAGCTGCATATGCTAATGGTGATGCCCATTGTGATCCCCAAGCGATCCTGGGCGGTGGCTTTCGATACTGCTGCTCCAGCGCTGCCACCACCAGAGCCAGCAAGCATCACACTCTCCGTGGATGAGGTAATCCCTGTCAGCCCATCTTCGTCTGCAGAGGACTCTTTCTCCTTTCAATCTCCTGCTCCAACGAAGAAAGGGACCCGTAATAAGGCCACTCCTGTCGTCGACTCCTCCGTTCGTCGATGTACCCGCGGCTCCATCAAGCGGGATGGCTTCAAACCGGTCTTGCAGGAGCTACCGGCGCATGTCCCCAGGAAGAGGAAGCCCAAGGCCAAGCCAATGCCTTCTCCAGCGCAGGAGTGTGCTGATGTGCAAGTTCCTCCTGCCACTCCTATTCTGGTGATGCAGGCGGTCGGGCAGACGCTTGTCATCGCCCCTGAGAAGCTGACTGTGGATCGTCTTATGGAAGATCATGCTGATTCGGCGCCATCATCTACAGATGATTAGTTCTCTGTTACTGTACTGGCTCCATGTACTGTCAGACTACTGCTTGCCCTGTCTTTTGGTTAACTGAACCTCGGTTGCAAGGGATATTACATATCCCTACGTTTGCCCTATATATATCGTCCAATGGATAGTCGTTCTACGAGAAGTTGGCGTGTGCTGTGTTGGAATGTGCGTGGCCTAAATTCGGACCATAGGCAACGTGCGGTTCGTAACAAGATTGATGAGAGCCTAGAAGTCGTGGTGTGCTTGCACGAAACCAAAATGCAGTCTATTGATTTTCGTACAGTCAAGTGTTTCTGTCCTAAACATTTTGACCAGTTTCCCTACTCTCCCTCCAGGGGAGCATCGGGGGGGATTATCACTCTCTGGAACTCATCCATTCTTACTGGTCAGTTAGTTGAATGCACACCCTATGGTTTGGTCATCTCCTTTACCTCAAATCATACTGGCGAATCCTGGACTTTGGTGAATGTATATGGTCCTTGTCAGGGTGAAGCTAGAGATCTATTTGTTAGCTGGCTATATAATCTTCAAATACCCACTGAGGCTAATTGGTTGCTTCTTGGAGATTTTAATTTCATTAGATCACCTGACAGCAGAAACCTCCCTGGGGCTGATGTAATTGATATGTTCATCTTCAATGAAATTATTAGTCATCTGGGCTTACTGGAACTACCCATTGAAGGCAGATCTTTCACTTGGTCCAATATGCAAGATTCCCCTCTTCTGGAGCAACTTGATTGGTTTTTCACATCAGCCAACTGGATCTCCTCATATCCTCTTACACAAGTGCTCCCCCTTGCAAAGACAGCTTCTGATCATGTTCCTTGTGTGGTCACTGTCAACACTTCCATCCCTAAGTGTAACCTATTTCGTTTTGAAAACTACTGGGTTGAAATGGAGGGCTTCATGGAATGAGTTCAGCAGTCCTGGGTCATTCCTTCCAGGAAAGCCCATATTACTGTTGTCATTATGGATAAGATGAAACATCTCAGACAGGCTCTGAAAAGATGGCAGACAAACTTATCCCAGTTGAAAATTTTCATCTCCAGATGCAATCAAGCTGTGTTGTGCTTGGATGAGCTTGAGGAATTGAGGCCCCTTTTCAGACCTGAAGCTAACTTTAGGAATATTATTAAGTTACACTTGGAGCACCTATTGCATCTTCAGTGCTTATACTGGAAAAAGAGAGCCACTATCAGATTTGTTAAAGTTGGTGAGGAAAACACTAAATTCTTTCATGCTATGGCAACTGAGAGATATAGGAGGAACTCCATTGCATCTCTCAAGTTAAATGATGGATCCATCATATATGATCATGATCAAATTGCTGCATGATTTTGGGCATCCTTTAAGGATAGAATGGGAACTTCCCTTGGAATTAACATGGCCTTTGATTTACAATCTCTGCTTCAGAAGGTGGAGGGTCTTGATATTCTCACAGAACCTTTTTCTAAGTCTGAAATGGACAAGACTGTTCAGGAAATGCCCATTGACAAAGCTCCTGGACCTGATGGTTTTAATGGCCTTTTCTTTAAGAAATGCTGGCCCATTATCTCCCCTGAGTTTTATCAACTTCCTGCTGCCTTTCATGCTGGTAATGCTCAACTTGAGAACATGAACTCATCTTATATTACTTTGATTCCCAAGAAGAGATCACCTGAGCAAGTGGGAGACTACAGACCAATATCCCTCACTAGGATGGGCCTCAAGTTTCTGTCCAAAATAATTGCCAACAGGTTACAGTTCAGATTGTGAAGTGTATTCACAAGAATCAGTATGGTTTTATCAAGTCTAGAACCATTCAGGATTGTGTTGGATGGACTCTGGAGTACCTGCACCAACCCCATCAATCCAAGAAACCAATAGTTATTCTCAAGCTGGATTTTGAAAAGGCATTTGACTCTGTGGAGCATGAGTTCATTTTTCAGATTCTCAAACACAAAGGCTTCAATCACAGATGGATACTTTGGGTAAAGCAGCTCCTAACTTCTGGCTCATCTTCTGTCCTGATCAATGGTGTGCCTGGAAAAAAATTATGTGCAAGAAAGGAGTCAGGTAGGGAGATCCCATGTCCCCACTGCTTTTTGCTATTGCTGCTGATTTTTTACAGACCTTGGTTAACCAACTGCTGATGGAGAGACTGATTCAGCTGCCCATACCCTGTCATGATAAGGATTTCCCGATAGTCCAATATGTTGAGGATACCCTTATCATCCTACCTGCTGATGAAACTCAGTTGTTACAGTTCAAGAAAATGCTCTTACTTTTCTCCCAATCCACTTGACTACATGTGAACTATCACAAATCTGCCCTTCTACCTGTCAACACTTCTCCACAGCAACTCCAAGACCTGGCAGACTCCATTGGTTGCAAAGTGAGATCTTCGCCCTTCACATAGCTTGGCCTTCCAGTTGGGACAACTAAACCAACAATCATTGATCTCATGCCACTGGTTGACAACATGGAAAGAAGGCTTAGTGCTAGTTCATCTTTCCTGACTCAGGGGGGAAGGTTACAATATTTGAACTCAACACTGTCATCTGTTCCTATTTTCTTCCTATGCAGTCTGGATATCCCACCAGGCATACTGAAGAAGCTTGAAAGAATTCAGAGGCAATGTCTATGGAGGAAAAATGGGCAAGATCATGCACCCTCTCTTGGTGCCTGGCAACTGGTGTGCAGACCTAAAAATAAAGGGGGGTTAGGAATTATGAATCTAGCAATCCAGAATGAAGCACTGCTGCTCAAGCATGTTGATAAATTTCTAAATCATGCTGATATCCCACGGGTTAACTTAATCTAGAACACTTACTATCATGACACAGTACCTCAGGGACCTGCTCTTTGTGGTTCTTTTTGGTGGCAGGATATCTGTAAAAGGCTTGACAAGTTCAGATCAGTTACATATGTTCAGCCTAACAAGGGTGACTCCTTCCTGTTTTGGTCTGATTCCTGGTTGGTTGGAAACTCCACTAGGCCTCTAGCTGCTAGATTCCAAAGGCTATTCTCCTTTGTGGCTGATCCTTTCTGCACAGCTCAGGAGGTCTTTAAAGCCTTTTATGATGACATCATGCTCTCTATGTTCCACTTGCCACTCTCTGATCAGCTTACCAGGAGCTACTTTCAGTCCAATCCTTGCTTCAAGCCCTGGATATTGACCCCCCAGGCCTGTGACAGATGGGTATGGGGAAAGGATGCTAAGGCCTACACAACCAAGAGATATTGTTCATATTCACAGCAGCATTACACCAAAGCCCTTGCTTAACTGGATCTGGAAGAGCTGTTGTACCATGAAGATCAAGATGTTTGCCTGGATGCTCATCATGGATAGGCTTAACACCCAAGACATGCTTGAACGACGTCACTGGAATGTTTCAGACTCCAATCTCTGTGTTCTATGCCATGCCAGCGTCAAAGAAGACAGAGATCACTTATTCTTCAACTATCTTTTCAGTACCAGGGTCTGGACCTACCTGCAGATCACATGGCAGGGTCCATCCATGTGGAGTGCTACTGTAGCTGCTAAGCGAGACTTCCATAACCCCTTTTTTGCTGAGGTGGTCTTCACTGCATGTTGGAACATCTAGACCGTCAGAAATGCCAAGGTCTTTAACCAGGAGCAGCCAAGGTTCAGAAAATGGAGATCTGGTTTCATCCATGACATTTCCCTGTTAGCTCATAGGATTAACGCTAGTTTCAGGGATGATCTCCTTAAATGGGTTTCCTTTTTGCCTCCTTGAGGTTTGTAACCTTAGCTTCCCATCCCCTTTGTACATTCTAAATTCTTCTTGTACATACTACACTTATATATGGGAATAAAAGAAAAAAGGTTGTGGGGGGTTTTCCCTACAATAGCCGGTCAAAAAAAAGCACTGAAAGTAGCGGTAACAAGTGATGGTGTAGTGAGGTGAAATGTAGCAAGCGAAAAGTAACAAGTAACAAGTAGTACTAATGGTCAAGCAAGTGGCCCAATCCCTTTTGCAGCAAGGGACAAGCCTGAACAAAGTCTTATAGGAGGAAAAACGCTCCCGAGGACACACGGGAATTTCTGTCATGCTAGTTTCATCATGTTCATATGATTCGCGTTCGTTACTTTGATAGTTTGATATGTGGGTGGACCGGCGCTTGGGTACTGCCCTTACTTGGACAAGCATCCCACTTATGATTAACCCCTCTCGCAAGCATCCGCAACTACGAAAGAAGAATTAAGACAACGTCTAACCATAGCATTAAACTAGTGGATCCAAATCAGCCCCTTACGAAGCAACGCATAGACTGGGGTTTAAGCTTTTGTCACTCGAGCAACCCATCATCTACTTACTACTCCCCAATGCCTTCCTCTAGGACCAAGTATGGTGAAGTGTTATGTAGTCGACGCTCACATAACACCACTAGAGGAAAAGACAACATACAAGATATCAAAATACCGAACGAATATCAAATTCACATGACTATTATCAGCATGACTTATCCCATGTCCTCGGGAACAAAAGTAACTACTCACAAAGCATAATCATAATCATGATCATAGGTGTAATGAATAGCATCAAGGATCTGAACATAAACTCTTCCACCAAGTAATCCAACTAGCATCAACTACAAAGAGTAATCAACACTACTAGTAACCTTACAAGTATCAATCGGGGTCGTGAGACGGAGATTGGTTACAAGAGATGAACTAGGGAATGGAGAGGAGATGGTGTTGATGAAGATGTTGATGAAGATGCCTCCCCTCCGACGAGAGGAGTGGTGGTGATGACGATGGCGACGATTTCCCCCTCCAGGAGAGAAGTTTCCCCAGCAGGATCGTCCTGCCGGAGCTCTAGATTGGATCTGCTCAAATTCCGCCTCGTGGCGGCGGTGAAACCACAAAAAGATCCCGATTGATTTTTTATGGAACGAAACCCTTCATATAGCAAAAGAGGGGGGGCAGTGGGCCGTCAGGGAGCCCACAAGCTTGCTAGCCACCACTAGGGGGGTGGCGGCTACCAGGCTTGTGGTGCCCTGGTAGCTCCCCTCTGGTACTTCTTTCGCCCAGTATTTTTTATATAATCCCAAAAAATTCCATGTAAATTTTCAGGGCATTTGGAGTTGTGCAGAATAATGGACTAAGATTTGCTCCTTTTCCAGTCCAGAATTCCAGCTCCCTGAATTCTCCCTTTTCAAATAAACCTTGCAAAATAAGAGAGAAAAAGGCATAAATATGGTACCACAAAGTAATAAAATAGCCCATAAAGCAATAAATATCAACATGAAAGCATGATGCAAAATGGTCGTATCACCTGCATCTAGAGTATTAAGTTAATGAAGAACAGAGTAACACATTAAGTAAGATGACATGATGTAGAGGGATAAACTCAAGCAATATGATGAAAACCCCACTTTTAATCCTCAATGGCAACAATACTATACGTTCCTCGCTACCCCTACTATGTCACTGGGTGAGGACACCGCAAGATTGAACCCAAAAGTAAGCACTTCTCCCATTGCAAGAATTACCAATCTAGTTGGCCAATCCAATCAAATAATTCGAAGACACTTGCAAAGATATGAAATCATGCATATAATAATTTAGAATAAACTCAAATAATATTCATGGATAATATGAACATAAACTCACAATTCATCGGATCTCGACAAACACACCGCAAAAGAGTATTACATTGGATATATCTCCATGAAGATCATGGTATTGAATATCAAAGAGAGAGAAGAAGCACATCATCGACGGGGCAATGGAGTTGATGTAGATGCCCTATGTGATCAATTCCCTCTCCGACAGATTACTGGAAAAGGCTCCCAGATTGGATATCTTGGGAACATAATCTCCCGACAGCGTAAAAGTATTTTGGTCGCTCTGTTTGGTGATACAAGAATATTTGGGAATTTATAGGCCAAGAATTAGGGTTACGAGACCTGTAGGGGGCCCACAAGCCAGGGGCGAGAACATCCCCCCAGGGCGCTCCCGGCAGGCTTGTGGCCTCCCATCAACTTCCTGTCCCTCTACACCAATCCTGTTGCGTGTCTTCTGGTCCAAGAAAAATATTTCCGAAGATTTTATTCCGTTTGGAATCCGTTTAAAATTCCCTATCTGCAATACTCAAAAATATGGAAAAAACGAAAACTGGCACTAGGCTCTGGATTTATAGGTATGTCCCAAAAATAATATAAAACAACATATAAATACATATAAAACATCCAAAATAGATAGTATAATAGCATGGAACAATCAAATATTATAGATACGTTGGAGACGTATCAGAACTCTTGATGAAAACCAGCCTCACTCATGAAAAGTGTATGTGGCCATTCACACGGCCTAACCACCGTGTTGCGAGGGATGTTGACATCTTGGTCTGGGGTCCTTGCAGCCACTCCTTTGGAGCTCCGGCTTGAAGAATCTATCCTAAAGAAATTCATTTTCATATGAACAAATTTCAGAAATTTTTTGACGACAAAATAATGTTAGTAAAATATTGAAAGATTGATAACAACTACTCATATGCATGCCTAGACGACATATCAAGAATTCCCAGAACATGGAACTCAAAGAATTGGACATGGAACTCAAAGAATTGGACATTCAAAAACAGTTGCAGAAAAAGAGTTTCAAGAAAATAGATCGAAAATTTCAGTTTCAGGAGGCAGAACACAAGAGAGAGGGATCTAGGCAATTTTTAGTGGAGGTAAGGGATGACAAGGGCTAAAGAGATATGGTAGTGGGCCCCACCACACAACAGGGTGCGCCCAAGGTGGGTGGTCGCGCCGTATTGCCTCGTGGCCCATATGTGTCCCTCCTCGTGTGTTTTAAACACTAAAAAGTCTTAAATAATCAAGAAAAACTTTGTGGCATTTTCAGAGTTTTCATTTTCAGGTCATTTTTATTGCACAGGAAACTGAGAGAACACGATAGTCAAAGCATTTTATTTTATTCAACTAATAATATAGAGAGTTGTGCCTACTAAATTCATCGATCACATGTCTTTCAAGAAGGATTCATTAATAAGGTTGATCAAGTCTTATTAATAACCATTTCCGATTTATATGAAACCAATTTTATTTCTGTATAACACTAAGTTACCTCAATGAGGATTTGTATATACCCAACAATAAGAGTATAATATTTCTTCTTGGCAGTACGAAGCAGAATTTTGAAACCTCCAATGGTGACTCTAGCAATTGGCTCAATGATATTAATATTATTAACCAATGTTTGCTTCCTCAAAAAATCCACCGTATATTGTTTGTCATTGACATTAAAAGTGACATTGCTTTTGTTGTAATCAATAAGAACACCTACATTATTTAAAAAGGGTCAAATAAGGATAATCGACAAGTTGTTGTCCTAACACATATCAAGAATAACAAAGTCTGTGAAGATAGAAACATTTGCAACCAGAAGAGGAACATCCTCGCAAATTCTAGTAGGTAAACTAGTGAATTTATTAGCCGTTTGTAAGGATATCTCAGTAGATGTAAGCTTATTCAAATCCAGTATCTTATGAAGAGAGAAAGACATAACACTAACACCAACACCTAAATCACATAAAGAAGTTTTAACATAATTTCTTTTAATGGAGAAGGGTATTGTGGGTATATCCGGATCTCCCAAATTCTTAGGAACTCCACAATAAAAAGAATAATTAGCAAGCATAATAACAATTTCAGTTTTAGGCATTTTTCTTTTGTAGGTAATATTCTCCTTCATATACTTATCATATGGAGACATTTTCAAAATATCCATCAACCGAGTGCGCAAAAAGACAGGCCTAATCATTTTAGCAAAGCACTCAAATTTTTCCTCGTTCTTACTCTTAGAAGGCTTACGAGGGAATGGCATGTGTTTTTGAACCCATGGCTCTCTTTCTTTCCCATGCTTTCTAGCAACGAAATCTTTCATCTCATAACATTAATTTTTAGGAGGTGGGTTATCAAGATCTTCAACATGTTCTATTTCCAGATCATTTTCATTTTTATTAGTGTCTCGTGGAGCATCTATGTGAACATCATCATTATCATTATTGATTTCATTATCACTATGTGAATGTTCACTACCAGATTGTGTATCAGCATGAGAAATAGAAACATCATTATGATTCTTAGAAGGTTTTTCTATCACAGGTTCACGATATGTCTCCAACGTATCTATAATTTTTTATTGTTCCATGCTGATATATTATCATTCTAGGATACTTTTTGGGCATTTATGTACCAAATTATAACATTTTTATTACTAACCTATTGACCCAGTGCCTAGTGGAAGTTCCTCTTTTCTGCGTGTTTTTTGCTTTGCAGTTTACCCTACCAAACGAAGTCCAAATGCCACGAAACTTTAATATGATTTTTTCTTGACTATATTAAGACCCCCAAGAATTAGAAGGGGGCGAGAGGCCACACGAGGGGAACACAAGACAACAGGGCGCGACCGTGCCCTGATGGCTTGTGGCCCCCTGGATGCCTCCCGACATCACTCTGTGGCCTATACATTCACAAATATCCTGAAAACCCTAAGAGCACTCCTGAAACACTTTTTGTGCCGCTGCAAGAATCCGTTCTGACGGGAGACCATCTAAACCTCTGTTTATGCGATCTATCGGAGGGGAGATCAATTTTGGAGGGCCTCTACATCAACCTTGCTGCTCTCACCATGATGTGTGAGTAGTTCACCAAAGACCTACTAGTCCGTAGGTAGTACCTAGATGGCAATCTACTCTCTCTTATGATCTTTGATACCATGTTCATCGCATCTTCACTTTGATCTATTCGATGTAATCACTATGTTTGATGTGTTTGTTGGGATCCGATGAATTGTGGGTTTATGTACGAATTATTCATGAAAAGTATTTGAGTCACCTCTGATTATTATGATTCTTCATTGCATGATCATCATATATTCGTAATGCTCTCTGATCTATTGTGATAGTTTAGCCAACTAGACTAATATTTCTTCAGTGGGAGTGGTGCGTTGTAATAGGTTTAACTTGGCGAATTTATATATCCTAGTGACAGAAGGGGACAAGATGCGTCTTTGTGTTGCTGCTAGTAAGGATAATATGATGGGGTTTATTCATATTAATTGAGTTTACTTTTTCTACATCATGTCATTGTTCTCCAAGCATTACTCTGTTTTTACTTAATATGTAGAGAGACAAGCATAGAATCGCTCTTGAAGTGGAGTAATAGTAATAGGTGTAGGCAGGAGTCGGCCTATTTCCTTATGGACGTGATGCCTATATACACATGATTATTTCTGTGAAAATCGCATAATTATTGCCTGTTCTATCAATTCCCAACATTAATTTGTTTAACCAGCATATGCATTTGCCTTGATAGATGCCATTGGGGAACACTACGGCCCCGAGGTTTATTCACTTATATATTTACAAACACTACTACTAACTTGATGACATTATTTGTGTTTTATTTTATTTTGCAATTTACAATTATCAATAATTATGTACACACCTCATTTGCTTGCAAATAAGGAGATCAAGGGGATTGACAACCCTCTTGTCCGCATTGGGTGCAAGTTGTTTGTTTCTTTGTGTGGAGTCGCTGAAGAAGGTTGAGGATTGGTATTCCTATTGATTCGATAAACCTTGGTTTCACAAGTGAGGGAAATACTTACCCGCATTGTGCTGGGATAACCCGTTCCTATTCATGGAAAACCAAACGCAGATCACATTCATCAGGAAGGATTTCTGGCCGCCGTTGCTGGGGAATACCATCACCAACTATCAATTAGCTTCTCACAAATTTTCATTCACTTGTTCTTATTTTTTATTTTCTGTTCTATTTAGTTTGTCACATAAAAATTAAGTATAAAAAAATATTTACCTTTGCTTGTTGCTAGTTTACTTCGTTGCTTGCTAGTTTACTTGTCTTGCCCATTACTGTCACATCGCTGATCCCCATTAGGGTTTAGCAAGTTTGAGCTCATGTTTTCTTCCATTGCATCTTAAGAATTTTAATTGCACTCAAGGAAGCAAATGAAATCGAAGCAAAACCTCAACAAACTCTATATTCAAAAGAAAACCAAAGTAGTGCCAAATCAATGAACCCAAAATGGCCATTAGAAAAGTTCATCTTTTCTATTAAATGTTGAAAACCAGATATTAGAGGTGAAACATATTTTCAAAATACTTTTGGCATTTTAAATTTATGTTAAAATCTACTGAAATCAATTATATATTTGATTTCAAATATTTCAAAGTTTCCAAAAATGTTGAAAACTTTATATGTGGTTGGAAATATTGCAACTAACACTCTAATATTTTTTAACTATTTTATAATTAGTTTGGAGCCAAAAATAAAATGAAACAAATGTCAGAAAGAATAAAACAGAAATAGAAAAGAAAAGAAATAAGAAAACCCTATCTAACGCTTACCTGAGGCCCAGCCCACCCCGACGCGTGTCGTCTTCCTCATGCCAGCGAGCAGCACGAGGTGGCCGCCGCTCGTTTCAGCGCGGCCACGCACGTGTGCGTCTGCCTGGACCTCCCTGATGCCCTAGAGAGGAGGGATAAGGCCTCCGGGATCCATTCCTGACCTCATCCTCTCCCCATTCAATCTCTCTCCTCTCTTTCTTCCTCGGCCGCCATGACCGCGAGCTCGAGCTCGAGCTAGCCATCGCTCCGGCCGTCCTTCCCCGTCCCTGAGAGTGTCGTTCGCTCCGCCTCTTCGAGCTGGTCGTCTCTGCCAAGGGAAAGAAGCCCCCGAGCCCTGCATCACCGGATCTCGATCGTCTTCTTCCTCGGATCGCCAACATTCACCATCGCCGTTCTCCCTCCTCAGGCCGTCCCCGAGCCCGCTTTCGACGTCGCTGCACTCCCTGTGAGCTCAGGGTGCCTTCCCCCTTGTTTCCCCTCTCGATTTCGAGCTCTAGGCCTAGTTTCACCATAGCCCGACGAGGACCGCCGCGGTAGCTCGTCGCCAGTGGCCCTACGGTGACCGGTTGGTCCGTCTGAGGCCTGCAATGGCTCCAACTCATCGCGTGGATGCTCTAGGAGCCCAGCCCTGCGCGAAATGCTCTCTATTTCGATGGCCTCGACGATGGCCAAGCTTCGGCCGCCGCCAAGCTCGTCACCGGCGTCGATTCCGGCCACCCCAGCCCCTGGGGTTTGCTCCATCGTGCGCGCCGTCAAGTGGCCGTTCTTCTTGAGGTCTCTGTCGTGCTTTTGGTCATCGGAGATGCGTTTCCGACGCCCTCCGCCGTCTGTGGTGCTGTCGGAGGCTCGCCGCCGGGGAGATCGACCTCGTCGCCGGTGGGTTCTTCCCCCCTGAGCCTATGACAGGTGGGGCGAGCCCCTGTCTAATTAAGTTTAATAAAAACAAAAAATAATTTGTTTAATTAACTTAAACAGACACTCACAGGTGGGTCCTACTCTGTTAATTAACTAATTAAGTTAAATCTAAATTAAAACAGGCCAGAGTCACTGACTAGTGGGTCCCACTGGTCAGGTTTGACTTTCAACGACCAGATTGACATGCTGATGTCGTTCTGATGCAATAAAACCTTTTCTGTTTAAAAAATCCAGAATAAGTCCAAAACATTGGAAATTCATAGAAATATAACTCCAAATTTGACAAATAATATATGTAAAATGATCAGAAAAATTCAAGGAATCCAATGGTGCTATTTTCTTGAATGAAAAACAAAGTTATGAAACAACATCAGGTCAAATCAATTAAAAGAATTTGATAAATTATAATTCAAATGATATTTGAATTATGATTTCAAATCAAGATCACCCCAAAGGGTTCTGCTAGTCATCTTAAACCATGCTACATTGAATTTCATGCATCATTTTGTTGCATATGTTTGATATTGATTGATTGTTGTTATTCCGGTAGGCCCCGCCCCTCCGGATACATCTGATTATCCGACTGACGGATATCACCCCTCTGCTGAGCAAAAAAGGCAAGCAACCATTTTGATTATCCCGATAAATCCCATGTTCTCGCTCCTGCTCTTACCTATTGCATTAGGTCAAAATGATTTCAATGCTTTTACCACGTTAGTTGAACCCACTTCCTTTGCATGACCTGTCCTTGTCACAGTAAATAGCTGAACCCTACAACCTAGCATACCTGGTAGATGCTTGAGCCTTGATGTGCCATATCCTACTATGCATGCTATTCTTAGAGTTGTGTATGGTCTATCATCTGGGTGATGAACAGAATCGTGAGAATGTGTTTAGTTAATAACGGTTGTGTGTTGAACCTAATTTGGTAAAGGTACCGATGAAAGGCTATGTAGGAGAACATGGCGGGTTGTTTCATTGGATCCGTCCTTAGGAACTGAGTTCCGTGCATGTAATCCAAGACAAGATACTACCACATGCTGGGCCCTGAAATATGACCCCACTCGACTTATTAACCGCTTAGTACTCGGTCTAGGAGTTGCAAGTAGTTTCTGGTATTTATAGTCATGCTGGAGGCCATGCATGGTGCTGACCTTCGAGGTGGGTTATGATGCGGTAGGCAGTGGCACGGTGTACCAAGTGGCACCCAGATGGTGGGCTTGGGAACCCTACGCACATCGTTTGGGGCCATGGCGGAAACCTCGGCCGGACTTCCATGCGGGTTACCCTCAGATAGGCGATAGACCTGGACTAAGTATTAGCGTGTTTAACGGTCGTGGCCGACTCCCTCGCTGGGCTTCCACTTGAATGTTGCCGAGGTGCATGACGTGCACATGGCGATAAGTGGCGAGAGCGTGTGTGAATAAGTACACCCCTGCAGGGTTATGATCTATTCGATTAGCCGCGTCCGCGGATATGGACTACTTGGAAGCATATGTTGTTCATAGATAACTATAATGGCTACTCATAAAATTGTCAAGATAAGTGTGAGTGTCGTGGATGGCATTTCCATAGGGAGACGGAATGATTCCACGATGGAGTACTGTTGTGGTGTTAGTGGACTCGTGTGCGAGAAACTTAGTTGTCAAAACTATTTAAAAATGCAAGTTGTCTAGCCAAGAGTCAAATGCTGGCTTTTTGCATGAAACCCCACCACTCCTGGTTGATACATTGCATGAGTAGATAGATTATCTTAAAGTCTTCCTGAGTACTTTTGTACTCACGTTTGCTTAATAAATTGTTGCAGAGGTTGTTAATGACCCTAATGGAGGGTTCTACCTAGACGTTGACGACGATGGGTAGCTGGTGTCCCAGCTATGAACTGGCCCTACGTTGGGTCTGTCGATAGTCAGGCCATGTGCCTTTATCTTTCCATCTATCTGTAATCAGACAGTTTTAATCTTCCCCAGGCTTGTAAGACTTGTTTGTATGACTTGTGATGATGGGTCGTGAGACCCCTATCTGTGTTGTATTATGTGTGTGGCTCGTCTGAGCTCTCTAAATAAAGTTTGTATGTTTATGGTTATGTTGTGATGCCATCGATGTATCTATGCATATCGATATGCCATGCGTACGTGTGTTGTATCTGATATGTATGGGGTTCGAATACCTAGTCGTATGCCTTAGTAGCACTCCTTACAGGGAAATGCCCCTTTGTGTATCCACCGAGCCATGGTAGTTCGCTACTGCTCTGGACACATTGGTTGACCGGCATGTGTCCTTCTTAGCTGTTGTGTCTGTCCCTTTGAGGAAATGTCTCGCCGTGTAATGGAGTCCTTGTAGCTTGCTACGAATCGTCTACACACGCTGACGACCGACACCTTCTTTGCTGGGTCATGTATGTCTGTCCCTGTACAGAACTGCCGCTTGATTTTATGACTAGACATGTCGATCCGGGTTCTGTGTCATTGGAATGATAGCGACACAATTGCATACGCGAGTCAAAAGGCGCAAATGGTCCCGGCTAAGGAAAGGATGTAGCCGTGGGGATAACCGTGCGTGAGACCGCAAAGGGATGTGATGTGTTACAAGCTGGATTCATATGGCTTAGGATCGGGGTCCCGACAGCGTTGGTATCAAAGCCTGACTGACTGCAGGATTACTAAGCCAAACTGGTGGAAGTTGAGTCTAGAACTGCTTTAGTTATATACAAGGGAATTGTTTGTGGAAGGGAACGTAAGACTCTTGCTTCTCTTCTTAAATTATTCTATTCTGGTCATCCTCGTCTTTTCTGCGGGGATTAAGGACTAGGTTACTTATCTTTCTCTCAGGCTCGTGTTTTCTGATCGGTAGATGATAGGACAACGAGTCGAGAGTTACTCCGAGTTTCCCTTATTTCAAGGAAAAGAAAGTAAGTTTTGATGACCATGGAATTGAACTTGATAGTTGAGTGGTTATGCTATCCTATTTTGTGGCGTGTCTCAAAATTGTTTTATGCTATCCTATCCGTT
The DNA here is from genome assembly GCF_904849725.1 of Hordeum vulgare subsp. vulgare. Lineage (NCBI taxonomy): Eukaryota > Viridiplantae > Streptophyta > Magnoliopsida > Poales > Poaceae > Hordeum > Hordeum vulgare. Next base: position 182,273,042 of record NC_058518.1, read on the forward strand.
ATACTCCCCAAATTTTGTCTTGAGAGCTCTAATGCTTTTGCATTACTCTCTATTTTCAGATGCCTGGACGTCCTTCTCGTCAGGTGGTCCGTCTGACTAGGTGCATTGAAGTGCCGGGTCACACGGCCATGCTAGTCCAGATGATGTCAGTAGCCGGTTACTGCTGGTACCCAGAGTACACAGTGGAGGAGCAGTACCGGGATTTTAATCAGAATCAGTATCTCTGCACTGTTAGGGTATTCCCAGATTACCCTGGAGCCGAGGAGCCAATCCATTGGTCTTATGGATTGGGTGTCACTGTTGACATGGCAGTACAAGATGCTGCCTATTCAATGCTGACCATCATGAGGGCCAGACATGCACTGTTGCAGAATTCAGGGTTCTGGTATGTTCCTGCCTCTCAGCCAGGAGAAGAAGGATACCTCAGTGGGGTCTACTTTGATTCCTCTATGGAGGATCCACTGCTGCAGTCCACTGCTGAGATGCTAGAGAATAGAGACACGGATGCTCGTGCCCTTCGTATGGAGCTCTATGCTACACGTGCCCGTCTGTGGACGGCTTTCACACAGCTGGCACCTGTAGTCCAGACAGGGTATGAAGATATGCAGATGCTGAACCCTATTAGGACCCATCTTCCGGCTCATGTTGACAGGCCTGCTATAGGAGGAGTCACCCCTCTTTGGGGACCTCTACTACCACCAGTCAGGGGACCAAGGCCACATCCGTGTCCTTACGGTTCCCAGGGTACTCAGGCTCGAGTATTTCCTGATCCTCAGGTTGAGCTTCCACGCCATGGAGGCAACCTTTATGAGATGTTCTATGCGGATGCATGAACCCGTGAGTGGAAGGATAGTATGGTAGTAGTTATACTTCCACAGTCCTGTGTGTCTTGTGGAGTATGCTTATGTCGAGAGATGAATTCCGGAGGCATAGATAAATAATGTATAGGAAGCTTGGAAGGCCTGTGATGAGTTGTGTCATCTTTTCAGTAGTTTGCTCTTCGGTTAAGGTTGTTCTGAACTTTGTAATGGTGTGTTTGAACAATGGTGTATATATAGCAGTTGCTTGTTACCATGTTGTTCGGATGTTCATTTCCGCATTCCATGTGTTCAGTGCATTTTTAATCCATAGTTAGTATTGATGTTGATATTGGTCTAAGCTGTGAGTTTGTTTGTCAGGATGGTGTTCACCAGGTTGAACCGTGCCCCTGCTCATGAGCAGGGAGAGGGTAGTCAAGCATCGCAGGAGGAACTGCCTCACCCGCCCTCACTGGCGGAAGTTATGCTTGAGGCAGAAAGAAACAAAAGGGAGACCAACCGTCTGTTAGAGCGTATTGAGAAAAATACGGCTCGTCAGCCTAGGAATGATACAGTGTCCCTCAATGACTTCGTGAAGCCGAATCCTCCGAAGTTCCACCACTCCGTCGACCCCTCGACGCTGATGACTGGTTGTGCAGTATATCGCGCAAGATTCGCTCTGCGAATGTTTCTGAGGCCGACAAGGTGACCTTTGCAGCGTACTTTCTGGAAGGACCCGCCAATCTGTGGTGAGAAAATTTTGAAGCCATGCGTCCTGCCGGACCAGCAGCCACATGGGCAGACTTTAGTACTACCTTCCGTCTGCACCATATTCCACAGGGTCTCATGGACACAAAGAGAGAGGAGTTATGTGCATTCACCCAGGGAATATTGACCGTGGATGCCTATAGCCGCGAGTTCGGTAACCTCGCCTGCTATGCAACTGAAGAGGTGTCTACTGATGCCAGGATGCAAGCAAGATTCTGTAAGGGTCTGAGCCCTAAACTTCGTCGTGATTTGCGCCTCCACGAATGTACGAGCTTTCAAGCTCTTGTCAACAAGACGATTAGTGCCGAGACTGGTCATACCGACTACGAAGCCACAAAGAAGCACTCCCGTGACTCTGGCTCGTCATTTGGTTCCACGTTCCCGAAACGCAGGCTGTGGGTTCCAAATAGTTCTCTGCCGCCAAGATATACCCCGAGGCCATCCTATGTGGCGCCTCAGGCGAATCAGACCAACCCTCCAGCAAAAACCTATGGTGGTCCAGCTAGCAATGCTGCACCACGTGCCAATCAGGTGATCTGTTACAAGTGTGGAGAACCAGGGCACTATTCCCGAGAGTGTCCTCAGAATATGGATGTCAAGCAACCCGGAAAGTCCGTTGGGCAAGGCAAGTCGGGCAAAGATTACTATGTGAAGCCAATTCCTGCACGTGGCCGTGTGAACTATGTTTCAGCACAAGAAGCTGCAGAGGATCGCCACGTTATACTGGGTACGCTCCTTGTTAATCATCACCCAACGTCTGTTCTTTTTGACACTGGGTCATCTCATTCCTTCCTTTTAGAAAGTTATGCACAGTTGCATAACATGTCTTTCTGTGATATGCCAATCCCATTGGTTGTCCAAACCCTTGGTAGTAAGTGGCAAACCTCCAGGATAACCTATGGCAATGAAATTCTAGTAGATAGGCTAGTTTTTCTAGCATCTTTGATAGCCTTGAAATCTTCGGATATCAATATCATCTTGGGTATGGACTGGATGTCAGCTCATTATGCCAAAATTGATACTCATTCTAGAAATGTTCAGCTTACCCATCCCTCTTGTGAGAAAGTCAATGTCTCTACTCGAGCTGCCAAATGTCAACTCTATTCCCTCAATGCCAACCCTCTTCCAGAACTTGAAGACATTCCGGTAGTCCGTGACTTCCCGGATGTTTTTTCAGAGGAACTGCCAGGAATTCCACCTGACAGGGATGTAGAGTTTGTGATAGACCTTGTTCCGGGAACCGTTCCAAAATCCAAAAGACCTTATAAGATGGCACCCCTGGAGCTAGCCGAACTTAAGAAGCAATTAGATGAGGCCTTGAATAAAGGTTTCATTCGTCCTAGCACTTCTCCTTGGGCTTGTCCCGTCCTCTTCTTCAAGAAGATAGACGGAATGGATCGGATGGTTGTAGATTATCGACCATTTAACCTGGTCACCATAAAGAACAAGTATCTGCTCCCCAGGATCAACGACCTGTATGATTAGCTCATTGGATCCTCAGTCTTCTCCAAAATGGATTTGAGGTAGGGATACCATCAAATCATGATCAAGAACGGGGACATCCCAAAAACGGCTTTTGTTACTCGTTATGGCCAATACGAGTACACCGTCATGTCCTTCGGTTTAACCAATCCCCCAGCCACCTTCTCTCTCTTGATGAATTCAATCTTCATGGAGTATTTGGATAAATTCGTCGTAGTATACCTCGATGATATTCTCATCTACTCAAAGAACGAACAAGAACATGCTGAGCATCTAAGGCTGGTATTGATGAAACTTCGAGAGCACCGCCTGTATGCCATGTTTTCAAAATGTTTATTTTGGTTACCAGAAGTGACCTATCTAGGTCATGTAATCTCTGGTAAGGGTATTGCTGTCAATCCCGAGAGAGTTCAAGCTGTCCTTAATTGGACTCAACCTGAATCGGTTAAGCAAGTTAGGAGTTTTCTTGGTGTAGCGAGCTATTGTCGCCGCTTTGTCGAGAGATTCTCCAAGGTTGCAAAGCCTCTAACTGAACTCCTCAAGAAAGATAAAAAGTTCGAGTGGACACCATAGTGTGAGCATAGTTTTCAGGAACTGAAAAGACGCTTGACTTCCACAACTGTGTTGCTACCACCAGATTTCTCTAAGGACTTTGTTATCTACTGCGACACCTGACGACAAGGATTAGGTTGCATTCTCATGCAGGATCATCATGTGATTGCATACGCATCTCGACAGTTGCGTCCACATGAGGATAATTATCCCACACATGATCTTGAGCTTGCAGCAGTAGTCCATGCACTTAAACCTAGCGACATTACCTTCTTGGTAATCGTTGCGAAATATTCACTGATCACCAAAGTCTGAAATATATCTTCACCCAGCCGGATTTGAATCTCAGGCAAAGACGGTGGGTTGAGTTGATCACGGATTAAGACTTAGGGATAACTTACACCCCGGGAAAGGCCAATGTTATGGCTGATGCACTTAGTTGTAATTCTTATTGTAACAACCTGATGCTACAACGAGGTCAACCACATCTCCATGAGGAATTTCGGAAGTTAAATCTTCACATTGTACCTCAAGGATTCCTTTCTAACCTGGTGGCGAAGCCTACTCTTAAGGATCAAATCATAGCTGGCCAGAAGCGTGATAAGGGTATATCACGGATCAAGGGGAACATTATTACCGGAAACGCTAAGGAATTCTCCATGAATGATCAAGACGTTGTGTTCTTCCAGAATCATCTAGTGGTTCCTAGGAATCCACATCTAAGGCAGTTAATCCTTAAGGAGGCTCATGATTCTCCTCTCACCATTCATCCAGGTAGTACTAAGATGTATCAGGACCTACGCCAGAGGTTTTGGTGGACTAGGATGAAGAGAGAAATTGCTGAGTTCATTGCTAACTGCGACATTTGTCGTCGAGTTAAGGCAGAACATCAAAAGCCTGCTCGCACCCTTCAACCTTTAGCTATTCCTGAATGGAAATGGGATAAAGTCAGTATGGATTTCATCACCGGATTATCCAAGACCAAGAAAAGCAATAACACTACTAGGAAAAGGGCTATAGATAATATAGACACTAATGGCGCACCAAACAAGTGGTGCACCACTACTATATAGAAGTGGCGCACCTGTACATTAGTGTGATGGACACTAATGGCGCACCACACACACGGTGCGCCACTACTAACAATTGTTTTTCCAAAAGTACTAATGGCGCACCGGGGCAGAGTGCGCTGGCGCACCACTCACCCAGTGCGTCACTAATTTTTTTTGACAAGAATACTAATGACACACCACCAGCTAGTGCGCCATTAGTAACCAGGGTTACTAATGATGCATTTGTAGGTGGTGCGTCATTAGTAAGTTTTGCAAAAAAAGGTATTTCTCCTCCTATCGCACCACCACCAACGCAAACCCTCACCACTCTCTCCTTCGTCTCCCTCGTCGCCGGTGCCGTCGGCATGCTCCGCCTGCGAAGCTCCATCCTCGCCCATCTCCTCTCTTCTTCTCCGGTCGCCTCTCCCGTATCCCCTCTCCACTGCCTCATATCCGCCACCGCGCCCGCCATTCCCCCGAACCCTAGTGGCTTCGCCATGGAGGAGTACCTGCGGCCTGACACAAGCGTAGGCCGTCAAGGCCTCCGCCAAGCTCTCCCACCTCAAGTCCCCCGCCAAGCCCGACGCCGTCCTCGCCTTCCTCGCCGGCCTCGGCCTCTCCGGCGCCGATGTCGCCGCCCTCGTCGCCAAGGACTCGCGGCACCCCAACCTCCGGCACCAACAATGGCGGTGGGTTACCTCTCCTTTCCTCCCTTTCTTTTGGATTCCTAGTATTTCAGAGAAATCGTGGGCGTTCGTGAGGTATTGTGTCCCGAGCGGGGATTGGATTGTATCCGACAAAATCTTGAGCGATTCCTCTGCACGACATCCGTATGAAATTTTGTGAAAGCTTCCGCCTTTTTCCTGCCGCTCAATCCTAGAGAGACTCTCTCTGTTACGATGCATATGGAAAGCATACAGGGTTGCTGTTGATGTAGTTTACCTCTCCGTGTGTGTGCGATTTGGTTCTGCGTATGGGGTTTTTTTCCCCCTTCCATGATGCGTCAGCGTTACAGTTAGTGGTAGAATTGAATCGGATCGGACTGTATTATTGATTTTCACCGGACATGATGTTGCATTGCCCAGTTATTAGCTCCTCAATCTATTCCTCACAGCCTTGGGTCGGTTTACCTGGACTTGCCTGCATTCTGTCTCACACAGTTGCTAAGTTGCTATGCATCAGGATCACACCAGATGGGATGCTGCATTTGTCTGTTCTAGTGAATGAGACTGAATGATTTCTTGTTACTTATCATGTTCATGTTCACACATTGACGCTGTTGTAGTCAACCATAGCATTACCAGGTTGACACTTTAATGCCGGGATTCTGTTGTTTTAGTTTATGTTACCGTGATCCACCTATATAAATATGGTAAAATGAAGAAAACTCTTACTTGTCCAGCTCTTCAGCTCATGCATCTGCACGGTTCATTTGAACTGCACACAGTGTTGTTTATCCATTTGGTAAAAGCATCAAAATGGTACTGCAGTAGTGCTTGTTTAGTTAATCTTACTCTAGGCATGATAATGACAATTTGTGCATGACTCTACCCCTTTGTAGTTTTGGTCTTGCCAATAAAGGATTTCTTGGGTTTGTTTTCTTTTGAAATTGAACAATACACAGCTGCGTTGCATGTAGCATGCTTGCTGAAAATATATTCTTGTAACAGTTAAACCCCCTGCTCTAAAAAGATGTTTGCATAGTTGATATGTCTGAAAATTTCTAAATGATCACTTGATCATGGTTTTTATGTTAATAGTTTATCTTGGTAATATTATTTGGATGTAGTTCAAAAACGTAAATAGCCCAATGGTTTGGCATAACTGCAAATTGCCCAGCCTTTTCCAGGGCACGGGGTCAAAGGTGGAGCCTCTCTATTCAACTACTGAGGTACATAAACACTTTATCTTTCATCAGGACAGTCAATCAGCGCTATCATGGATGTTTTGGTCCTTTGTATTCATGAGGTAAATGCTGAAGCACTTTTTGTTGGCAGATGGAAAGGATTCATGAACCATGATGCCAGAATCATCTTACGGCTGATTCTTAACCTTTCTTTTCCTGCTACTGTATATTACAGTTAAAAAATTCAGTGTCCAAGTTGCTGAAGTGTGTAACGTTGAATGTTCTACTACATATGGTTTTCATATTTAGACGATCTTGGTTTACCTGAAACTGATTTCTTTTTCCTGGACATTTTAAACTAATTAGCTATGGAATCGTAGATCTGTTGTTTGCTTGTCCTATCAAGGTAATTTAATAAGGTAACCAGATCATTGAGCGGCTCTGCTTTTGAGTGCATATGTCACTGTTTTATTTATCGCGAACTTATATGATGTTTCATTTGTCACACAGGTCTATATACTCGACCATTGGCACAATGCATCCTTTATTCACTTGGTCAAAGGTTGATTTGAAAGAAAAAAAGCCTAAGGCAGCTGAACAGTGATCTATGAGCACACTGCTACTTTGTGTGATTAATTTAATATTTGAGCTAGTTACATGCTTTCCATCTCCCTTACCCACTTTTCTGTCTAGTTTCCCCCATAAAATACCATCCAGTGACTGGGCTGCAAATATATCTTTAAGACGTATCTAGTTTCTTTGTTAAGGTGATATGATGATAGGGAGTTTGTATCTACAACTAAAATTCGAATTAGTCAAGCAAATTTACTGAAGCAAAGTTACACCAGCACATAACTACTCCCTCGGTTCACAAATATAAGATGTTCTAACTTTTTTGTGAAGTAGATGTATATAGACATGCTTTAGTGTGTTTGTTCACTCATTCCAGTCCGTATGTAGTCCATATTGAAATATCGAAAACATCCTATATTAGTGAACGGAGGGAGTACATAGGAGCATGGCATCGTGTGTTGTTAGTCACATAAGTACGAGGGAAATGATATCTCTAACACTCAGGCTCTTCTGTGGTTGGGTAGTTAAGAAGAAAAGGCAAAAGCTTCTCTTGTCTAATCTCATGTGACATGTGCGGGCATTCCAAAATAATCCAGTATCATGGTATTGATATATAGACATGTTTCAGTGTGTTTGTTCACTCATGTCAGTCCGTATGTAGTCCATATTGAAATATCCAAAACATCTTATATTTGTGAACGGAGGGCATAAATGCAGGGAAACTAATACTTAATATCTTGTTACTGCCAAAGCATGTATCCAACTAGTAATTTGTTATACTTGAATCATTGGCTTTGCCCAAAGAGTTTGCCCTATTTTTTTACTAAAGCTTGTATTGCATTTTCTTTCCTTTTGATTGTTTGTATTTATGTTCATTCAAATATAGGGAAAACGGATTCCCCAAATCTGAGAAGTTTTACACAGCAGTTCCCTGGTACATCTGAAAATAAAAAGAAAGGTAATGTAGCCTTATTTCTATCTGTTATGATTCTGGTGTAGTGCGGCTCAAATATGTGCCATAACATTTCTACCACACTGTTTAAAACCTGAGAAGGTGTCTAAGCCTAATGATGCGACTGATGCAGAAGATGCCAGAACAGATATTGTCAGGTGTGTTCTGATACAGAAGTCTTTCTCTAAATTTTGTAATTTGTGTTGTGATGTAATACATCCACTATCTATTTTCTTCAAGTCTATAATGCCAAGCACTGTCTAGCATATGCTATATTGTTGTTTCTTTAGAGAGCAATGCCTGCCTTTTGTTGTATTATTATATCTACCTCCAATAATTCATGCAGTTTTGAAGTTGATGACCTACGTGTATTGTTCAATTTGTATGTAAATGAAGTTTATCTGTCAAAGTTTTAGCCTGCTAGGATAGAAATGGAGTGCGCCATTCTGGAGTATTGGAAAAGAATTCATTAATATGCTTGTATTTTGGATATTGTTCTGATGCACAAGGCGTAATTGTAGAACATGAGGGAGGGTCTGTAATGGCAGATGTACGACAAATGTTGCTTTGCTTCGAGTATCTACCTAGAGGGAGTTTTGATAAGTATATCACTGGTAAGGTCATCTGGCATGTATCATGTGTTTCAGCCCCCACTCTCAACTTCTTCTTCATGTTATTTTCATTGATTAAATATTATATGGTTCGAGCATTCCACAATTATAGCACGATGTGGCTAAACAAAACATTGTAGAATTATAGAAGGGATATAACTAATCATGTTTTGTGTTGTGCACTACCTACCAAAGTATCTCTGATATTGGACCCCTCTTTCTTCTCGCCCCATTATAGGAGTATCTTGTGTACTTGAGTGGACAGAGCGCTATCGGATCATCCAAGAAATCTGTGAAGGCTTACATTATCTCCATGTTGAGCGGCGTATCGTCCACTTAGATCTTAAGCCTACAAATATATTGTTGGATGATAAAATGATCCCGAAAATTGCCGATTTCGGTCTCTCAAGGCGCTTCATTGAAAAGCAAACCCAAATTTTTACTGCCGAAGTGATGGGAACTTTGTAAGTCATATCTATGGCTCATGGGAGTCATAATCTCTTTTTTCCCGATGTGGTGTGATTTGCATGTATTTCATTTTCTCATTTACTGATCAAACTTGATAAATTTTAATGTAGGGTGTATATGGCACTAGAATTTCTCACAAATGGACAAATTACACTCAAGTCAGACATATATAGCCTTGGTGTTATAATCACAGAGATACTGACGGGACAGAATGGATATCATGATGTTGAGCATGTAAGACCAATCTATGTTGACGTTCCAAGATAAAGGCTAGATTTTAAAATAGTCTTGCTACACTTCTATTTGGTATAATATTATTTCCTTTGTAGGTATTGCATGATGTTGAGAAATGCAAAGAAGCCTAGTTAGTAAAAGTTATAAATATTCTACTTACTTTTAGAAAGACTAGATTTCAAATAATAATGCTACACTTTTAATTGGTACTATATTTTTCTTCTTAGAAATTGTATGATGCCATTCATTCCCGAGAGTATGCAAGAGCTCGTGTGTGCATCTACAAGAGAACGAAACAACATGCAATCTAGAAAATACAGAAACATAGAAATTAAGAAGTATAAATACGTTTTTTCTCGGGAAGGGGATTTTCTAGGCCTCTGCATCGACTGACGCACAGATCCAAAATACATAGCCATGTAACTATTATCAATAGAAGCACAACACAGTGTCATTCATTTTACTCAACATGATAAGACAAGCCAGATGCTTTTTTTTAGAAGATAGCCATATATATCAGTCAACCTAGGGTGCCTCAGCATCGATAAACCCTAAATGATGAAAACTTAACTTAGCATTTAGGGTGCCACAACGTCGACAAACCCTAAATTATAAAACCTTGGCTTTTAGGGTGCCTCGGTGTCGATAAAAACCTAAATGATGAAAGCTTAGGCTTTTAGGGTGCCTCGGCGTCGACAAACCCTAAATGATAAAAGCTTAGCTTTTAGGATGCCTCGGTGTCGACAAACCCTAAATGATGAGACCATGATCTTGTTCCTTGACAATAACCAACTTTTTGACCAAACTTTTTTCCTATTTAGAGCGAAACATGGCCCACAACGATGAGGCCGGCGGTTCGGGCAAGGCATTCTGGGAGCTGTCCCAGGAGATGGAGGAAGAACCTCACCGCTATGAGGACGTCGTGGAAGACACCGATCCCGACTACACAACCCCTAGTGGCGTTGGGGATGACACCACTGATGGTGCCGTCGAGGATGCCACCACTGATGATGGCAGCGCACGCACAGATGACAGGTTCGGCGTTTCAACAATAACAGTTACAAAGGGTACACCACTAGGGCGGAGGCGGAAGTTAGATACACGCGCTATCTAGCGGGAGAGAGGAGGGAGCGTTGGAGGAACCGGATGAAGACCATTTTCATCGCGATTATGCTCATCGTGATGACCGCATCTCTCTTCTATGTGATGGTAGTTTAGATGATCGATACCGACTTGTAATGTGAAGACAAACTCGCTAATCGTGGTCTCGAGACTTGTAATGTTCTAACTTTGTTCAGTATTTTAAATTCGGAGACTAATATGATGAATTGTATTCGGAGACTAATCTTCTATTGTATTCGATAAGTCTGCTGTTTATATGTTGTGCTCTCTATATTTTGTGCAGTAATATGTTTTGTAACCTATGCAAATATCAGAAAATAAAAATAAAATAATACCTAATATTCATACTAGTGGCGCACTGCAAAAAGCACACTAGTGGCGCATTGTCAAGTAGTGCGCCATTAGTAAGCCAGATACTAATGGCACACCATGAGCTATACTAATGGCGCACTGGGAGGCATACTAATGGTGCACCATGGGCTATACTAATGGCGCACTGCCTGGTGAACCATTAGTATACCATATACTAATGGCGCATCATGGGCTATACTAATGGCGCACTGCCTGGTGCGCCATTAGTATACCATATACTAGGTGCGCCATTAGTAAATAATTCTAATGGCGTGATGCTAGTGGCGCACCTGTAGTGCGCCATTAGTAGCCAAAACAGGTGCGCCACTAGCAGGCCTTTTCCTAGTAGTGTAATGCTATCTTTGTGGTCATTGACCGTCTTTCCAAAGCAGCTCATTTTCTTTCAGTTCGTGAGAGTATAACAGCTAGCCAGCTAGCAGAGTTATATATCTCTTGAATAGTGTCTCTTCATGGTGTTCCTATGGACATTAACTCAGACCGTGGAAGTATCTTTACTTCTCGCTTCTGGGAGAGTTTTCAGAATGCCATGGGGACTCACTTATCTTTTAGCAATGCTTTCCATCCTCAATGAAGTGGTCAAGTAGAAAGGGTGAATCAAATCCTAGAAGATATGCTCCGAGCTTGTGTTATATCGTTCGGTATGAATGGGGAGAAGTGCCTTCCATTCGGCGAATTTGCTTATAACACTAGTTACCAATCAAGCTTGGGCAAAGCTCCGTTTGAAGTTCTCTACGGACGAAGATGTCGAACATCTCTTAATTGGTCAGAAACCGGAGAGAGGCAACTCTTTGGTCCGGATATGATCCAGGACGCAGAAGAGCAAGTTCACATTATTCGTGAAAAGTTGAAAACAGCCCAGTCTCGTCAAAAGAGCCAATATGATCGTCATCATAAGGCTGTGACCTTTGAAGTTGATGAGAAGGCTTACCTTCGGGTTACACCTTTGAGGGAACCCATCGTTTCGGTATCCAGGGAAAGTTGGCTCCTCGTTATATCGGTCCTTTCCGCATTCTTGCCAAACGAGGAGAAGTTGCCTACCAATTGGAACTTCCTCCACATATTTCCAAGGTTCATGATGTATTCCACGTCTCGCAACTCAGGCGTTGCTTTTCGGATCCTATCCGTGAAGTGGACCACGAAACGCTTGATCTCCAAGATAATCTTTCATACCGAGAATACCTTGCGCATATTTTAGATCAAGCTGAGCGTACCACTCGACGTCGAAACATCAAGTTTCTTAAAGTTCAATGGTCAAATCATTCTGAAAAAGAAGCAACATGGGAAATAGAGGATCGTCAACGACTTGAGTATCCCGCGCTATTCCCGACGACTTCCAAATCTCGGGACGAGATTCTTTTGAGTGGGGGTGAGTTGTCACATCCCTGATCCCCATTAGGGTTTAGCAAGTTGGAGCTCATGTTTTCTTCCATTGCATCTTATGAATTTGAATTGCACTCAAGGAAGGAAATTAAATCAAAGCAAAACCTCAACAAACTCTATATTCAAAAGAAAACCAAAGTAGTGCCAAATCAATGAACCCAAAATGGCCATTAGAAAATTTCATGTTTTCTGTTAAATGTTGAAAACAAGATATCAGAGGTGAAATATATTTTCAAAATACTTTCGGCATTTTAAATTTAAGTTAAAAGCTACTAAAATCAATTATATATTTGATTTCAAATATTTCAAAGTTTCCAAAAATGTTGAAAACTTATATGTGGTCGGAAATATTCCAACTAACACTCTAGTATTTTTCAAACTATTTTAGAATTAGTTTGGAGCCAAAAATAAATGAAACAAATGTCAGAAAGAATAAAAGAGAAACAGAACAGAAAATAAATAAGAAAACCCTATCTAACGCTTACGTGAGGCCCAGCCCACCTCGACGCCTGTCGTCTTCCTCATGCGAGCGAGCAGCAGGAGGTGGCCGCCGCTCATTCCGGCGTGACCACGCACCTGTGTGTCTGCCTAGACCTCCCTGATACGCTGGAGAGGAGGGATAAGGCCTCCGGGATCCATTCCCGACCTCATCCTCGCCCCATTCGATCTCTCTCTCCTCGGCCGCCATGACCGCGAGCTCGAGCTTGAGCTAGTCATCGCTCCGGCCGTCCTTCCCCGTCCCTGAGAGTATCGTTCGCTCCGCCTCATCGAGCTGGTCGTCTTTGCCAAAGGAAAGAAGCCCCCGAGCCCTACATCGCCGGATCTCCATAGTCTTCTTCCTCGGATCGTCGACGTTCACCACCGCCGGTCTCCCTTCTCAGGCCGTCCCCGAGCCCGCTTTCGACGCCGCTGCACTCCCTGTGAGCTCAGGGTGCCTTCCCCCTTGTTTCCCCTCTCGATTTCGAGCTCTAGGCCTAGTTTCACCGGAGCCCAACGAGGACCGCCGCGGTAGCTCGTTGCCGGTGGCCCTACAGTGACCGGTTGGTCCATCCGAGGCCTGCAATGGCTCCATCTCATCGCGTAGATGCTCTAGGAGCCCAGCCTCGCGGGAAATGCTCTTTGTTTCGATGACCTCGACGATGGCCGAGCTTCGGCCGCCGCCAAGCTCGTGACCGGCGTTGATTCCGGCCACCCCAGCCCCTAAGGTTTGCTCCATAGTGCGCGCCGTCGAGTGGTCGTTCTTCCTGAGGTCTCTGACATGCTTTTGGTCATCGGAGATGCGTTTCCGACGCCCTCCGCCATCTCTGGTGCTGCCGGAGGCTCACCACTGACTCCGTGAGAACAGACCTTCCCCTACAACGGCACCAGAAGAATGCTGCTAGCACTCCCCAGCAACGAAACTAGAAGAATGTTGTTGACGGCCCACCAGCGCGTGGGATCGCAGCAGTTTTCGAGGGTAGAGTATTCGACCCAAATTTGTTGATACGCCAAAAGGAGGTGAGAAGATACTCTTGAGTATTAGCACCTGAATTTATCAGATTCAACCACACCTGAAAGATTAGTATATGCAAGCAAAGAGTCGGCAGCAAAGTAGTATGATAACAAGGGCGTCAGAAACGATCTGTTGACGACAAACTATTCCTAACTGTCGTATCAATGGCACCAAGTTGCCCGTTGACGGAAATTGTCTTTTCACGTGAACGTCGAGAGAATCAAGATTGTAGCAGGTACCAGTAGTGTAACAAGTAACAGAAGTGGCAAGGAACATCAGTAGTGACAGCGCTAGCAAGTGACAACAGCAACAATAGTAGTAACAACATCAGAGCAAAACATGTAACAGCAGTAGCAGCAGAGCAAGTAACAGCAACAGAGCAAAACAAGTAACAGCAGCAGTGGGACAAACTCGTAGGCAATGGGTCGGTGATTCGTTTGGATGATATTCATCATGCAACAGTTATAACATGGAGAGATATGTGGCTAGCTCCCGTTCGTCAATGTGATGTAGGCATGCATTCCGTGTGTAGTCATACGTGCTTAGGGAAAAGAACTTGCATGACATCTATTGTCCATCCCTCCCCTGGCAGCAGGGTCCAAAAGGATACTACGGGATATTCAGGTTCTCCTTTTAATAAAGAACCAGAACAACGCATTAGCACTTGGTGAACACATGAACTCCTCAAACTATGATCATCACCGGGAGTGGTTCCGGTTATTGTCACTCCGGGGTTGCCGGGTCATAACACATAGTAGGTAACTACAACTTGCAAGATCGGATCTAAAACACACATATATTGGTGACAACATAATAATTTCAGATCTGAAATGATGGCACTCGGGCCCTAGTGACAAGCATTAAGCATGGCAAAGTAGTAGCAACATCAATCTCAGAACATAGTGGATACTAGGGATCAATCCCCATAGTGGATACGTGCTTAGGGAAGAAGGTTGATGATGACGATGGCGACGATTTCCCCTCTCCGGAGCCCAAAACGGACTCCAGATCTGTCCTCCAGATGAAGAACAGGATGTCGCAGCGCCTCCGTATCGCAAACGCGACGAAATCTTCTCTTCTGATTTTTTTTCTGGGCGAAAATGAATTTATAGAGCTGAGATTGTGGGCGGCAGAGCCACGTGGGCCCCACAAGCTTGGTTGTCGCGGCCAGGGTGGAGGCCGCGGCAACAGGGCTTGTGGCCCACTGGCCCATCCCCTCCGGTGGATCTTTGCGCATGTATTTTTCATATTTTCCAGACAAATTCTCCATAAATTTTCAGGACGCTCCGTGAACTTCTATTTCTGCACAAAAACAATACCATGGCAATTCTGCTGAAAACAGCGTCAGTCCGGGTTAGTTCATTTCAAATCATGCAAATTAGAGTCCAAAACAAGGTAAAAAGAGTTTGGAAAAGTAGATACGATGGAGACGTATCAACCGCCAGCGAGATCGACCTCATCGCCGGTGGGTTCTTCCCCCCTGAGCCTATGACAGTTGGGGCCAGCCCTTGTCTAATTAGTTTTAATAAAAATAAAAAATAATCTGTTAATTAACTAATTAAGTTAAATCTAAATTAAAACTGGCCAGAGTCACTGACCAGTGGGTCCCACTGGTCAGATTTGACTTTCAACGGCCAGATTGACCTGCTGATGTCATGCTCATGCAATGAAACCTTTTGTGTTTAAAAACAATTCCAGAATAAGTCCAAAACTTTGGAAATTCATAGAAAATTGAATATAACTCCAAATTTGACAAATAATATATGTAAAATGATCAGAAAAATTCAAGGAATCAAATGGTGCTATTTTCGTGCATGAAAAACAAAGTTATGAAACAGCATCAGGTCAAATCAATTAAAAGAATTTGATAAATTATAATTCAAATGATATTTGAATTATGATTTCAAATGAAGATCACCCCAAAGGGTTCTGCTAGTCATCTTAAAACATGCTACATCGCATTTCATGCATCATTTTGTTGCATATGTTTGATATTGATTGATTATTGTTATTCCGGTAAGCTCCGCCCCTCCGGATACATCTGATTATCCGACTGACGGATATCACCCCTCTGCTGAGCAACAAGGCAAGCAACCATTTTGATTATCCCGATAAATCCCATGTTCTCGCTCCCGCTCTTACTTATTGCATTAGGTCAAAATGCTTTCAATGCTTTTACCACGTTAGTTGAACCCACTTCCTTTGCATGACATGTCCTTGTCACAGTAAATAGCTGAACCTTGCAACCTAGCATACCTGGTAGATGCTTGAGCCTTGATGTGCCATATCCTACTATGCATGCTATGCTTAGAGTTGTGTATGGTCTGTCATTTGGGTGATGAACAGAATCGTGAGAATGTGTTCATTTAATAACGGTTGTGTGTTGAACCTGATTTGGTAAAGGTACCGATGAAAGGCTATGTAGGAGTACATGGCGGGTTGTTTCATTGGAACCGTCCTTAGGAACTGAGTTCCGCGTATGTAATCCAAGACAAGATACTACCACATGCTGGGCCCTGAAATATGACGCTGCTCGACTTATTAACCGCTTAGTACTCGGTCCAGGAGTTGCAAGTAGTTTCTGTTGTTTATAGTCACGCTGGAGGCCATGCATGGTGCTGATCTTAGAGGTGGGCTATGATGCGGTAGGCGGTGGCACGGTGTACCAAGTGGCACCCAGATGGTGGGCTTGGGAACCTTGCGCACATTGTTTGGGGCCGTGGCGGAAACCTCGGTCGGACTTTGATGTGGGTTACCCTCAGATAGGCGATAGACCTGGAAAGTATTAGCGTGGTTAACGGTCGTGGCCGACTCCCTCGCTGGGCTTCCGCTTGAAGGTTGCCGAGGTGCATGACGTGCACATGGCGATAAGTGGCGAGAGCGTGTGTGAAGAAGTACACCCCTGCAGGGTTATGATCTATTCGAATAGCCGCGTCCGCGGATATGGACTACTTGGAAGCATATCTTGTTCATAGATAACAATAATGGCTACTCATAAAATTGTCAAGATAAGTGTGAGTGTCGTGGATGGCATTTTCGTAGGGAGACTGAATGATTCCACGATGGAGTATTGGTGTGGTGTTAGTGGACTCGTGTGCAAGAAACTTAGTTGTCAAAACTATTTAAAAATGCAAGTTGTCTAGCCAAGAGTCAAATGATGGCTTTCTGCATGAAACCCCACCACTCCTGGTTGATACATTGCATGAGTAGATAGATAATCCTAAATTCTTGCTGAGTACTTTTGTACTCACGTTTGCTTAATAAATTGTTGCAGAGGTTGTTAATGACCCTAATGGAGGGTTCTACCTAGACGTTGACGATGACGAGTAGCTGGTGTCCCAGCTACGATCTGGCCCTAGGTTGGGTCTGTAGATAGTTTTATGTGCCTTTATATTTCCATCTGTTTGTAATCAGACAGTTTTAATCTTCCGCTGGCTTGTAAGACTTGTTTGTATGACTTGTGATGATGGGTCGTGAGACCCCTATATGTGTAATATTATGTGTGTGGCTCGTCTGAGCTCTCTAAATAAAGTTTGTATGTTTATGGTTATGTTGTGATGCCATCGATGTATCTATGCATATCGATATGCCATGCGTACGTGTGTTGTATCTGATACGTATGGGGTTCGAATACCTAGTCGTATGCCTTAGTAGCACTCCTTACAGGGAAATGCCCCTTTGTATTTCCACCGAGCCATGGTAGTTCGCTACTGCTCCGGACACATTGGTTGACCGGCATGTGTCCTTCTTAGCTGATGTGTCTGTCGTGAGACCGCAAAGGTATGTGATGTGTTACAAGCTGGATTCCTATGGCTTAGGATCGGGGTCCCGACAGTTACTTTGCATTCTCGGTCACCATGTCTCAAGATAGGTTCTAGAATATCTCTTACTAACAAAGGATGGTCGAAATAGAAAATTCGATGAAAACTTTTACGACTTCACAATATGAGAACAATAAATTCTTTGATTCAGAAATTAAGGAATGTTCAACTTTGGTAAATGCTATTAGTAAACAACTTGATGAATTCAATAAGGAAGTATCTAATCTCCAAACACAAGTTGCTCACACTGAAGAATTACTAGGAAACATTTCCGATAAGCAAACTACTCTAGTAAATAGGATGGCCGCTAAACTGAAATCTTTCTCTATTGCGAATAATGATTAAGAAATTAAAATGATCGGTGTTTCTCCTATTGAATCTTTGTTTACCTCTCAAAATATAAATGATAAAGGGACTGGAGATAACTCAACTCTAGTTGAGGAGTATCCCGTTTGCTTGAAGGGTGATAATTTGGATGCTAAAATTGAAAAAAACGGGGTTGGAGATGTCAAAACTTTAGCTAGTGATGTGCCCGCTATCTTGAATTATAAGGACTTTAATTATGATAAATGCTCCATAGCATAATGTATGTCTTTTCTACAATCCATTATTAGCTCACCCAATGCTTATGAACAAAACAAAGCCTTTACCGAACATATACTAGAAGCTATGATGAGAGCTTATGATGAGAAACTTGAACTTGAAGTTTCTATTCCTAGAAAATTACATGATGAGTGGGAACCTACTATCAAAATAAATATAAATAAGTATGAATGTAATGCTTTGTGTGATCCTGGTGCTAGTGATTCAACCATACCATGAACTTTATGTGATGTGCTTGGTCTCACCAATATTGAAGCGTGTTCACTAAACTTGCATCTTGCAGATTCTACCATCAAGAAACCTTTAGGTATAATTAATGATGTGCTTATTATTGCAAATAAAAATTATGTTCCTATAGATTTCATTGTGCTTCATATTGATTGCAGTCCTTCTTGTCCCATAATACTTTGAAGGTCATTCTTACGAACTTTCCTAGGTGCAATTATTGACATGAAGGAGGGAAACATAAAGTTCCAATTCCCATTAAAGAAAGGGATGGAACACTTTCCTAGAAATATAATTAAACCACCTTATGAATCATTGATGATATCCACTTATGGGTTGAGTGTCAAAGATGATAACACTTCAAACTATGCATTATGCCTAGCTAAGGGCATGAAACAATAGCGCTTGTTGGGAGGCAACCCAATAGTTATCTTAATTTTAGTTTTTTACTTTCTGTTATTTTGTGTTGACATGATTAATTCCTCTATAATGATTAAGGTTTTATGTTTTATTTTATGTTTGTGCCAAGTAAAGCCTTTGGGATAAGTTATTTGATGAGTCTCATTAATGTTGTGCAAAAACAGAACCTTTCATGTCCAGTGCAGAATTTTTATTTCTCTGATGGAGCTTGATAAATTCTTGAAATTTTTACACAGTATTTATGTTCAAATTCTACAAGTTGTCATAATGTTTCAGAATTTTTTGAGTTACTAAAGTATGGGATCTTTACAGATTTCTACAGACTGTTATGTTTTAAACAGATTCTGTTTTGCCTGCATAGTTTGCTTGTTTTGATGATGCTATGGATTATATGGGGGCGTATAAGTCATGGATAAGTTAGAATACAGTACCTATTATGCATTTATAAATTAATAATCAATTCATAACAGTACCTAAAGTATGCAATATGTTTCCTATACTAACGGATCTCACGAAGTTTTGTTGAGTTTTGTATGATTGAAGTTTTCAAGTTTTGAGTGTGATCACGATGGACCATGGAATAAGGAGTACCAAGAGCCTAAGATTGGGGATTACAAAGGCACCCCAAGTATTATTCTAAGTAATACTCAAGCATCTAAGCTTGGGGATGCCCCGGAAGGTACCCCCCCTTTCGTCTCAAACCATCGGTATGTCACTTGGAGCTACATTTTTTATTCATCACATGATATGTGTTTTGCTTGGAGCATCATTTCCTTTTGTTTGCTTTTACTTTAAGTTTTTCAAAATCATCATTTATGGACACACCTATTAGATAGTGACTCACCTTCATTATGGTTTGCTAGAATACTCTATGTGTTTCACTTATATCTTTTGAGCTTGGCAGTTGCTCTAGTACTTCACTTATATCTTTTCGAGCACGGTGGCGTGTAGATTTTAGAGAAATAACTTGCTATTGTTCTTCACTTATACTTGTTAGAGAGATGAATAAATAGTGCTAGTAATTTGCGTGGGTCAGAAGACTAGTCCAAAAATAATAGGCATTCAATGAATATAATCAAAACCATCATGTATCACACATAGAGAAATTGTGAGTTAATGACATTGATATGGTAATATGGAAGAGGTCTAAGTCCATAATTGTTGAATCATATAAGTGCCGGAATTAAAAGGGGTGTTAACTTGTTGTTCATCTAAATATTAAAGAGGCATGGTGACAGTGTGTGAGAATTCTTATTCCTTGTTAAAATCCTAGTGTTGTCTCGAGTTGGGGGCGTGCGACGGTTAACTCCAACCAACCCCCTCCCTCGGGGCATGCGAGTAGTGCTTTGATGTGTGATAAAAGTAATACAACTTTTCAATAAGTATGTGAGTTATTTATGACTAATGTGGGACCTTGTACATACGCGTCTTTACCTTCTCATATTTGCTAGCCTCTTTGGTACCGTGCATAGCCCATTCTCACCTCGAGGATTGGTGCAACTTTCGCCGGTGCATCCACACCCCACGGCATGATACACTCTATTGCACATAAGCCTCATTATATGTTCCTCAAAATAGCCACCATACCTATCTATTATGGCATTTCCATAGCCATTCCTAGATATATCGCCATGCAAATTCCATCGTCACTTCACATGACTAGTTCATTTATTGTCATATTGCTTTGCATGATCATATAGAGCTCACATAGTATTTGTGGCAAAGCCACCTTCCATCATGTTTTTGATACATGTCACGCTAGATCATTGCACATTCTGGTACACAACCAGAGGCATTCTCACTAAGTCATTTCTTCATATCAGTTCTCCATATTGAGTTGTAAGTAAATAAAATTCTGATGATCATCCTTGTTACAGCATTGTCCCAGTGAGGAAAGGATGATGGAGACTATGATTCCCCCACAAGTCGGTTGAGACTCCGGACGACAAATAAATAAAATAGGGAAGCCAAATGAGACCACCATATATAAAACAATTTATGGGGGAGGCAAAAAGAAAGAAAAAAGTGAAAAGCCCACCATAAAAAAATTAAATGAGATAAAAAGAGAGAAGGGACAATGCTTCTATCCTTTACCACACTTGTGCCTCAAAGTGGCACCATGATCTTCATAACAAGAGTCTCCTATGCAGTCACCTCCATATGCTAGTGGGAATTATCTTATCATAATAAACTTGGCTTGTATATTCCAACGACGGGATTCCACAAATGCCCTAGGTCTTCTTGAGCAAGCAAGTTGGATGCACACCCCACTTAGCTTTAGTTAAGCTTTCATACACTTGTAGCTCTAATGCATCATTTGCATGTCAATCCCTACTCCTTGCATTGACATCTATCGGTGGGCATCTCCATAGCTCATTGGTACGCCTTGTTCATGTGAGATTATCTTCTCCACTTTTTACCCCTTTGATATGTACCACCATATTCTATTCCACCTATATGCTATGTCCAATGGTTCACGCTCATGTATTGCGTGAAGAATAAAAACTTGATGCATAATGAAAAAGTACGATCTAATTGCCTGACTTGAATACCGTGGTGCTTAACATTTGTATTTATGTGGTGAAGACAGAGTCATGCCTTGCTAATAAAATAAAGATGAATAGGGGGTAGACATTCTTTTAGGATCGTACACTTTGAAAATCCATAATTGTGGTGCTTATACTTAATAAATATTATTATGTTTCTATTTTTTAATTCATCATTTCTCAATGATCATACATACAAGAGATTACATTATGAATAGCATGTCACATCAAAAATTCTGTTTTTATCATTTACCCTCTTTTTGCGTGTTTTTTGCTTTGCAGTTTTATAGTACCAAATGAAGTCAAATGCCACGAAACTTTAATATGATTTTTTTGGACTATATGAAGACCTGCAAGCATCAGAAGTGGATGAGAGGTCGCACAAGTTAGGCAAAGCCAACAGGGCGCGACCTAGGGCATGTCCGTGCCCTGATGTCTTGTGCCCCCCTGGATGCCCCCAACTCCATCTCTGGCCTATAAATTCACAAATATTCCGAAAACCCTAAGAGCACTCCTGAAACACTTTTTGTGTCGCCAAAAGTCTCTGTTCCAATGGGAGGCCATCTAAACCTCCGTTCTGGCGATCTGCCGAAGGGGAGATCAACCATGGAGGGCCTCTACATCAACCTTGCTGCCCTCATCATGATGTGTGAGTAGTTCACCACGGACTTACGGGTCCGTAGGGAGTACCTAGATGGCAATCTTTCTCTCTCTCTTATGATCTTCAATAATATGTTCATCGCATCTTAGCTTCGATCTATCCGATGTAATCACTATGTATGGTGTGTTTTGTTGGGATCCCATGAATTGTGGGTTTAACTATAGATTATTCATGAAAAGTATTTAATTCACCTCTGATTATTATGATTCTTTATTGTATGATAATCGTAGCTTCGTAATGCTCTCCGATTTATTGAGATAGTATGGCCAACTAGATTAATAATTCTTTAGTGGGAGTGGTGCGTTGCAGTAGGTTCAACCTGGCAAATTTCTGTATCCCAGTGACACAAGGGGACAAGATGCATCTTTGTGTTGCTGATACTAAGGATAAAACGATGGGGTTTATTCATATTAATTGAGTTTACTTTGTCTACATCATGTCATTGTTCTCCAAGTAGTACTCTGTTTTTACTTAATACATAGAGAGGCAAGCATAGAAGCGCTCTTGAAGTGCAGTAATAGTAATAGGTGAAGACAAGAGTTGTCCTATTTGCTTATGGACATGATGCCTATATACAAATGATCATTGTCGTGAAAATCGCATAATTATTAGCTGTTCTATCAATTGCCCAATAGTAATTTGTGTATCCACCATATGCCTTTGCCATGAGAGATGCCATTAGGGAATACTACGGCCCCCGGGTCTATTCACTTATATATATACAAATGCTACTACTACCTTGCTGCCATTATTTGTGTTGTATTTTATTTTGCAATTTACAATTATCAATAATTATCTACACACCTTATTTGCTTGCAAATAACGAGATCAAGGGGATTGACAATGCTCTTGCCCGTGTTGGGTGCAAGTTGTTTGTTTCTTTGTGTGTAATCGATGTAGACGGTTGAGGATTGGTATTCCTACTGGTTCAATAAACCTTGGTTTCATAACTAAAGGAAATAATTACCCACATTGTGCTGCGATAACCCGTTCCTCTTCACGGAAAACCCAATGGAGATTACAGTCTTCAGTTCACTAGAAGCATGCAAAGTCCTATCAATTTTGTTTTTCTTTTTCTTGAAGGAAGGACTAGGCGTATCATCATTAATTCTCTAAGAATCACATTCTATTCTTTTCGGATGACCCTTAGGATAAAGAGATTCGTGAGTCATGTGACCTCCTTGTGACATCCCCGGATTAGGCTACAGTAATCTCGGTAATTGAACTACAGTAACCCTATGCAAAGGATGCGACGTCACCGTGTTTCCTATCGTTGATCTCGCGATTGTATGAGACAGCTCGAATTTAAATTTAAAATTAAAATCAAACAGGAAAAAGTTATAAGGTTGAAATAAAAATGTCGGGGGAGTTATAAAAAAATTCCCTTATTAATTATAAAGTGAACCGGGCTTTTTAAAATTTATTTCAATCCCTATATAGTTAAAACAGAAAGCTATATATATATAAAAGAGAATAAAATAAAGTAAAAGAAATAAAAAAATATTAATACAAAAAAAGAAAGCAACAAAGCCCTTGGCCGATTGGGCCAAAGTGGCCCTGCCGGCCACACCCAGGAGCGCCCCCAGGCAACCCTAGGCGCCGAACCGGCCCTCCTCCGAGTTCCTACCGCGCCGCCAGGAACCCCACCAACTCCCCTCGTCACCGCTCCCCCTAGCTACCGAAACCCCCTTCCCAGATCGCCCCGCTCCTCACCCCCACGATCCCCACTAACCGCGCCCGTTCCTCCCACCCATCGGCAGATCTGACGAGGGGATTGAACCCATGATTAGCCCCCTCCCACGACGCGCTCGCCCCTGAATCCCTCCCCTCCCTTCGATCCCCATCGCTAGCGCCCTGGCCACCACTTTCTCGCTCGTCTCCCCTAGGCCTCCGTCATCCCTCGCTCACACCGTCACCCTTGGTGCTCGTGCCTTCCTCCTCTGCTCTCCCACACCGCGAGCGTCGGCCGGCCCGCCGGCCTCAACCGAGACGCCGCCACCGGCGCCCGTCCCGCAACACCGTCGTCCGGCGGCCCCCCTTGCTACCTATTGAGCTTGAGTTGGTTTTTACCTTGAATAGGAAAGGGTGATGCAGCATAGTAGCAGTAACTATTTCCCTCAGTTTGAGAACCAAGGTATTAATCCAGTAGGAGTATCAAGATGAGGCACCAATGTACGTGCGCAAAAACGAACAAACTTGCACCCAACGCTATAAAGGGGTTGTCAATCCCTTCACGATTATTTGCAAGGTGAGATCTAAAGGTGGAAAGTGCAAAAAAGTAAAAGTGTAGATCTGAAAATATGATGTGAAGTATACCCGGGAGCCATAGTGTTCACTAGAGGCTTCTCTCATGATAGCAAGTGTTACGGTGGGTGAACGAATTACTGTCGAGCAATTGATAGAATCGCGCAAAGTCATGACGATATCTCAGGCAATGATCATACATATGGGCATCACGTCCGAGACAAGTAGACCGATACTGTCTGCATCTACTACTATTACTCCACACATCGACCGCTATCCATCATGCATCTAGTGTATTGAGTTCATAACAAACAGAGTAACGCTTTAAGCAAGATGACATGATGTAGAGGGATAAATTCATGCAATAGATATAAACCCCATCTTTTTACCCTTGATGCAACAACATGATGCGTGCCTCGCTACCCCTTCCGTCACTGGGTGAGGACACCGCACGGTATGGACCCAAAACAAAGCACTTCTCCCATTGCAAGAATTATACATCAAGTTGGCCAAACGAAACCCACAACTCGAAGAGAATTACAAGGATACGAAATCATGCATATAAGAGATCAAAGGAATTTCAAATAATATTCGTAGATAATCTGATCATAAATCCACAATTCATCGGATCTCAACAAACACACCGCAGAAGAAGGTTACATCGGATAGATCTCCATGAAGATCGTGGAGAACTTTGTATTGAAGATCCAAGAAAGAGAAGAAGCCATCTAGCTACTAGCTATGGACCCAAAGGACTATGGTGAACTACTCACGCATCATCAGAGAGGCAATGGTGTTGATGAAGAAGCCCTCTGTGTCCGAATCCTCCCACCGGCAGGGCACCAGAACGGTCCCCAGATGGGATCTTGCGGAGACAGAAGCTTGCGGTGGCGGAAAAGTATTTTTGTGCCTCTCTCTAGTGGTTTTGGATTTTATAGAATTTATAGGCGGAATAAGTAGGGAAAAGGAGCCACGGGGGGCCCACACGCCTGCTAGGCGCGCCCCCCAGGCCGCGGCTAGGGGGCTTGTGACCTCCGCCGAGGTCCTTTGCCTTGGTTCTCAAGTCCCCTGCGTATCTTCTGTTATGGAAAAAATCATTCCGCAGGTTTTATTCCGTTTGGACTTTGTTTAATATTCTTCTCTGAAAAAGGTCAAAAACACGGAAAACAGAAACTGGCACTTGGCAGTGAGTTAATAGGTTAGTCCCAAAAAAGATATAAAATAGCATATTCATCCATACAAAACATCCAAAGTTGACAAGATAATAGCATGGAACCATAAAAAATTATAGATACGTTGGATACATATCACCCCTCCTTCTCCGGCCCCCTTCAGTGCCGGAAATCGGCCGGCCCCGGCGCCGACCCCCCCCCCCCCCCCGCACCGGATCCCTCCACCGGCCGGCTCCACCGTCGGCCCTCCCTCACCCCGCACCGCGCCGGCGCCTCCGATGCCCCTCCCACCGAAGCTCCTTCACGCCGGAGCTCCTCCTTGGCGGATCCGACGCCTCCTCCTCCGCCCCTTCTCGGGAACTCCGGCTACACCGGGCCTTCCCGTCAACGCCGGTGATCCCCTTTTTCGGGCTCGTCCCACCCCCTAGCTCCTTTCACCGTCCCGGTTCCATTCGAGCGATCGCCGCCGCATTCCGACGTCGTTAGGATCTTGTAGGTGGAGATGGAGATTGCCTCCTCTCCCTTTGTGTTGAGAGTTCTTTGTGAGAGCACAGAGATGTGTAGAGAGATGTGTTAGAGAGAAAATAAAATAAAAGATGTATGTATATATGTATTAGATGCCCGTATGTATGTATGTATGTATTGGATATGTATACATGTATGTACAGAATAGAAAAAGAAAAAGAAAAAACATATATGTTTTTATTAATAAAATAAATAAATAAATAATTAGGTATATTATTTAATTAGTTAAATAGATAATTAAGCTAATCTGATAATTGGATATATAATTATCATATTAGAACATGACACGTGGGTCCCCCACTAAATTAATCTAATTAATTAATATTAAACCTAATGAAAAACTTGTGTCTATGACACACGGGACCCACTGGTCAGTTGACCAGTCAACTGCTGATGTCAGCATGACATCATGCTGATGTCATAGTTGCTTTTAATGGATTTAATTAAATCTGTTTTTAAATCATAAATATTGAATAAAACTTTAAAAATTAATATAAAATAATCCATAAGTCGGATAAAAATATTTTCAACATGAAACTTGATCAACAGAACGAGACGAACCCGGATACAGAGTCCATTCGTGTGTCACGCGTCCCTAGCATAACAAACATGGAACTTTTCCATCGTTTTCCGTCTGACCGGTAGTAGCCCGAGACCCGGAAAATATCGTCAGATATTCTTCCGACGCGTCTATGATGGATGTTGTTGCGTTATCTCATGCCTAGTCTCCATATTGCCATGTCATGCTTAGTGTTGCACCTGTTGCTATTATTTGTTGTTTCTTCCCCCTCTTCTTACCGGTAGACCCCTAGACTGACGCTGCTGGCGGGTACATCTATGACCCTGCCGACCAGCCCTTTGCCGCAGAGCAACAAGGCAAGCAAACCCCCCTCGATCATCCCTATATCGACTATGTCTTTCTCCCTCATGCTTGCATTAGTATTTTGCTATTGTTGTAGTTAGTTCCTATATCTGATGCATAGCCTATTTTTGATGAACTGCTACCTTCAGTACTGCACCTTTAAACTGCTTAGTATAGGTGGAGCAGTCTTCCCCTCTGACCCCGTAGTCCAGTTGCCCTGCTTTGCTTTCAAATCTCGATCTCTGATCGACGAGCCAGACCCGACACATCACATACACCCCCCTTAGTTGTACGACGATACAGAGATACTATCGGGTACCGAGGGTGACATCTTGCTAAGTACTCCTGATGATATCTCTATAGTATAGCTAGTCGGTCGTGGTTATCGAGGGTGATACAAAAAAAGAAAGCAACAAAGCGCCTGGCTGACTGGGCCAAAGTGTCCCAGCCGGCCACACCCACAAGCGCCCCGAGGCAACCCTAGGCGCTGAACCAGCCCTCCTCCAAGTTGCTACCGCGCCGCCAGGAACCCCACCAACTCCCCTTGTCACCGCTCCCCTGGCGACCGAAACCCCCTTCCCAGATGGCCGCGCTCCTCACCCCCACGATCCCCACCAACCGCGCCCGTTCGTTCCACCCATCGCCAGATCAACGACGGGATTGGGCCCCTCTTGAGCCCCCTCCCATGATGTGCTCGCCCCTGAATTCCTCCCCTCTCGTCGGTCCCCATCGCTAGCGCCCTGGCCACCATCGTCCCGCTCGTCTCCCCCAGGCCGCCGTCGTCCCTCGCTCTCGCCATCGCCCCTGGATCTCGTGCCTCCCTCCTCTGCTTTCCCCCATCGCGAGCGCCGGCCGCCCCACCGGCCTCAACCGAGACGCCACCACCGGTGCCCGTCCCGAAACACCATCGTCCGGCGGCCCCCCTCCTTCTCCAGCCTCCTTCAGCGCCGAAAATCAGCCAACCATGGCGCCAACCCCCCCCCCCCCACCGGATCCCTCCACCGGCTCTCCCTCACCCGCACCGCGCCGGCGCCTTCAATGCCCCTCCCACCGAAGCCCCTTCATGCCGGAGCTCCTCCTCGGCGGATCCGATGCCACCTCCTCCGCCCCTTCCTGGGAACTCCAGCTACACCGGGCCTTCCCGTCAACGCTGGTGAGCCCCTTTTTCGGGCTCGTCCCACCCTCTCGTTCCTTTCACAGTCCCGGTTCCATTCTGGTGGTTGCCGCCGCGTTCCGACGTCGTTAGGATCCTGTAGGTGGATACGGAGATTGCCTCCTCTCCCTTTGTGTTGAGAGTTGTATGTGAGAGCACAAGATAACCGGTGAACCAGACGAATTCTTGAACTGGGCTTGCAAATAAGTAGTCCAAGGGGATTGACAACCCTCTTGCCCACGTTGGGTGCAAGTGTTTGCTTCTTTATGTGCAGTCACTGAAGACGGTGGCTTTTTGTTACTCCTATTGGTTCGATAAACCTTGGTTCTCTACTAAGGTAAATACTTACCTATATTGTGTCGGATCACCTGTACCTCTTCACGGAAAACCCCGCAGATCACAAGTATGAAGGTTTGAACGGGATACAAAATGTCACATCCCTGACACCTTAAGCAAGTTAGTCTTGTGCTCATGTCTTCTTTGCATTTGCATCTAAGAATTTTCAACAAGATCAAAGAAAGAGGTGAAGAAAAACTCAAACCCTAGCCACTTCTTTAAATAAAGGAAATCTCAAACTAGTTAAAATCAATGAATCCAAAATGGCCTCAAGAAATGTTCAAACTTTCTGATAAATCATGAAAGTAAATGTGCAATGAAGAAAACCATTTTCTTGATACTTTAGGCATTTTAAATTAGTGCAAAAATCTACTGGTTTCAAATTTTAAATTTGAAATCAGAAACTTTAAACTTTCAAAAATGTTGAAAACTTTAGGAATGGTTGGAAATATTCCAACAAATATTCGAGGGTGCTTCAAATAAATTTTACAAATTATTTGGGAGCTGAAATAAATAGAAAATTATTGAAGTAGCTAAAACAGAAACAAAAACAGAAAAAATGGAAAACTCTTACGTGTCGCCTAGCCTGGCCCAGCCCATCTCCCTCAGTCGTCTCCTCCCCCGCGCCAGTAGGAGCAGGAGGTGGCCGCCGCGTTCTCCGGCGCGGCCACGCACCTGTGCGCTTGCCTGGCCGCCGCCTCGCGCTGGCAAGGCCGGGGATAAGCTCCCCAAGCCCGTGGCTATCCATTCCCAGCGCTAGTTCTTCCCCTCCTCTCGGATCTCTCCTCCCTCCTTGTGCCGCCATTAGAGCCCGAGCAGAGCTCGAGATCGTCGTCGTTCTAGCCGACCTCCCTTCCCTCTGAGCCGCGCATTAGCTCCGGCGCAACACCCTGGAGCTTCCTAGCCACGAGCCCGACGCCCAGATGCAGTGAATCGACGAGGAGCTATCGTCTTCTTCCTCGGGTCACCGAAGATCGCCGCCGACGTTCTCCCTCTCCAGGCCGTCCCCGAGCAGACTAGCGCCACCACTGCACTCCCCGTGAGCATGCGGTCATTTCCCCTAAGATCTCCCCATCGATCACCTCCTCTAGGCCTAGTTTCACCGGAGCCCGACAAGATCTGCCGCTGCAGCTCGTCGCGGGTAGCCCTCCGGTGATCAGCTCGTCCTTCCGAGGGCACCAGCAGCTTCAGGCCGTCGCGTAGATGCTGTAGGAGCTAAGAACCGTGCGTAGTTCCCTCTGTATCGACGACCTCGATGACGCCCGAACCTTGCCCGTCGCCAAGCTCGTCGCCGGCGTCATCTCCGGCCAGATCAGCCCCGGCTAAGTGCAGAAATGGAGCTGCGGGAGATGTGCCATTCTTCTGGTGCTCTCCGCGCATCGTTTGGCCCCCTGTGCGCCGTTTCCGAGCCCCTCCGCCGTTCTGGTGGTCGCCGGAGGCTCCCCGCCGGCGAGCATGACCTCGCCGCCGGTGGATCTCCGCTGGCCTGAGCCACTGACTGGTGGGGCCAGCCTCTGGCAAGATTAGAAATAGTAAAAATAAATCAGTAAAAATAATAAGACACTGACATGTGGGTCCAGTGGGTTTAATTAACTAAATAAGATTAATCCTAATCTAAAATCGACCAGAGAGACTGACCAGTGGGTCCCACTGGTCAGGTTTGACTTTCAACGGCCAGTTGGACCTGCTGATGTCATGCTGATGCAGTAAAAGTATTTTCCAGTATAAAAATAATTCCAGAAATGTTTAAAACTTCAAAAATTCATAGTAATTAATCTGTAACTCCAATGAAAATAATTTATATATGAAAAAGTATCAGAAAAATTCAAGGAATCTGAATATGCTATTTTCAATCATGTTTGAGAAAGTTACACAACCCTAACATGTAGATTAATGAATAAGTCAATTCTTATAATTACTTTATAAATGGAATTTGGAAAATATTCAAATTTCATTATGAATGAAATGATCACACACTGTCCTAATTACAAATCAGCACGTTAACATGACATCTCATGCATGTTAACATCAAGTTGATCTGAGCATCAGGTCGAATCAATTAAATCGGTATCCGAGAATACCTCGTTTGAATTGATATTTGAATGTGATTCAAATCAATTACAAACCTAATACATGTTGATTATATTAGTTTATCACCTTGCATTCTCATGCCATGCTCATGCATCATCTTGCTTGCATATGATTGTTATTGATTGTTGCCATTCATTTCGGTAGGCTCCGCACCCCCGGATTCCACCGAATATCCGTGTGACGGATATTGTCCCTCCTCTGAGCAACAAGGCAAGCAACCCTTTTGATCATCCCGATAATTCCCATGTTCTTGCTCCTGCACTTATTTATTGCATTAGGATCAAATGCTTCAACTGCTTTTGCCACGCTAGTTGAACCCACTTCCTTTGCATGACCTAACCTTGTCACAGTAAATAGCCGAACCTTGCAACCTAGCATACCTGGTAGTTGCTTGAGCTATGATGTGCCTTATCCTGCTATGCATGCTATGCTTAGAGTTGTGTATGGTCTGTCATCTAGGAGATGAACAGAATTGTGAGAATGTGTTCGGTAAGCAAAGGTTGTGTGTTGAACCTGACTTGGTAAAGGTACCGGTGAAAGGCTGTGTAGGAGTACATGGCGGGTTGTTTCATTGGAACCGTCCATAGGAACTGAGTTCCGTGTATGTAATCCAAGACTAGATACTACCACATGCTGGGCCCTGGAATATGACCCCGCTCGGCCTATTAATCGCTTAGTACTCGGTCCAGGAGTTGCAAGTAGTTTCTGGTGTTTATAGTAATGCTGGAGGCCGTGCATGGTGCTGACCTGAGAGGTGGGCCGTGATGCGGTAGGCAGTGGCACGGTGTACCAAGTGGCACCCAGATGGTGGGCTTGGGAACCCTGCGCACATTGTTTGAGGCCGTGGCGGAAACTTCGGCCGGACTTCCGTACGAGTTACTCTCAGATAGGCGATAAACCTGGACTAGGTACTAGTGTGGTTAACGGTCGTGGCCGACTCCCTCGCTGGGCTTCCGCTTGAAGGTTGCCGAGGTGCATCACGTGCACATGGCGATAAGTGGCGAGAGCGTGTGTGACGAAGTACACCCCTGCAGGGTTATGATCTATTCGAATAGCCGCGTCCGCGGATATGGACTACCTGGAGACATATGTTGTTCATAGATAACTTCAATGGCTACTCATAAAATTATCAAGATAAGCGTGAGTGTCGTGGACGGCATTTCCGTATGGAGACGGAATGATTCCACGATAGTGTATTGTTGTGGTGTTAGTGGACTCGTGTGCGAGAAATCAAGTTGTCAAAATTATTTAAAAATGCAAGTTGTCTAGCCACGAGTCAAATGCTGGCTTTCCGCATGAAACCCCACAATACCTTTTTGATACCTTGCATGAGTAGTTAGTTATCCTAAAGTCTTGCTGAGTACCTTCGTACTCATGTTTTCTTAATAAATGTTGCATAGGTTGCTAATGACCCTAATGGAGGGTTCTTCGTAGACATCGGCGACGACGAGTAGCTGGTGTCCCAGCTACGATCTGGCCCTACGTTGGATCTGTAGTATAGTCAGGCCATGTGCCTTCTAGTTTCCCTGTCTGTACTCAGACAGTTTAAACTCTAACGCTGGATTGTAACTGAATGAGTGCTATTATGGGTCATGAGACCCTTAATGTGTAATATTATGTGTGTGGCTCTTCCGAGCCTCTTAAATAAAGGTTGTATGTTTATGGTTATGTTGTGATGCCATCGATGTATCTATACATATCGGTATGCCATGCGTACGTGTGTCGTACCTGATATGTATGGGGTTGGATTACCTAGTCGTGAACTTTAGTAGCACTCCTTACAAGGAAATGCCCCTTTGTGATCCAACGAGCCTTGGTAGTTCGCTACTGCTCCGGACACATTGCTTGACCGGCATGTGTCCTTCTTAGCTGCTGTGTCTGTCCTCTTGAGGAAATGTCACGCGATGTAATGGAGTCTTTGTAGCTTGCTACGACTCGTCTACACTCGCTGGTGACCGACACCTGCTTTGTTGGGTCATGTATGCCTGTCCTTGTGCGGTACTGCCACTTTGGTTTATGACAAGACATGTCGATCCGGGTTCTTTGACTTTGGAATGCTAGTGACACTATTGCATACGTGAGTCAAAAGACGCAAATGGTCCCGGCTAAGGTAAGGCTGCAGCCGTGGAGTTAACCGTGCGTGAGACCGCAAAGGGATGCGATGTGTTACAGGCTGGATTCCTATGTCTTAGGATGAGGGTCCCGACAGCGTTGGTATTAGAGCCTGAATGACTGTAGGATTACTAAGCCAAACTGGTCGAAGTTGAGTCTAGAATTGCTTTAGTTATATATAAGGGAATTGTTTGTGGAAGGGAACGTAAGACTCTTGTTCTCTTCTCAAGTTATTCTATTCTGGTCATCCTCGTCTTTTCTGCGGGAATTAAGGACTAGGTTACTCATCTTCTTCTAGGCTCGTGTTTCTGATCGGTAGATTATAGGACTATGGGTCAAGAGATATTGGGTTTCTTTCATTCCTAGGAAAAAGGAAGTAAGTTTGATGATCAGAGAGTGGAACTTGATAGTTGAGTGGTTACGCTATTCCATTTTGGGTTGTCTCAAAATTTGTTTTTGAGCATTTACAGCCGTTATGCTGCCCAATTTTTCATTCGGAGCTCTAATGCTTTTGCATTACTCTCTATTTACAGATGCCTGGCCGTCCTTCTCGTCAGGTGGTACGTCTGACCAGGTGCATTGATGTGCCGGGTCATACGGCCATGCTGGTCAGGGTGATGTCGGTGTGCGGTTACCGCTGGTACCCCGAGTACACAGTGGAGGAACAGTACCGAGACTTCAACCAGAGCCAGTACATCTGCACTGTTAGGGTATTTCCAGACTACCCTGGAGCTGAGAAGCCAATCCATTGGTCCTATGGGTTGGGGGTCATCGTTGACATGGCAGTACAAGATGCTGCCTATTCAATGCTGACCATTATGAGAGCGAGACATGCACTGCTGCAGAATTCAGAGTTCTGCTATGTTCCGGCCTCTCAGCCTGGTGAAGAGGGATACCTCAGTGGAGTCTATTTTGATTCTTCTATGGAG
This sequence comes from Hordeum vulgare subsp. vulgare, assembly GCF_904849725.1. NCBI lineage: Eukaryota > Viridiplantae > Streptophyta > Magnoliopsida > Poales > Poaceae > Hordeum > Hordeum vulgare. Next base: position 182,306,443 of record NC_058518.1, read on the forward strand.
GATCCACTACTGCAGTCCACTGTTGAGATGCTAGAGAACACAGACAGGGATGCTCGTGCTCTCCGCATGGAGCTTTATGCTACCCGTGCCCGTCTGTGGACGACTTTGATGCAGCTGGCACCGGTAGTCCAGACAGGGTATGGAGAGATGGAGATGCTGAACCCTGTTAGGACCCATCTTCCGGCCCATGTTGACTGGCCAGCTATAGGAGGAGTCACTCCTCTTCGGGGACCCCTCTTACCACCAGTCAGAGGACCAAGGCCACATCCGTGTCCTTATGGATCCCAGGGATCTCAGGCTAGAGTGTTTCCTGATCCGCAGGTTGAGCTTCCAGGTCATGGAGGCAATCTCTATGAGATGTTTTATGCGGATGCCTGAGAAGTGAGCGGAAGGATAGTATGGTAGTAGCCGTACATTCATAGTCCTGCGTGACTTGTGAAGTATGCCTGTGATGTGAAATGAATTCCGGAGGCCTAGATAAATAACGTGTAGAAAGCTTGTAAGCCTCTGATGAGTAGTTTCATAATTTCAGTAGTTTGCTCTTCGGTTAAGGTTGTACTCAACTATGTAAGGGTGTGTATGAACCATGGTGTATATATAGCAGTTGCTTGTTACCATGCTGTTCGGATATTCATTTCCGCATTATGTGTGTTCTGTACATTCTTAATCCATAGCTAGTATTGATATGATATTGGTCTAAGCTATGAGTTTGTTTGTCAGGATGGTGTTCACCAGGTTGAACCGTGCCCCTGCTCATGAGCAAGGCGAGGGTAGTTAAGCGTCGCAGGAAGACCTGCCTCACCCGCCTTCTCTGGTGGAAGTGATGCTTGAGGCAGAGAGAAATAAAAGGGAGACCAACCGACTGCTAGAGCGTATTGAGCAGAATACGGCTCATCAGCCTAGCAATGCTGCAGTGTCCCTCAACGACATTGTGAAGTTGAATCCCCCAAAGTTTCATCATTTCGTCGATCCCCTCGACGCTGATGACTGGCTGTGCAGCATCTCACGCAAGATTCGCTCTGCGAATGTGTCTGAGGCCGACAAGGTGACCTTTGCGGCGTATTTGCTGGAAGGACCCGCCAATCTGTGGTGGGAGAATTTTGAAGCTATGCGTCCCGCTGAACCAGTAGCCACATGGGCAGACTTGAGTGCAGCTTTTCGTCTGCACCATATTCCAGAGGGCCTGATGGACAGAAAGAGAGAAGAGTTCTGTGCCTTCACTCAGGGCAAGTTGTCTGTGGATGCCTATAGCCGCGAGTTCGGTAACCTCGCCTGCTATGCAACAGAGGAGGTGTCTACTGACGCCAAGAAGCAAGCAAGATTCCGTAAGGGTCTGAGCCGTGAGCTTCGTCGTGATCTGCGCCTCCATGAGTGTGCAAGCTTTCAAGCCCTGGTCAACAAAGCGATCAGTGCTGAGACTGGTCATACTGACTTCGAGGCCACAAGGAAGCACTCCCGTGATTTTGGCTCGTCTTCTGGTTCCGCGTTTCCAAAACGCAGGCTGTGGGTTCCGAACAGTTCTCTGCCGCCAAGATATACTCCGAGGCCATCCTACGTGGCGCCTCAGACGAATCAGGCCAACCCTCCAGCAAAAGCTTATGGTGGTCCAGCTAGCAATGCTGCACCACGTGCCAACCAAGTGATATGCTATAAGTGTGGAGAACCAGGGCACTATTCCCGTGAGTGTCCTCAGAATGTGGGTGCCAAGCAACCCGGAAAGTCCGTCGGGCAAGCCAAGTCGGGCAAAGCTTACTATGTGAAGCCAACTCCTGCACGTGGCCGTGTGAACTATGTGTCAGCAGAAGAAGATGCAGAGGATCCCGACGTCATGCTGGGTATGCTTCTTGTTAATCATCACCCAGCGTCCGTTCTCTTTGACACTGGGTCTTCTCATTCCTTCATTTCAGAAAGTTATGCACAGTTGCATAACATGTCTTTTTGTGATATGCCAATCCCATTGGTTGTCCAAACCCCTGGTAGTAAATGGCAAACCTCTAGGATAACCTATGACAATGAAATTCTAGTAGACAGGCTAGTTTTTCTAGCCTCATTGATAGCCTTGAAATCTTCGGATATTAATGTCATCTTGGGCATGGACTGGATGTCAGCTCACTATGCCAAGATTGATACTCATTCTAGAAATGTCCAGCTTACCCATTCCTCGGGTGAGATAGTAAATGTCTCTACTCGAGTTGCCAAATGCCAACTCTATTCCTTGAATGCCAAACCTCTTCCGGAACTTGAAGACATTCCGGTAGTCCGTGACTTCCCGGATGTTTTTCCACAGGAACTGCCAGGAATTCCACCTGAGAGAGATGTAGAGTTTGTGATAGATCGTGTTCCGGGAACTGTCCCAATAGCCAGAAGACCTTATAAGATGGCACCCATGGAGCTAGCCGAACTTAAGAAGCAACTAGATGAGGCCTTGAACAAAGGTTTCATTCGTCCTAGCTCTTCTCCTTGGGCTTGCCCCGTCCTCTTCGTCAAGAAGAAAGACGGGACGGATCGGATGGTTGTAGATTACCGACCAGTTAATCTGGTCACCATAAAGAACAAGTATCCGCTCCCCAGGATCAACGACCTGTACGATCAACTCGCTGGATCCTCAGTCTTCTCCAAAATGGATTTGAGGTTGGGATACCATCAAATCAAGATCAAGAACGGGGACATTCCAAAAACGGCTTTTGTTACTCGTTATGGCCAATACGAGTACACCGTCATGTCCTTCGGTTTGACCAATGCCCCAGCCACCTTCTCTCGACTGATGAATTCAATCTTCATGGAGTATTTGGATAAATCCGTCGTGGTATACCTCGATGATATCCTCATCTACTCGAAGAACGAAAAAGAACATGCCGAGCATCTAAGACTGGTATTGATGAAACTTCGAGAGCATCGCCTTTATGCCAAGTTTTCAAAATGTGAATTTTGGTTACCAGAAGTGACCTATCTGGGTCACGTAATCTCTGGTAAGGGTATTGCTGTCAATCCCGAGAGAGTTCAAGCTGTCCTTGATTGGACTCAACCTGAATCGGTTAAGCAAGTTAGGAGTTTTCTTGGTCTAGCGAGCTATTGTCGCCTCTTCGTCGAGAATTTCTCCAAGGTTGCAAAGCCTCTAACTGAAATCCTCAAGAAGGATAAAAAGTTCGACTGGACACCACAGTGCGAGCATAGTTTTCAGGAACTGAAAAGACGCCTGACTTCCGCACCTGTGTTGCTACCACCAGATTTTTCTAAGGACTTTGTTATCTACTGCGACGCCTCGCGACAAGGATTAGGTTGCATTCTCATGCAAGATCGTCATGTGATCGCATACGCATCTTGAAAGTTGCGTCCACATGAGGATAATTATCCCACACATGACCTTGAGCTTGCAGCTGTGGTCCATGCACTAAAAACCTGGCGACATTACCTTCTGGGTAATCGTTGCGAAATATTCACTGATCACCAAAGTCTGAAATATATCTTCACCCAGCCGGATTTGAATCTCAGGTAAAGACGGTGGGTTGAGTTGATCTCGGATTACGACTTAGGGATAACTTACACCCCGGGGAAGGCCAATGTTATGGCCGATGCACTAAGTCGTAAATCTTATTGTAACAATTTGATGCTACAACAAGGTCAACCACATCTCCATGAGGACTTTCGGAAGTTGAATCTTCATATTGTTCCTCAAGGATTCCTTTCTACCCTGGTGGCGAAGCCTACTCTTAAGGATCAAATTATAGCTGGCCAAAAGCGTGACAAGGGTATATCACGGATCAAGGAGAATATTTTTAGCAGAAACGCTAAAGAATTTTCCATGAACGATCAAGGTGTTGTGTTCTTCCAGAATCGTCTAGTGGTTCCTAAGAACCCACATCTAAGGCAGTTAATCCTTAAGGAGGCTCATGATTCTCCTCTCACCATTCATCCCGGTAGTACTAAGATGTATCAGGACCTACGCCAGAGGTTCTGGTGGACTAGGATGAAGAGAGAAATTGCTGAGTTTGTCGCTAACTGCGATGTTTGTCGTCGAGTTAAGGCAGAACATCAAAGGCCTGCTGGCACCCTTCAACCTCTAGCTATTCCTGAATGGAAATGGGATAAAGTTAGCATGGATTTCATTACCGGATTTCCCAAGACCAAGAAAGGGAATAATGCTATCTTTGTGGTCATTGTCCGTGTTTCCAAAGTGGCTCATTTTCTTCCTGTTCGTGAGAGTATAACAGCTAGCCAGATATCAGAGTTATATATCTCCCGAATAGTGTCTCTTCATGGTGTTCCCCTGGAGATTAACTCGGACCGTGGAAGTATCTTTACTTCTCGCTTCTGGGAAAGTTTTCAGAATGCCATGGGGACTCACCTATCTTTTAGCACTGCTTTCCATCCCCAATCAAGTGGTCAAGTAGAAAGAGTGAATCAAATCCTAGAAGATATGCTCCGAGCTTGTGTTATATCGTTCGGTATGAATTGGGAAAAGTGCCTTCCATTCGCCGAATTCTCTTATAACAATAGTTATCAATCAAGCTTGGGCAAAGCTCCTTTTGAAGTTCTCTATGGACGAAGATGTCGGACACCTCTTAATTGGTCAGAAACTGGAGAGAGGCAACTCTTTGGCCCGGATATGATCCAGGATGCAGAAGAGCAGGTTCGCATTATTCGTGAAAAGTTGAATACAGCCCAGTCTCGTCAAAAGAGCCAATATGATCGTCATCATAAGGCTGTGACCTTTGAAGTCAACGAGAAGGCTTACCTTCGGGTTACACCTTTGAAGGGTACCCACCGATTCGGTATCCAGGGCAAGTTGGCTCCTCGTTACATTGGTCCTTTTCGCATTCTTGCCAAACGAGGAGAAGTTGCTTACCAGTTGGAACTTCCTCCGCATCTTTCCAAGGTTCATGATGTTTTCCACGTCTCGCAACTCAGGCGTTGCTTTTCGGATCCTATCCGTGAGGTGGACCACGAAACGCTTGATCTCCAAGATAACCTTTCATACCGAGAATACCCCGTGCGTATTCTTGATCAAGCTGAGCGTACCACTCGACGTCGAAACCTCAAGTTTCTTAAAGTTCAATGGTCAAATCATTCTGAAAAGGAGGCAACTTGGGAAAGAGAGGATCGTCTCCGACTTGAGTATCCTGCGTCCGACGACTTCTAAATCTCGGGACGAGATTCTTTTGAGTGGGGGTGAGTTGTCACATCTGTGACACCTTAAGCAAGTTAGTCTTGTGCTCATGTCTTCTTTGCATTTGCATCTAAGAATTTTCAACAAGATCAAAGAAAGAGGTGAAGAAAAACTCAAACCCTAGCCACTTCTTTAAATAAAGGAAATCTCAAACTAGTTAAAATCAATGAATCCAAAATGGCCTCAAGAAATGCTCAAACTTTCTGATAAATCATGAAAGTAAATGTGCAATGAAGAAAACCATTTTCTTGATACTTTAGGCATTTTAAATTAATGCAAAAAGCTACTCGTTTCAAATTTAAAATTTAAAATCAGAAACTTTAAACTTTCAAAAATGTTGAAAACTTTAGGAATGGTTGGAAATATTCCAACAAATATTCTAGGGTGCTTCAAATAAATTTTACAAATTATTTGGGAGCTGAAATAAATAGCAAATTATTGAAGTAGCTAAAACAGAAACAAAAACAGAAAAAATGGAAAACTCTTACCTGTCGCCTAGCCTGGCCCAGCCCATCTCCCTCAGTCGTCTCCTCCCCCGCGCCACTAGGAGCAGGAGGTGGCCGCCGCGTTCTCCGGCGCGGCCACGCACCTGTGCGCGTGCCTGGCCGCCGCCTCGCGCTGGCAAGGAACATGATAAGCTCCCCGAGCCCGTGGCTATCCATTCCCAGCGCCAGTTCTTCCCCTCCTCTCGGATCTCTCCTCCCTCCTTCTGCCGCCATTAGAGTCCGAGCAGAGCTCGAGCTCGTCGTCGTTCTAGCCGACCTCCCTTCCCTCTGAGCCGCGCATTAGCTCTGCCGCAACCCCCTGGAGCTTCCTAGCCACGAGCCCGACGCCCAGATGCAGTGAATCGACGAGCAGCTATCGTCTTCTTCCTCGGGTCACCGAAGATCGCCGCCGATGTTCTCCCTCTCCAGGCCGTCCCCGAGCAGACTAGCGCCACCACTGCACTCCCCATGAGCATGCAGTCATTTCCCCTAAGATCTCCCCGTCTATTCCCTCCTCTAGGCCTAGTTTCACCGGAGCCCGACAAGATCCGCCGCTGCAGCTCGTCGCCGGTAGCCCTCCGGTGACCAGCTCGTCCTTCCGAGGGCACCAGCAGCTTCAGGCCGTCGCGTAGATGTTGTAGGAGATAAGAACCGTGCGTAGTTCCCTCTGTATCAATGACCTCGATGACGCCCGAACCTTGGCCGCTGCCAAGCTCGTCGTCGGCGTCATCTCCGGCCAGATCAGCCCCGGCTAAGTGCAGAAATGGAGCTGCGGGAGATGTGTCGTTCTTCTGGTGCTCTCCGCGCAGCGTTTGGCCCCCTGTGCGCCGTTTCCGAGCCCCTCCGCCGTTCTAGTGGTCGCCGGAGGCTCCTCGCCGGCGAGCACGACCTCGCCGCCGGTGGATCTCGGCTGGCCTGAGCCACTGACTGGCAAGATTAGAAATAATAAAAATAAATCAGTAAAAATAATAAGACACTGACATGTGGGTCCAGTGGGTTTAATTAACTAAATAAGATTAATCCTAATCTAAAATCGACCAGAGAGACTGACCAGTGGGTCCCACTGGTCAGGTTTGACTTTCAACGGCCAGTTGGACCTGCTGATGTCATGCTGATGCAGTAAAAGTATTTTCCAGTATAAAAATAATTCCAGAAATGTTTAAAACTTCAAAAATTCATAGAAATTAATCTGTAACTCCAGTGAAAATAATTTATATATGAAAAAGTATCAGAAAAATTCAAGGAATCTGAATATGCTATTTTCAATCATGTTTGAGAAAGTTACACAACCCTAACATGTAGATTAATGAATAAGTCAATTCTTATAATTACTTTATAAATGGAATTTGGAAAATATTCAAATTTCATTATGAATGACATGATCACACATTGTCCTAATTACAAATCAGCACGTTAACATGACATCTCATGCATGTTAACATCAAGTTGATCTGAGCATCAGGTTGAATCAATTAAATCGGTATCCGAGAATACCTCGTTTGAATTGATATTTGAATTTGATTCAAATCAATTACAAACCTAATACATGTTGATTATATTAGTTTATCACCTTGCATTCTCATGCCATGCTCATGCATCATCTTGCTTGCATATGATTGTTATTGATTGTTGCCATTCATTTCGGTAGGCTCCGCACCCCCGGATTCCACCGAATATCCGTGTGACGGATATTGTCCCTCCTCTGAGCAACAAGGCAAGCAACCCTTTTGATCATCCCGATAATTCCCATGTTCTTGCTCCTGCACTTATTTATTGCATTAGGATCAAATGCTTCAACTGCTTTTGCCACGTTAGTTGAACCCACTTCCTTTGCATGACCTAACCTTGTCACAGTAAATAGCCGAACCTTGCAACCTAGCATACCTGGTAGTTGCTTGAGCTATGATGTGCCTTATCCTGCTATGCATGCTATGCTTAGAGTCGTGTATGGCCTGTCATCTGGGAGATGAACAGAATTGTGAGAATGTGTTCGGTAAGCAAAGGTTGTGTGTTGAACCTGACTTGGTAAAGGTACCGGTGAAAGGCTGTGTAGGAGTACATGGCGGGTTGTTTCATTGGAACCGTCCATAGGAACTGAGTTCCGTGTATGTAATCCAAGACTAGATACTACCACATGCTGGGCCCTGAAATATGACCCCGCTCGGCCTATTAATCGCTTAGTACTCGGTCCAGGAGTTGCAAGTAGTTTATGGTGTTTATAGTAATGCTGGAGGCCGTGCATGGTGCTGACCTGAGAGGTGGGCCGTGATGCGGTAGGCAGTGGCACGGTGTACCAAGTGGCACCCAGATGGTGGGCTTGGGAACCCTGCACACATCGTTTGAGGCCGTGGCGGAAACCTCGGCCGGACTTCCGTACGGGTTACTCTCATATAGGCGATAAACCTGGACTAGGTACTAGTGTGGTTAACGGTCGTGGCCGACTCCCTCGCTGGGCTTCCGCTTGAAGGTTGCCAAGGTGCATGACGTGCACATGGCGATAAGTGGCGAGAGCGTGTGTGACGAAGTACACCCCTGCAGGGTTATGATCTATTCGAATAGCCGCGTCCGCGGATATGGACTACTTGGAGACATATGTTGTTCATAGATAACTTCAATGGCTACTCATAAAATTATCAAGATAAGCGTGAGTGTCGTGGACGGCATTTCCGTATGGAGAAGGAATGATTCCACGATAGTGTATTCTTGTGGTGTTAGTAGACTCGTGTGCGAGAAATCAAGTTGTCAAAATTATTTAAAAATGCAAGTTGTCTAGCCATGAGTCAAATGCTGGCTTTCCGCATGACACCCCACAATACCTTTTTGATACCTTGCATGAGTAGTTAGTTATCCTAAAGTCTTGATGAGTACCTTCGTACTCATGTTTGCTTAATAAATGTTGCAGAGGTTGCTAATGACCCTAATGGAGGGTTCTTCGTAGACATCGACGACGACGAGTAGCTGGTGTCCCAGCTACGATCTAGCCCTACGTTGGATCTGTAGTATAGTCAGGCCATGTGCCTTCTAGTTGCCGTGTCTGTACTCAGACATTTTAAACTCTTCCGCTGGATTGTAACTGAATGACTGCTATTATGGGTCATGAGACCCTTAATGTGTAATATTATGTGTGTGGCTCTTCCGAGCCTCTTAAATAAAGGTTGTATGTTTATGGTTATGTTGTGATGCCATCGATGTATCTATACATATCGGTATGCCATGCGTACGTGTGTCGTACCTGATATGTATGGGGTTCGATTACCTAGTCGTGAACTTTAGTAGCACTCCTTACAAGGAAATGCCCCTTTGTGATCCAACGAGCCTTGGTAGTTTGCTACTGCTCCGGACACATTGGTTGACTGGCATGTGTCCTTCTTAGCTGCTGTGTCTGTCCTCTTGAGGAAATGTCACGCGATGTAATGGAGTCTTTGTAGCTTTCTACGACTCGTCTACACTCGCTGGTGACCGACACCTGCTTTGTTGGGTCATGTATGCCTGTCCTTGTGCGGTACTGCCACTTTGGTTTATGACTAGACATGTCGATCCGGGTTCTTTGACTTTGGAATGCTAGCGACACTATTGCATACGTGAGTCAAAAGACGCAAATGGTCCCGGCTAAGGTAAGGCTGCAGCCATGGAGTTAACCGTGCGTGAGACCGCAAAGGGATGCGATGTGTTACAGGCTGGATTCCTATGTCTTAGGATCGGGGTCCCGACACAAAAACTCAAGCTCGGGGAGACCCAAGGCAATACAAGTAAATATTACAGTAAGTTTCAAACATCTAAGCTTGGGGATGCTACGCATCCCACCTCTATTCGTCAACAATTATCTGATAGCCTATGTTGAGCCTAAATTTTTATTCGTTCACATGTGCTATTCTTGGAGCCTATTTTGTGTTTATTCTTCCCATTTATTTTATGAACCATGTTGGTATGAGATAATCCTTGGCTTATTTATAGAATTCTTCATGTTCTTCACTTAAATCTTTTGAGTATGGATTTATAGAATGCTTTTGTGCTTGGCTTATATATTTTGAGCTTGGATAGTGGTCTTTGTATAATCATTGTAGAATTCTCTATGAACTTCACTTATTTCTTTTGGAGTACTTTTGTGCTTCACTTATATTCTAAGAGAAAATGGTGAATGAATTGAATATTATAAATGTGAAATTATATAAGCTTCATATGCGTGTCCCGTGGGGAGTAATGACTTCACATGCTAGGAGTATAAGCAGTAAAACTAGTGGAAGTTAGCAAACATAGCATTGGTCACTTGAACAATTCATGAAAGAATATTGAAGGAAGGGAGATTTCACATATTAATACACTATCTTGTACATCATCTATGACTGTGATCTGCATTAATTATTTTCAAAATTGATAAAGTAATTAATGTTGGACAAGGAAGACAATTTAATGGTTATGTTTGGTTATATTCACATAGAACTTATATTGTGATGTATCCTCTAACATGTGGCGCTTGCTTAGGATCTTTTGCTAGCCAAAAAATTGTACTAAGTAGAGAAACTACTTGTGCATCTAAAAGCCCCTAAACAGAGATTCTTGCCATGAGAGTCCACCATGTCTACCTATGGACTGATTATGATCCTTCAAGTAAGTTGTCATTGGCGCAAAAAGCAATAAAAAATGTTCCTAAATATGTATGATCTTTTATTGGAGGGGAAAATAAGCTTTGTAAGAACTTGTGATGGTGAAGAAATAAAAGCTATTGACTGCATAATAAAGGTTGCCATCACAAGGGGGAATATAAAGGGACCTTCCTTTTCATTAAGAGATTGCACATCCAAAAATAAAAAGTGCATGCCAACCTATGCTTCCCTCTATGAAGGGCCTATCTGTTACTTTTATGTATTTACTTTTCCACATTTACTTTTATGCAAGGTTCAATAATGTTCATCCCTATCACAATGTATTAATTCCTTAGTTGCCAAGCATGATGTGGTGGGGAAAGATCCATGCACATATATGTAGTTGGACATAGGTGACCATGATTCTTTATTGTTGGCATTATCCATGACATAGATAAACTGGGAGCCAAAACATTAAGCCCCTATCTTCGTATGTGATTGACTAAAACTGTTTGTTCTAAAAATATGCTTCCAGTGTTAGCAATAATGGAAGACTAAATGATAGTTGAGTATGTTTAATTTTCTAAACCAAAGCTCTTACATAGACCCTTCGTGTAAATAAGATGAATTGTAATTGTTTGATGAGTGAAAACACAGTTTGCAAGTTTTTAAGAAAGTTTATGGTCTATACTTAAACATGTGAATAGCTTGCTACTTAATCATGAGATGTTTTATGAGAAATATTTGATGGTTATGATGCTAGAAAAATGGCTTAAATTTTCATTTATCAAAATTATATATTATGCTAGCATTTACACTTCATAAATTATTTCTTTTATCATTGACCTACTCGAGGACGAGTTGGAATTAATCTTGGGGATACTGATAAGTCTCCAACGTATCAATAATTTATGAATTATTGATGCCACATTTACCTATGTTTACAATACTTTTATATGGTTTTGATGCACTTTATTTGATTTCATTTGAACTAACCCGAACTATCGATGTTTTCAGTAGAATTACCGTGGTGTTGTCTTTTGTGCATAAAATGAAAGTTCTCGGCATTGCCCAAAACTTTTTGACATTTTTTTCTAGAATATATGGATAATATTGGAGAGAATAACCACTGGAGGGGGCTATGCTCACAACCTATAAGGGCATGCTAGGAGGGTCAAAGGGCCCTGCTAGCTTGTGGACCCCTCGTATCCCCATTTTGCATGATTCCAATGCCAAAAAATCCTATAAATAGAGAAACCGTCAGAAATTATACTAGACTCTCCGATCCACCGTCAAAACTCTGTGAATCGAATAAAAACCAATATGGAGAGAAAGTAGAGATGAAAACATAAAAAGAGATCCAATCTCAGTGGGGATCGCGCCCCTCGGGAGCCATGGAAGCCAAGGACGAGAGAGGAGAACCTCTCCCTGCTTGGTGTTGCTGATGCGTTGGTTTTTCCCTCCAAGTGTAAAGGGTGATGTAGGACAACGACGACAAGAATTCCCTTAGTTTGGAACCAAGGTATCAAACCACTAGGAATATACACAAGACTATGTAAGCAGTACATGCACACAAACAACAAATCCTCGCAACCCAACGCGTATAGGGGTTTTCAATCCCTCGTGGGTAAGATAAAATGGTAAATAGATAGATTGAGAGATGAAAATAAAGTAACAACAAATAAAATGCGGCAAGGTAATTTTGGTTTTTTGATAACATAGATCTTACGATAAAAGAGGAAAGAAATTGGAAACGCGAATAGCAAAATAGATCTTGCGAATAGATGATGGAAAATAGACCCAGGGGCCGTAGGTTTGACTAGTGGCTTCTCAATAAAATAGCACACAGAGGTGCCCGACGAACCCACTACCCACCAGGGCGCGCCAGGGGCCTAGGGTGCGACCTGGTTCCTAGTGGGCCACCTGGGCCTCCCACGGTGAGCTTCCCTGTTTTCACGTATCCTCATGGTCCAAAACAAATCTCCAATAAGTTTCGGTCCATTTGGACTTCATCTGATTGATTTTATGTGAACGAAAAAATGAGAAAAAAATAGCAACTGACACTGGGCACTATGTAAATAGGTTAGTCCCAAAAAATGATATGAGCTTGCTATAACATGATTGTAAAACATCCAAGAATGATAATATAACAGCATGGAACAATAAAAAATTAAAGATATGTTGGAGAAGTATCAGCATCCCCAAGCTTAATTCCTGCTCGTCCTCGAGTAGCTAAATGATAAAAACAGATTTTTTATGTGGAATGATGCCTAACATGTTCATCATATCCTTTTCTTTATACCATGGACATATGTACATGTAGATGATTCAAAGCAATAGTCTATAATTTGACATGAAAATTTTAATACTCAAGCATATCATCAAGAAACCAAGTCTTTCAAAATATCAACACTAAAGAACTTTATCCCTAGCCCATCATGCTCAATGATTTATCCATTCATGCAAAACACCCAAATATTATGTACATCCATTGCTCAAGTATGATAAGAGTGTTTCATAGTTGGTGCTTTATAAGAAAAGATGGAGACTCAAATACAACTGAAAATTGCATAAAGTAAATAGATAGGCCCTTGCTGAGGGAAGCAGAGATTCATAGCGGTGCCAGAGCTCAAAGCTAAAAAATTGAGAGATAAAATATTTTGCGTGGCCTGCTTTTCCTGTCAACGAAAATGACTAAGAGTTCCCAATATCTTCCATGCTAAACAAATCATAGCCGATTCCCAAACTGATAATATAGTTTATTCCTTTTTCCACCTTCTTTCACACTCCACGGCTAGCCGCATCCACGGGTAACATCCATACCAACAATTTCCAAGGAATTAAATATTTGACAACATAAAATAAATTTATTTGCATTTCTAGACTTGGCATCCCTATTATCGCCATACTCTCGTGCAATGACAAGTCAATAAACACTCATCTTGAGAATAACCTATTTAACATGGAAGGTACTAATACGTCTGCAATGTATCTAAATTTTTTTATTGTTCCATGCTATTATATTATCTGTTTTGGATGTTTTATATGCATTAACATGTTGTTTTATATTATTTTTGGGACTAACCTATTAATCTAGAGCCTAGTGCTAGTTTATGTTTTTCCATGTTTTTGAGTATTATAGATAAGGAATATTAAATAGAGTCCAAACGGAATAAATCTCCAGAATGATTTTTCTTCGACCAGAAGAAACCCACAAGACTTGGAGTAGGGGGCAAGGCATTTGCCGGGAGGCCACAAGCCTGCAGGGCGCGTCCTGGGGGGACGCCCCCTGGCTTGTGGGTCCCGTGAAGGTCTCCTAACCCTATTCTTCGGCCTATAAGTTCCCAAATATTCCAGTATCGCAAAAAAGGAGCCAAGAAAATACTTTTCTGCCGCCGAGAGCCTCTGTTTCCGGGAGATCCAATCTGGGAGCCTTTTCCGGTAATCTGTCGGAGAGGGAATTGATCATGGAGGGCATATACATCAACTCCATTGCCCCTCCGATGAAGCGTGAGTACTTTAACATAGACCTACGACCATATCTAGTAGCTAGATGGATTCTTCTCCCTCTTTGATCTTCAATACTATGTTGTTCATGATCTTCGTGGAGATCTATCCGATGTAATACTCTTTTGCGGTGTGTTTGTCGAGATCCAATGAATTGTGAGTTTATGTTCAGATTATCTATGAATAATATTTGAATCTCTTTTGAATTCTTATATGCATGATTTCATATCTTAGCAAGTCTCTTCGAGTTATTGGTTTGGTTTGGCCAACTAGATTGGTAATTCTTGCAATGGGAGAAGTGCTTAGTTTTGGGTCCAACCTTGCGGTGTCCTCACCGAGTGACATAGTAGGGGTAGCGAGGCACGTATTGTATTGTTGCCATCGAGGATAAAAAGATGGGGTTTTCATCATATTGCTTGAGTTTATCCCTCTACATCATGTCATCTTACTTAATGCATTACTCTGTTCTTCGTGAACTTAATACTCTAGATGCAGGCAGGAGTCGGTCGATGTGTGGAGTAATAGTAGTAGATGCAGAATCCTTTCGGACTACTTGACATGCACATGATGCCTATATTCATAATCATTGCCTTGGATATCTTCATAATTATTTGCTTTTATATCAATTGCTCCACAGTAATTTGTTCACCCATCGTATTATTTTCCTTTATGAGAGAAGTGTCTAGTGAAACCTATGGCCCCTGGGTCTATTTTCCATATTATACTTTCACATCTATAAACCAAAAATACCAAAAATATCTTGCTGCAATTTATTTACTTTTGTTTACGCAATATTTTATATCTATCTCTATCAGATCGCATCCTTGCAAATAAATCTGAAGGGATTGACAACCCCTTTTTAGCGTTGGGTGCAAGTGTTTGATTGTTTGTGTGGGTACTACGATTGGGCCTTACTTGTTCCTCCTACTGGATTTATACCTTGGTTCTCAATAAACCGAGGGAAATACTTATCTACTTTGCTGCATCACCCTTTCCTCTTCAATGGAAAACCAATGCAAGCTCAAGAGGTAGCACATACCGGCCACCCCTTGCCGCATCATGAGCGGTAGGGGCACACAAAAAATAAGTTCATTTTGAATATTAGAGTTGGCACATACAAATTTAATTAGAATGGCAATGGAATACCACATATATGTAGGTATGGTGGACTCATTTTGCACAACTTTGGGTTTAGGATTTGGATGCACAAGGAGCATTTCTCCTTAGTACAAGTGAAGGCTATCAAATAGATAGAGAAGCGCCCAAGCAAAGAACAAAAACCATCATAAGCGAACATTAAGCATAAATAACACTGAATAATTTAACACAAGTAGGACGTAATTTCGTAGCAGAATTATTGACTTAATGTGCATGCATAGGGAATCACAAACCTTAACACCAATATTCTTACTAAAGCATAATTACTCATCAACACAACTCACTTATCACTATCTTCGTGTCGCAAAACTATTGCAAAGAATCAAGTTTAACATCCAATGATCTTCATGAAAGTTTTTATTTTATCTCCCCTGGATATATATAATTTTGGGACCAAGTTCATTTAAAGCAAATTGCCATTGCTAATAACAAGCTCTCAAACAAATATAAGTGAAGAACGAGAGCACAAGTTTCTTTATGATTTTCTACTCTCAAAATAATATAAGTGACCCAAGAGAGGGTTTCTTCAAAGTTTCTACTAACTCTCAAAATAATCTAAGTGAAGCATGAGAGCATATTTATTCAAAACAACAGCACCATGATGCTCAAAAAGATATAAGTGAAGTACTTGAGCAATTCCATGTCTCAGGAAAAAGTATTAAGTGAAGCATAGAGAGCGATTCAAACAAATCATAACATAATTTGCCTCTCTCAAATAGGTGTGTCCATCAAGGATTATTATGACAAAATAAAATTAAAAAAAAGCAAAGACTAATATAATACAAGATGCTCCAAGCAAAACTCATGATATGTGACGAATAAAGATATAGCTCCAAGTAAAATTATCAATGGTCGTTAGAAGAATGAGGGAAAGGCATCCCCAAGCTTAGTTGCTTGGTACTCCTTGCATATTACATTGGGGTGACATGTGGCATCCCCAAGCTTAGGATTTTGACACTCCTTATTCATTTGTCAATCGTGATCTCACCAGAAACTTGAAAACTTCAATCACACAAACTCAACAAAACCTTCGTGAGATCCGTTAGGATAAGTACTATTGAAAACCCATTTCAATTTTGTTTTTCGCATTATACCAACTACATTCTAAGTTTACCATGGCTTATACCCCACGGTACAATCCATAGAATCATCAAAATATGCACGCAACGCAAAGAAAACATAATTTGTCAAAAATGGAACAGTGTCTAAAGACTCGAATTTTACTCATAATTATATAACTCAAAAAATTCTGAATAATTAGGAAAACATAGAACATTTATATATTAATATTGTGTCAAAATGTAAGATACTTTTGACACTTCTGTGTTTTTTAAAATTCTTCTACTCGACATAGAAGTTTCTGTTTTCCAACAAGATCAAATCAACTACAACCCAACATGATCCTAAAGGCTTTACTGGGCACAAAAACTAAATAAAACATAAAAAACACAATCATAACATAGGCTCAATTGTGTATTTTTTGATAAAAACATAAAGGAAAGCAAAACAAAATAGAAAGATAACTATTGGGTTGCCTCCCAACAATATCTTTCTTTAAAGCCATTTAGATAGGCTTGAGATTTCATTGATGCTTGATGACCCACAAGTATAGGGGATCAATCGTAGTCCTTTCGATAACTAAGAGTGTCGAACCCAACGAGGAGGAGAAGGCTCTGATAAAAGGTTTTCAGCAAGGTAATAAATGCAAGCACTGAAAGTAGCTGTAACAAGTGATGGTGTAGTGAGGTGAAACGTAGCAAGCGAAAAGTAACAAGTAACAAGTAGTAGCAATGGTGCAGCAAGTGGCCCAATCCCTTTTGTAGCAAGGGACAAGCCTGAACAAAGTATTATAAGAGGAAAAGCGCTATCGAGGACACACGGGAATTTCTGTCATGCTAGTTTCATCATGTTCATATGATTCCCGTTCGTTACTTTGATAGTTTGATATGTGGGTGGACCGGCGCTTGGGTACTGCCCTTACTTGGACAAGCATCCCACTTATGATTAACCCCTGTCCCAAGCATCCGCAACTATGAAAGAAGAATTAAGAAAACGTCTAACCATAGCATTAGTGGATCCAAATCAGCCCCTTACGAAGCAACGGATAGACTGGGGTTTAAGCTTCTGTCACTCCAGCAACCCATCATCTACTTACTACTCCCCAATGCCTTCCTCTAGGCCCAAATATGGTGAAGTGTTATGTAGTCGACGTTCACATAACACCACTAGAGGAAAAACAACATACAACATATCAAAATACCGAACGAATACCAAACTCACATGACTATTATTAGCATGACTTATCCCATGTCCTCAGGAACGAAAGTAACTACTCACAAACCATAATCATAATCATGATCAGAGGTGAAATGAATAGCATCAAGGATCTGAACATAAAATCTTCCACCAAGTAATCCAACTAGCATCAACTACAAATTGTAATCAACACTAGTAGCAACCTTACAAGTACCAATCGGAGTCGCGAGATGGAGGTTGGTTACAAGAGATGAACTAGGGATTGGAGAGGGGATGGTGCTGATGAAGATGTTGATGAAGATGCCTCCCCTCTGACGAGAGGAGTGTTGGTGATGACGAAGGCGACGATTTCCCCCTCTGGGAGGGATGTTTCCCCGGCAGGATGGTCCTGCCGGATGTCTAGATTGGATCTGCTCAACTTCCGCCTCGTGGCGGCGGTGAAACCACGAAAAAACTCCCGAATGATTTTTTTTGGAACGAAACCCTTCATATAGCAAAAGAGGGGGGCTAGTGGGCCGCCAGGGTGCCCATAAGCCCTGTTGCCGCGGCCAGGGGGGTAGGCCGCGGCAACCAGGCATGTGGGCCCCTGGTTGCTCCCCTCTGATACTTCTTTCGCATAGTATTTTTATAAAATCCAAAAAAGTCCACGTTGATTTTCAGGACATTTGGAGTTGCGCAGAATAGAGCACTCAGACTTGCTCCTTTTCCAGTCCAGAATTCCAGCTGCCGGTATTCTCCCTCTTCAAATAAAACTTGCCAAATAAGAGAGAAAAGGCATAAGTAAGGTTCCACAAAGTATAATAACAGTCCATAAAGCTATAAATATGAACATGAAAGCATGATGCAAAATGGACGTATCAACTCCCCCAAGCTTAGACCTCGCATATCCTCAAGTGAAAACCAATACCCAAAACATGTCCACATGTTTAGGGATGAAGGTGTTGATAAAACAAAATATGGACATGAGGGCATCATGATCACACATAGAACAGCAATACATCATAGAGATTCTTATGGGAAAGTAACAATTCCTTCACAAAGAGAAGTATGAAACAAAAACCTTACCGAGAAGTGGCCAACAACAGTCCATAGTCATTGAAGCAATTGCAATTTATCATATTATCAGAAAGAGTCAAATGAGAGCTTGTAAGGCAAATCCACATACTCAATCATCTCTTTGTTTTCCACAATTGTTACAACTCACGTGGTACTCATGATATCAAAGTTTCAGTTGGACACACAGAAAGATAGGGGGTTATAATTTTGCCTCCCAACCATTTACCTCAAGGGTAAAGTCAACAATAATAAAGCATAAGTACTCAGCTCCAAGTTGATAAATGAATATAGATCTTTCCCAAGCATATGAAATTCACCAAGAAAAAGGACTAAATAAGGAATTGGTGAAGATAACCATGACTCTTACAAGGGGAAAAAGTAAAGGTACAAGATAGGCCCTTCACAGAGGGAAGCAGAGGTTGTCATGCGCTTTTGAGGTTTGGATGCGTGTCCTCTTAGTGCGGAGGAACATCACTTTATATTGCCTCCTGTGATAAAGAACTTTATTATGCAGTTTGTCGCTTTTATGTCTTCCTCATCACAGGTTCGTACAAAGCTTATTTTCCACACACTAATAGATCATACATATTAGAGAGCAATTTTTATTGCTTGCACCGATGAAAACTTACTTGAGGGATCTTATTCAATCCATAGGTAGGTATGGTGGACACTCATGGCAAAACTGGGTTGAAGGTTTATGGATGCACAAGTAGTATCTCTACTTGGTGTGGGAGTTTTGGCTAATATGAGGTGCAAGCAATCGTCGCATGCTAAGGGATCTCTAATCATATAACATTGTTTGGAACCAAGCAAACACAATTCATTATGTCGTCTTCCTTGTCCAACATCTACTTCTAGGCATGTAATAGTTTGGTGAGTGCTCACAATTATAGAAAGTGTCTAAGATGATATATTTATATGTGAACCTCTCTTTCCTTATTACTTCTTATTAATTGCAACAATGACTGAGGTCTATGTTGGTCTACTCTCAACAAGTTTCAATCATCATACTTGTTATATGTGAAGCTATCACTCTCCATAAGATCATCTCATGATCTTTCATGCTATCGTTCTTTTCATACTTTTGATCATGGCACAAAACAAAGCCCTTGACTAAGATACTCTTTATTATATAGCTCGCAAGCTTGAATACATCGGGGGAGAGACAAAAGTAAAAGACTCAAACTAAAACACTAAAGACTTAATCCACTAAGAGAAGAAATAAAAATGAAAAGGAAAAACTGAAACAAAGGTAAAAGCAAAAGATATAAAGGTGATACGATACCAGGCAACTCCCCCAAGCTTGGCAAAAGCCAAGGGGATTGCCCATACCAATGCTTAGAAGTCTTCCTTTGGTGGTGATGGTGGTGGTGTTGTTGAAGTAGTCTGATCCTCCCTCTTCCAAGGCATAGGTGCTCCATCATGGCAGGGTGAACGAGTCGACGGAATCCTCAAATCTGCAGCCAACCGTATTGATTTAAATCTATACTCATACTCACAATTTTTGTTCTGTAGGTCATAGATCTGGCCTTGGAGTTGATCAACCATGTCATAGATCCTGGAGAGGTGCTTCCCAATATCAATGGCATCCATCTTGTGATTGCTGGTGAACTTTGTGATCATCATGTGGTTGGCGTTGAGTCCACGCTCCACCATCCCTTGGCACTTGAAGACTTGTTGATCCATTGCTTCGAGCCTCGTCTCCAAGCTTCCGGTCTTCTTAGGCCCCTCAACATCACGGATGTGCAACATCCCCTCGCTCATCTTGATAGATTGGGGGTGCTGCAACACTTCCGTGAGGTACGGATTGATGACCTTCTCAAAGATCTTGTCCTTAGGAACTTTTGGGGAAGTTATGACGATCTAGATCTGCAGCAGTAACAGGCTCGAAACGAAAACAGAGGAAAACTGCGCGATACGGAGATCAAAACACTCGGGCGTATATATAATCATTTTTCTCGACCAGAAGGAGTGCTCCGCAAGAAAACGGAGTCCGGGAGGCACACGAGCTGCCCACAAGCCGTGTTGTCGCGGCCAGGGGGAGGCCTCGGCAACCAAGCTTGTGGTTGCCTCGTGCGCTCTCCGGACTGCTATTTATGGAATTAATTTTCCATAAATTCCAAAACGGAGAAAATTTCCTATTGGAAAAGTTTCGGAGTCCAATTTCTTATCAAAAAAGATACCTCTTGGTTTTCACGGTCTGAAACAGGTTGATAAACATCCCTTATGTACTCCTCTGGAGTTATGATATTGATGATATTGGTCTCAACATTTATGGGAGTACGAGAGATATAATGCTTGATTCTTTGCCCTTTTACCACTCTAGGAAAATTGCCTTCCGTGTTATTGATTTTGATGGCACCGGAATGATATACTTCCTCGAAAACGTAGGGACCTTCCCATTTAGAGAGGAGCTTGCCTGCGAAGAATCTCAAACGAGAATTGTATAGTACGACATAGTCACCTACATTGAATTATCGTTTTTGTATTCTTTTATCGTGCCATCTCTTAACCTTTTCCTTGAACAACTTGGTATTCTCATATGCCTGGGCCCTCCATTCATCTAATGAGCTGATATCAAATAGCCGCTTCTCACCGGCAAGTTTGAAATTAAAGTTGAGCTCTTTGATTGCCCAATAAGCTTTGTGTTCCATCTCAAGAGGTAAATGACAGACTTTACCGTAAACCATTTTATACGGTGACATGCCCATGGTATTCTTATAAGCAGTCCTATAAGCCCATAGTGCATCGCCAAGTTTGCTAGACCAATTCTTTCGAGATCTATTGACGGTCTTTTGTAAGATCAATTTGATGTCCCTATTACTCAACTCCACTTGACCACTAGACTGAGGATGATAAGGAGATGCAACTCTATGGTTTTCATCGTACTTAGCGAGCATCTTGCGGAAAACACCATGAATGAAGTGTGAACCGCCATCAGCCATCAAATATCTAGGGACTCCGAATCTTGGGAAAATGACTTCTTTAAGCATCTTAATAGAGGTTTGGTGATCATCATTCTTAGTGGGGATAGCCTCTACCCACTTAGTGACATAATCCAGAGCAACTAAGATGTGAGTGTACCCATTGGAACTCGGGAAAGGTCCTATATAATCAAAGCCCCAGACATCAAATGGTCAATGACCAGTGAATAGTTCATAGGCATTTCCTGACGCTTATTGATGTTCCCTATTCTTTGGCATTCGTCACAAGACAGGACAAACTTACGGGCATCCTTGAAGAGCGTGGGCCAATAGAAACCTGATTGCAATACCTTATGAGCAGTTCTGTCTCCAGCATGGTGTCCTCCGTAAGCCTCGGAATGACACTTCTGCAGGATCTGTCTCTGTTCATGTTCAGGCACACAACGTCTAATAACACAATCTACTCCTTCCTTATAGAGGTGAGGATCATCCCAAAAGTAGTGTCTCAAATCAAAGAAGAATTTCTTCTTTTGCGGGTAGGTGAAACTGGGTGGTATGTATTTGGCTACGATATAGTTTGCGTAATCAGCATACCATGCTGCACTATGTGAAAGCGGATGACATTCAATTGCTCATCAGGAAAGCTGTCATCAATAGGTCGTGGGTCATCAAGGACATTCTCTACCCTAGACAAGTTGTCTGCTACAGGGTTATCAGCACCCTTTTGGTCAACAACATGCAATTCAAATTCCTGTAGTAGAAGAACCCATCTGATTAGCCTAGGCTTAGCGTCCTTCTTCTCCATGAGGTACTTAATAGGAGCATGATCTGAGCGAATAGTGACTTTGGAGTCAACTATATAAGATCTGAACTTTTCACATGAAAATACGACTACTAAAAACTCCTTCTCTGTAGTGGCATAGTTTCTTTGGGCACTGTCTAGAGTTTTACTAGCGTAATGAAAGACATTGAACTTCTTGTCAACTCTTTGTCCCAGAACAACACCAACAGCATAATCACTAGCATCGCACACGATTTCAAAGGGCAGGTTCTAGTCTGGTGGTTGAACAATAGGTGCGGTTATCAAGGCCTTCTTAAGTATTTCGAAAGCTTCCCCACAATCCTCATAAAAAACAAAAGGAACATCCTTCTGCAAGAGGTTGGTAAGAGGCCTAGAAATCTTAGAAAAGTCTTTAATGAACCTTCTATAGAAACCAACATGACCTAGGAAACTTCGTATACCTCTGATATCTGTGGGGCAAGGCATTTTGTCAATTGCATTAACCTTAGCCTTATCAACTTCAATGCCTCTCTAAGAGATTTTGTGTCCTAAGACGATGCCTTCATTAACCATGAAGTGGCACTTCTCCCAATTCATGACGAGGTTGGTATCCTTGCATCTCTATAAGACTCGATCAAGGTTGCTGAGGCAATCGTCAAAGGAAGAACCATAGATGGAGAAATCATCCATAAAAACCTCAATAATATTTTCACAAAAGTCAGAGAATATAGCCATCATACATCTTTGAAAGGTGGCTGGTGCATTGCACAAGCCAAAAGGCATGCGTCTATAAGCAAAGGTACCGAAGGGGCATGTGAAGGTGGTTTTCTCTTGATCAAGTTGTGCAACAGGTATTTGCGAGAAACCTGAATAACCGTCTAGAAAGCAGAAGTGTGTGTGTTTAGATAGCCTTTCTAGCATCTGGTGAATAAACGTCAAAGGATAACGATCTTTCCTAGTTGCATTGTTCAGTTTCTGGAAGTCCATCACCATCCTATAGCAGTAATAATCCTCTGCGGGATTAATTCATTCTTATCATTAGGAACGACGGTGATACCTCCCTTCTTAGGTATGCAATGTACTGGACTTACCCAATCACTATGAGCAACGGGATAAATGATTCCTGCTTCGAGAAGCTTTAATATTTCTTTTCTCATGACCTCTTTCATCCTAGGATTTAATCTCCTTTGATGATCAGCAACTGGCTTAGAATTAGGATCGGTTTTAATCTTGTGCTGACATAGAGTGGGACTAATACCTTTAAGATCATCAAGAGTATATCCAATAGCCTCACGGTGCTTCCTCAAAGTTTTTAATAACTTCTTCTCTTCGTGATTCGAGAGGTGAGCACTAATAATAACATGATATATCTCCTTTTCATCAAGATAAGCATACTTAAGAGTATCTGGTAACTGTTTTAGCTCGAACACAGGATCACCCTTTGGTGGGGGAGGATCCCCAAGTAGTTCAAGAGGCAGAATATTCTTGAGAATAGGATATTGTTCTAAGACAATTTTATCTATCTCATCTCTTTCCTCCATATGCATATCATTTTCATACTCAAGCAGATATTGCTCTAAAGGATCCATAGGAGGTACGACAATAGAGGCAAGAGCAATGATTTCATCCCTACCAGACGACTCTTTTTCATGGGGTTGTCTTCCAAACTTGGAGAAGTTAAATTCATGAGACACACCCTCGAAACTAACAGTGACAGTCTATTTACTGCAATCAATGTGAGCATTGACAGTGTTGAGAAAGGGTCTACCAAATATGATGGGACAAAAGCTATCTTGTGCAGTACCAAGGACGAGGAAATCAGTAGGATACTTCGTCTTACCACATAGGACTTCTACGTCTCTCACAATTCCCAGAGGGCAGATAGTGTCTCTATTAGCTAGCGTAATAGTGACATCAATGGGTTCTAACTCAGCAGGTGCAGTCTCATCTTTGATTTCATCATATAGGGAACGGTGTATTGCACTAACACTAGCTCCCATATCACATAAACCATGATAACAGTGATCTCCTATCTTGACAGAAACAACGGGCAGGCCAACTACAGGTTCGTATTTGTCTTTCGCGTGAGGTTTAGCAATTCTAGCGGAGTCCTCACAGAATTTGATAACATGCCCGTCTATGTCTTCGGCTAAGAGATCTTTGATAATAGAAACACTAGGTTCAACTCTAATTTCCTCAGGGGGTGCAAGTGGTCTAATGTAAACCCTATGTATCACAGTTGGAGCTTTAGAATAATCCTTTATCCTAGCAGGGTAAGGTGGTTTCTCAGCGTAGGCAGAAGGAACAACAGGATCACTAAAAGCAATGACTTTCTCCTCAACTAGATTGGTTTTGGCTATGTCGCTTTCTACAGGAGGATGATATTTAAACCACTTCTCTTTGGGAAGATTAACATGAGCAGCAAAAGATTCACATAGATAAGCTACTATCTCAGAGTCAAGTCCATACTTAGCGCTAAAATATCTAGAAGTGTTTGTTTCATCAAAAGATTTAACGCAATCAAACTGGAAATTCATACCTGACTCCTTACCTTCTTCCAGCTCCCAATCTTCAGAGTTATGTTTGATTCTTTCCAATAAATTCCACTTATGGTCAATATCCTTCTTCATAAAAGAACCGGTACAAGAAGTGTCAAGCATGGTACGATCTTCATGGGAAAGCCAAGCATAAAAGTTTTGAGTGATAATTTCTCTCGAGAGCTCATGATTAGGGCATGAATATAGCATTGATTTGAGCCTCCCCCAAGCTTGAGCTATGCTTTCCCTGTCACGAGGCCAAAAGTTATAAATGTAATTCCGATCACGATGTACTAAATGCATAGGATATAACTTTTGATGAAATTCCAATTTCAACCGATTGTAGTCCCATGATCCGGTATAATCACATAGCCTATACCATGTCAACGCCTTATTCTTCAAAGATAAAGGAAAGACTTTCTTATTTACCTCATCCTCGGGGAAACCTACAAGCTTAAATAAACCACAAACTTCATCTACATAGATTAGATGCAAGTCTGGATGTGAAGATCCATCTCCTGTAAAAGGATTAGCCAGCAGTTTCTCAAGCATACCCGAAGGGATTTCATAAAAGATATTTTCAGTAGGTAACTCAGGTTGAGGAGCAACTCCTCGTGCTTCCGTTCGTGGTGAAGATACCCCGAATAAACTCCTCAAAGGAACAGTTTCCATAAGACAAGTGACAATGAATTTCAGCACAGTATCTAAAAGTTTCCTTACCAAATTCCACTTACCAAAGGCGCTCCCTCCCCGGCAACGGCGCCAGAAAAGAGTCTTGATGACCCACAAGTATGGGGGATCAATCGTAGTCCTTTCGGTAAGTAAGAGTGTCAAACCCAACGAGGAGGAGAAGGCTTGGATAAAAGGTTTTCAGCAAGGTAATAACTGCAAGCACTGAAAGTAGCGGTAAAAAGTGATGGAGTAGTGAGGTGAAACGTAGCAAGCGAAAAGTA
This sequence comes from Hordeum vulgare subsp. vulgare, assembly GCF_904849725.1. Lineage (NCBI taxonomy): Eukaryota > Viridiplantae > Streptophyta > Magnoliopsida > Poales > Poaceae > Hordeum > Hordeum vulgare. Next base: position 182,331,850 of record NC_058518.1, read on the forward strand.
ACAAGTAACAAGTAGTAGCAATGGTGCAGCAAGTGGACCAATCCCTTTTGTAGCAAGGGACAAGCCTGAACAAAGTCTTATAAGAGGAAAAGAGCTCCCGAGGACACACGGGAATTTCTGTCATGCTAGTTTCATCATGTTCATATGATTCACGTTCGTTACTTTGATAGTTTGATATGTGGGTGGACTGGCGCTTGGGTACTACCCTTACTTGGACAAGCATCCCACTTATGATTAACCCCTCTTGCAAGCATCCGCAACTACGAAAGAAGAATTAAGACAACGTCTAACCATAGCATTAAACTAGTGGATCCAAATCAGCCCCTTACGAAGCAACGCATAGACTCGAGTTTAAGCTTCTGTTACTCCAGCAACCCATCATCTACTTACTACTCGCCAATGCCTTCCTCTAGGCCCAAATATGGTGAAGTCTTATGTAGTCGACGTTCACATAACACCACTAGAGGAAAAACAATATACATCATATCAAAATACCAAACGAATACCAAACTCACATGACTATTATTAGCATGATTTATCCCATGTCCTCACGAACAAAAGTAACTACTCACAAACCATAATCATAATCATGATCAGAGGTGCAATGAATAGCATCAAGGATCTGAATATAAACTCTTCCACCAAGTAATCCAACTAGCATCAACTACAAATAGTAATCAACACTACTAGCAACCTTACAAGTACCAATCGGAGTTGCGACACGGAGATTGGTTACAAGAGATGAACTAGGGATTGGAGAGGAGATGGTGCTGATGAAGATGTTGATGAAAATGCCTCCCCTCCGACGAGAGGAGTGTTGGTGATGACGAAGGCCACATTTTCCCCCTCCGGGAGGGAAGTTTCCCTGGCAGGATCGTCCTGCCGGAGCTCTAGATTGGATCTGCTCAAGTTCCACCTCGTGGCGGCGGCGAAACGACGAAAAAGCTCCCGAATGATTTTTTCTGGAACGAAACCCTTCATATAGCGAAAGAGTGGGGCCAGTGGGCCGCCAGGGTGACCACAAGCCTTGTTGCCGCGACCAGGGGGTAGGGCACGACAACCAAGCTTGTGGGCCCCTGGTTGCTCCCCTCTGATACTTCTTTCGCCCAGTATTTTTTATAAAATCCAAAAAAATCCACGTTGATTTTCAGGACATTTGGAGTTGCGCAGCACTCAGACTTGCTCCTTTTCCAATCTAGAATTCCAGCTGCCGGTATTCTCCCTCTTCAAATAAACCTTGCAAAATAAGAGAGAAAAGGCATAAGTAATGTTCCACAAAGTATAATAACAGTCCATAAAGCGATAAATATCAACATGAAAGCATGATGCAAAATGGATGTATCAATGCTCACATGAAAGATAGTAGTTGAAACATAAAGAGAGCATCATGTAGCATAAGACATACACATTTAAGTCGAACATACTTCCTATGCATAGTAATTTCATAAGAAAACAAATCATCAAGGAAATAAATATCTAACATATGCATGGAAGAAGAAAGCAACAATATCAATCTCAACATGAAGAGAGATAATTTAGTAACATGAATATTTCTATAGTTATATTTCCCTCTCTCATAATAATTACATGTAGGATCATAGTAAAATTCAACAATATAGATATCACATAAAATATTCTCTTCATGATCCACATGCATAAAAGTCTTATAATCTTGCAAGGTAGTGGGATTAACATTAACTAAAGTCATGACCACTACAAACCAATTTTTATTGAAAATTTAGTAGATAGATAATTCTCCAAAATAGTGGGTTCAATATAACCTAAAGTTGAAACTCTTCAAAACCCACTTTGAATACTATTGCAAGAATTATTAAAAAAATCATATTCATCATGGGGATTATATAAACTTTCAAGATAATAAGAAGCATGACCCTAATCGTGATCATTATAGTGAGTAGTGGACATGACAAAATTGCCATACCCAATCTTGTAGTTTTGCATATTACTAGCACGTTTGACATTAATAGAATTTATCATAACATAATTGCAATCATGCTTTTCACTCAAGGAGATATCATGAATCACTTTATAAATTTATTCTTTTATCACTTCATCACTATATTCAGATTCACAATTTTCAAGCAAAACTTCACAAAAATAACCAAGAGCACTCAACTCACTAGCAATTGGTTCAAGATAATTATATCTTTTTAAAATATTACCAAGTGAATGAGGATCCGTATGTATTTAATTTTCCTCTTTATTTTATATTTTTGAGTGTTAACATCAATGCAATAGAAGCAAGAATGCAACAAAATGGAAAACAGAAAGAAGGAAAATAAAAAAGGCAAATATTTCTGAGTTATTTATGAAAAGGTATTAGAAGTGGGGGAGAGGAAAATGAGAGGCAAATGGAAAACAATGTATTTGCAAGGAGATGAGAGTTTATGTGTGGGAACTTGATAGATCTTGACTTGATCTTCCCTGACAACGACACGAGAAAGCTTGCTTGGTGCTGCTGGTGCATTAGTTTTTCCCTCCAAGTTTAAAGGCTGATGTAGCACAACGACGACAAGAATTCCCTCAGTTTGGGACCAAGGTAATGACGAAGTAGGAAGGTACACAAGACTATGTAAACAGTACCTGGACACAAACAATAAATCCTCGCAATCCAACATGTGTATGGGTTGTCAATCCCTCGTGGGTAAGATAAAATAATAAATAGATAGATTGATGTATAGATGCAAATAAAGTAATATGAAATCAAACGAAGCAAGGTATCTTTGGGTTTTTGATAATATAGATCTGAAAATAGAAGAGAAAATAAATTGGAAACACGAATAGCAAAATAGATCTTGCAAATAGATGACGGAAAATTAACCCAGGGGCAGTAGGTTTCACTAGTAGCTTTCTTGAGAAAATAGCATACGATGGGTAAACAAATTAATGTTGGGCATTTGATAGAAGACCAAATAATTATGATGATATCCAAGACAATGATCATGTATAGAGGCATCACGTCCAAGACAAGTAGACCGACTCCTGCCTGCATCTACTACTATTACTCCACAAATCCACCACTATCCAGCATGCATCTAGTGTATTAAGTTTATGGAGAAATGGAGTAATGCTTTAAAAACAATGACATGATGTAGACAAGATCTATTTATGTAGGAATAGTCCCCATTGTTTTATCCTTCCTAGTAACAATACATATGTGTCATGTCTCCTTTTTTACTGAGATTGAGCACCGCAAGATCGAACACATCACAAAGGACCTCTTCCCATTGCAAGATAAAAAGATCAAGTTAGACACAAAACACAAATATCAGAGAAAAAATATGAGGCTATAATAATCAAGAATGGATATAATTTCATAGATCTGATCATAAACTTACAGTTCATCGGATCCCAACAAACACACTACAAAAAAAAAGAGTTACATCAAATATACCTCCAAGTGACCATTATATTGGGAAGCAAAACGAGACAGAAAGCCATTTAGCTACTGCCTACGGACCCGTAGCTCTGATATGAACTACTCACGCATCATCGGAGAAGCACCAATGAGGATGATGAACCACTCCATGATTGTGTTGCCCTCCGGCAGGGTGCCGGAACGGGCACTAGATTGGATCTCGTGGCTTTTGGAACTTGCCGCGGCTAAAATGAGTTTTTGTCGACTTCTCTAGGGTTTCTAGAATATATGGGTATTTATGGAGTCAAGAGGAGGTGGAGGAGGTGCCTAAGGAACCCACTACCCACCATGGAGAACCTTGGTGCCTAGTGGGCCACCTGGCCACCCCTAGTGAGCTTCCTTGGTTCTCACGTTTCCCTCTGGTCCAAAAAAACTCCAAAAAGTTTCATTTCATTTTGTATTCATTTGATATTGATTTTCTGTGAAGGAAAAAGAAGCAAATAACAAGTAACTGGCACTGGGCACTATGTCAATAGGTTAGTCCCCAAAAATTATATAAATTTGTTATAAAAAGATTGTAAGATATCCAAGAATGATAATATAATAGCATGAAACAATAAAAAATATAGATACGTTGGAGATGTATCACTCCCCATCTAGGTAAAGGTCATGGAGGAAGAAGCCCAAGGGGGAGACTCTCTTCCCATATCTGTGTGGCGATGCGGTGCCGCTGGGGGAACCATCGCTACGGTGATCGTCTTCATCAACATCACCATCTTTATCACCTTGCTCATCTCTTTTCAGCGATCTACTCGACCACACCCCGCTGTAATACCCAACTTGAACATGGTTTTTTGTGCCATATATTATTATCCGATGATGTGTTGCCATGTGATGATGATTGAGTTGATTTATTTTGTCCTTTGAGTTGATTGATAATGTTGACAGATTTGAATAGTATTTTTTCTTTTGGTGCTGTTCTATGCTGCCCTCCGTGCCGCACACAAGTGATTGGTTCTTGCTGTAGGGTCATGCAATACATTCATGATTCGCTTATAGTGAATTGGTGAGTGACTGAAACACAAACCCGAGTTAGGGGGTTGTTCCATATGGGAGTAAAGGGGACTTAAAGTATTAATGATATGGTTGGGTTTACCTTAATGATCTCTAGTAGTTGAGGATGCTTGCTAGAGGTCCAATCATAAGATCATATGATGCAAGTATGGAAAGTATGTGAGCTTATGCCTCCTTCAAATAAAATTGGAACAATGATTACCGATCTTGTTATCAGTTGCCTAGGACATTCCCGTACACCTTACCATCATTATTGCACACTCGCTATTTGTAATGTACTGTAATATGTTCTAAATTTATTTAGGCAGCAACTATTTTTCATATTTTAGTTCTCCAATATCATTTAAATCCATCCTCCTCGTACCCACAACATAGTTTTATTTCTCATTTCTAGATAAAAGCAAACGCTCGGTGTACGTAGAGTTGTATCGATGGAAGATAGGACTTGAGACAATACTGAACTTACCTTTAGCTCCTTGTGGGTTCGACACTCCATACTTACCAATTCCATCTTTGAAAAGTTCTATGATGATTCCTTGCAGTTGGGGATAATCAACGACATCGAATAATCCAACTCTCTTGCTCTTGCTCTCTATTCAATGCATTAGGACAACATGATTCATTTGTTACTTGTGTCCCGATAGTTGAATCCATTCCTTTGCATGGCATGTCATTGTCACATTAAATAGCTAAAAATTCTTAGAATGATTAGGAGTTTCTTGAGCCATGTTGTGACCATTCATCTATGTCATGCTTGGTATTCTTAGAGTCGAGTTGGTCTAATCCATCTTTGTCACATCCCTAGCTACCCTTTGATGATTAGCAGGATTGCGCTTATGTTTTATTCTTGCATTATTTATGAAAATAGAAATCAAAGATAAACCCTAGCACTTGTGATAAATCAATGAACCAAAAATGGTCTTCATAAAAGTCCATCATTTTTGATAAATAGTGGAAACAATAATTCAGGGGTGGATTTCTTTTAAAAAATACTTTTGGCATTTTACTTAAAACCCAAAAGCCTGTGATAATATTCAAATAAGGGGTTTTAAATATCTCTGGTTATTATAAAATGTTGAATCTTTTATATGGGTTTGGATATAATTCAAATAACACCCAACATTATTTTCACTATTTTAGAAATAGTTTGGAGCCAAAAATAAAATGAAACAAATGTCAGAAATGTTAAAATAGAAAGCAGAAATGAAAAAGAAATGGAAAAAGACTATGTGTCGCTTACCTTGGCCCAGCCCAGCTTCCTCCTCCATGTCGTCTTCCTCGCGATAGTAGGCAGCAGGAGGTGGTCGCCGCCTCCTTTGGTGCGGCCACGCACCTCAGTGCCTGCCTGGCCTCCCAGTTACGCTGGCCGCAAAGGGATAAGCTCCGGGACCCATTCCAGCTCTCTCCCTCTCCTCATTCGCCCTCCTGTTCCTCTCTCTCGCCCACCATTAGAGGCGAGCTTGAGCTCGAGCTAGCCGTCGCCTCTGGTCACATCAAGCCTTCTCGAGCACGCCGTTCTGTCCGCCTCGTCAAGCATGTTGTCCTCGCCAAAGGAAGCAAGCCCTCGAGCCCTGCAACGCCTCAACGCCGTCGTCTCTTCCTCGGATCACCGACGCTCACCGCCGTCTTTCTCCCTCTCCAGGCCGTCCCCGAGCCCGCTCTCGATGTCTCTACAACCCCTATGAGCTCAGGATGGTATCCCCCTGTTTTCCCCATTGATCCCGTGCCCTAGCGCCCGATTCCACCGGAGCCCGATAAGATCCGCCGCAGGAGCTCGTCACCGGTGATGTTCCGATGATGGGTAGGTCCATCTGAGACCACCATCAGCTTTAGTGCGTCATGTAGATGCTGTAGGAAGCAATCCCCGGCCCTATTGCCCTCTGTTTCGATGATCTCGATGTTGCCCGAGCTCCGGCAGCCGCCGAGCTCGTCGCCGGCGTCATCTCCAGCCGTTTCAACCCGTGAGACTAGCAAAAATGGACGGGCAGACGAGTGGCCGTTCTTCCAGTGCCATCCGCCGCTCATTTGGTCGCCAGAGGAGCATTCCTGATGCCCTCCGCCGTCCCTGGAGCCACCGGCGGCTTAACGCCGATGGGTTTGACCCCCAACACCGGTGGGTCGACTCCCGTGAGCCTATGATAGGTGGGGCCAGCCCCTGGCTAATTATGTCTAAGTTAATAAAAATAATTAGTTAACTAAAACCCTAATCAGTCACTGAGATGTGGGCAAGTTTCTGTTAACTAGCTAATTAACTTAAAGTTTAATTAAAATCTAGCCAGAGTCACTGACCAGTGGGTCCCACTGGTCATGTTTGACTTTCAACGGCCAGATTGACCTGTTGATGTCATGCTGATGCAGTAATACTATTTCTGTTTATAATAATTCCAGAATAAGTGCAAAACTTTGGAAATTCATAGAAAATTAAATATAACTCCAAATTTGACAAATAATATATGCAAATTTCTCAGAAAAATTCAATGAACACAATGGTGTTGTTTTCATGCATGACAAACGAAGTTATGAAACAGAATCAGGTCAAAACAATTAAATGAATTTGATAAATATACTATTTCAAATAATATTTGAATTTTGAATTCAAACCAGAATCATACTAAGATTTTGTTAGTCATCATAACCATGCTACCTTTCATTTCGTGCCATGATCATGCATCATATTGTTGCATATGAATGATATTGATTGTCGTTATTATTTCGGTAGGCTCTGTCCTTCCGGATACGTCCGAATATCCGACTGACAGATTTAATCCCTCTGCTGAACAACAAGGCAAGCACCCTTTTGATCATCCTGATATAATCCCATGTTCTTGCTTCTGCTCCCACTTATTGCATTAGGACAAATATTTCAAATGCTTTACTTCGGTAGCTGAACCTATTCCTTTGCATGACCTATCATTGTCACAGTAAATAGCCAAACCTTGCAACCTAGCATACCTGGTAGTTGCTTGAGCCATGATGTGTCTTATCCTGCTATGCTTGCTCTGCCCAGAGTTGTGTCAGGTCTGTTTCATCTGGGTGATGAACATGAATGGATGAATGTGTTCTGGGGACAAAGTATAAGTGTGGAACCTAATTTCGTAAAGGTACCGATGAAAGGCTATGTAGGAGTACATGGTGGTTGTTTCATTGAAACCGTCCTTAGGAACTGAGTTCCGTTTATGTAATCCAAGACTAGTTACTACCACATGCTGGGCCCTGAAATATGATCGTCCAGGAGTTGTGTCAGGTCTGTTTCATCTGGGTGATGAACAGGAACTGAGTTCCGTGTATGTAATCCAAGACTAGTTACTTATTAATCGCCTAGTACTCGGTACAGGAGTTGCTAGTTTCTAGTGTTTATAGTCATGCTGGAGGCCATGCATAGTGCTGACCTTAGAGTTGGGCTATGATGCGGTAAGCAGTGGCACGGTGTACCAAGTGGCACCCGGATGGTGGGCTTGGGAAACCTGCGCACATCATTTGAGGTCGTGGCGGAAACGTCGGCCGGACTTCCGTGCGGGTTCACTTTCAAATAGGCGATAAACCTGGACTAGGTATTAGCGTGGTTAATGGTCATGGCCGACTCCCTCGCTGGGCTTCCGCTTGAAGGTTGTCGAGGTGCATGACATGCACATGGCGATAAGTGGCGAGAGCGTGTGTGAAGAAGTAGACCCCTGCAGGGTTATGATCTATTCGAATAGTCGCGTCCGTGGATATGGACTACTTGGAGACATATGTTGTTCATAGATAACTTTAATGGTAACTCATAAAAGTATCAATATAAGTGTGAGTATCATGTATGGCATTTCCGTAGGGAGACAAAAAGGAATCCATGATAGTGTATTGTTGTGGTGGTAGTGGACTCATGTACGACTTATCAAAGTTGTTAAAACTCTTTCAAATTATAGTTTAGTCTAGCCAATAGTCAAAGCTGGCTTGCTGCATGAAACCCCCACAACCCTCTTTATTGATACATGTGCATGAGTATATAGATCTGTTCTAAAGTCTTGATGAGTAATTTTGTACTCATGTTTGCTTAATAAATGTTGCAGAGGATACCCATGAGCCAACAGGTGGGTTCTATCTAGACCTCGACGATGACGAGTAGCTGGTGTGCCAGCTACAACCTGGCCCCTTTCAGAAGGGATCTGTAGATAGTCAGGCTTTATGCCTTTTCCTTTCAACTGTCTGTACTCAGACAACTTTAATGCTTCAGCTTGGTTTGTATGACTCTGCTTGTATGACTTGAGTGTCGGGTCGTGTGACCCCTACCTTTATGAACATATTATGCAAAACTCTTCTGAGTCTTCTAAATAAATGTTGTGTTCTTGTATGGTTATGTTGTGATGCCATTGTTGTATCTATGCATATCGAGTATGTCAGATCGTAGCTGGGACACCAGCTACTCGTCGTCGTCGATGTCTACGAAGAACCCTCCATTAGGGTCATTAGCAACCTCTGCAACATTTATAAAGCAAACATGAGTACGAAGGTACTCAGCAAGACTTTAGGATAACTAACTACTCATGCAAGGTATCAAAAGGGTATTGTGGGGTTTCATGCGGAAAGCCAGCATTTGACTCGCGGCTAGACAACTTGCATTTTTAAATAATTTTGACAACTTGATTTCTCGCACACGAGTCCACTAACACCACAACCATACACCATCGTGGAATCATTCCGTCTCCATACGGACATGCCGTCCACGACACTCACGCTTAACTTGACAATTTTATAAGTAGCCATTGAAGTTATCTATGAACAACATATGTCTCCAAGTAGTCCATATCCGCGGATGCGGCTATTCGAATAGATCATAACCCTGCAGGGGTGTACTTCGTCACACACGCTCTCGCCACTTATCGCCATGTCCACGTCATGTACCTCGACAACCTTCAAACGGAAGCCCAGCGAGGGAGTCGGCCACGACCGTTAACCACACTAGTACCTAGTCCAGGTTTATCGCCTATCTGAGAGTAATCCGTACGGAAGTCCGGCCGGGGTTTCCGCCACGGCCTCAAATGATGTGCGCAGGGTTCCCAAGCCCACCATACGGGTGCCTCTTGGTACACCGTGCCACTGCCTACCGCATCACGGCCCACCTCTCAGGTCAGCACCATGCACGGCCTCCAGCATGACTATAAACACCAGAAACTACTTGCAACTCCTGGACCGAGTACTAAGCGATTAATAAGTAGAGAGGGTCAATTAAGTATCCCAACGTGTGGTAGTATCTAGTCTTGGATTACATACACGAAACTCAGTTCGTAAGGACGGTTCCAATGAAACAACCCGCGATGTACTCCTACATAGCCTTTCACCGGTACCTTTACGAAATCAGGTTCAACACACAACCTTTGCTTACCGAACACATTCTCACAATTCTGTTCATCTCCCAGATGACAGACCATACACAACTCTAAGCATAGCATGCATAGCAGGATAAGGCACAACAGAGCACAAGCAACTACCGGGTATGCTAGGTAGCAAGGTTCGGCTATTTACTGTGACAAGGTTAGGTCATGCAAAGGAAGTGGGTTCAACTAACGTGGCAAAAGCAGTTGAAGCATTTGATCCTAATGCAATAAATAAGTGCAGGAGCAAGAACATGGGATTTATCGGGATGATCAAAATGGTTGCTTGCCTTGTTGCTCAAAGGAGGGACAATATCCGTTAGACGGGTATTCGGTGGAATCCGGGGGTGCGGAGCCTACCGAAATGAATGGCAACAATCAATAAAAATCATATGCAAACAAGATGATGCATGAGCATGGCATGAGAATGCAAGGTGATATACTAATGTAATCAACATGTATTAGGTTTGAAGTTGATTTGAATCACATTCAAATATCAATTCAAACGAGGTATTCTCTGATACCGATTTAATTGATTCGACTTGATGCTCAGATCAACTTGATGTTAGCATGCATGAGATGTCATGTTAAGGTACTGGTTTGTTATTAGAACAATGTTTGATCATGTCAAACAAAAAGAAAATTAAATACTTTTCATATTCCATTTATAAAGTATTTATAAGAATTGAATTATTCATTAATCTACATGTTTGGGGTTTTTAACTTTTTCAAACATGATTGAAAATAGCATATTCAGATTCCTTGAATTTTTCTGATACTTTTTCATATATAAATTATTTTCATTGGAGTTACAGATTAATTTCTATGAATTTTTGGAGTTTTAAACATTTGTGGAATTATTTTTATACTGGAAAATCCTTTTACTGCATCAGCATGACATCAACAGGTCCATCTGGCCGTTGAAAGTCAAACCTGACAAGTGGGACCCACTGGTCAGTGTCTCTGGCAACTTTTAGATTAGGATTAATCTTATTTAGTTAATTAAACTCACTGGACCCACATGTCAGTGTCTTATTAATTTATCTGATGTATTTTTATTATTCTAAACTTTCCAGAGGCTGGCCCCACTCGTCAGTGGCTCAAGCCAGCTGAGATCCACCGGCGGCGAGGTCCTCCTCGCCGGCGGGGAGCCTCCGACGACCACCAGAACGTCGGGGGGGGGGGCTCGGAAATGGCGCACAGAGGGCCAAACTCGGCGCGGAGAGCACGAGAGGAACGGCCACTCGATGGCGCGCACGATGGGACAAGCCCCAGGGGCTGGGGTGGCCGGAATCAACGCCGGCGACGAGCCTGGCGGCGACCAAGTTTGTCCATCGTCGAAGCTATCGAATACAAGGTCAAAACGCTCGGGGCTGGGCACCTAACGCATCTACATGACGTCCTGAGGCTGTTGGTAGCCTCAGACGGACCAGCACATCACCGGATGGCTACCGGCGACGAGCTGCAGCGGCGGTCCTCGACGGGCTCCGATGGAACTAAGCCTAGAGGAGGGGATCGACGGGGAGAGCTTAGGGGAAATGACCGCATGCTCACGGGGAGTGCAGAGCAGGGCTTAGACGGCTCGGGGAAGGGCTGAGGGCGACGAATCGAGCAGAGCTCGCCGGCGGCCGAAGGTTGAAGACGACGGTGCCGTGGGCGTTGCAGGGCTCGGGGAGGCTTCGTCTTCTGCAGGGAGGACCAGATCGACGAGGCGGAGCTAACGGCGCACTCAGAGAGGGGATCCTATGGCTAGGGGCACAGGCAGCTCGAGCTTTGCTCGGGCTCCAATGGCGGCAGAAGGAGGGAGGAGAGATTCGAGAGGAGGGGGGATCTGGCGCTGGGAATGGATAGCCACGGGCTAGGGGAGCTTATCCCCGGCCTTGCCAGCGCGAGGAGGCGGCCAGGGAGGCGCACAGGTGCGTGGCCGCGCCGGAGTACGCGGCGGCCACCTCCTGCTCCTACTGGCGAGGTGGGAGACGACGGAGGAGATGGGCTGGGCCGGCTAGGCGACAGGTAACTTCTTTTCACTTTTTTTTTCTGTTTTTGTTTCTGTTTTTCTATTTCACTGATTTTCTATTTATTTCAACTCCCAAATAAATTGTAAAAACTATGTTGAGCACCCTAGAATATTTGTTGGAATAATTCCAACCATTCCTAAAGTTTTCAACATTTTTGAAAGTTTAAAGTTTCTGTTTTCAAATTTAAAACTTGAAACCAGTAGCTTTTTGCATTTATTTAAAGTGCTCAAATTGTCAAGAAAAAGGTTTTCTTCATTGCTCATTTACTTTCATGATTTATCAGAAAGTTTGAACTTTTCTTGAGGCCATTTTGGATTCATTGATTTTAACTAGTTTGAGATTTCCTTTATTTAAAGAAGTGGCTAGGGTTTGAGTTTTTCCTTCACCTCTTTCTTTGTTCTTGTTGAAAGTTTCTTAGATGCAATGCAAAGAAGACAAGAACACAAGACTAACTTTCTTAAGGTGTCAGGGATGTGACAGCTTCCCTCTGCGAAGGGCCTATCTTTTACCTTTCCGTATTTACTTTTATCCAAGAGTCAATAGTATGCATTCTCATTTTAACTCTCTATTATTCTCTAGTTGGAAGGAACATGTGGTAGGGAAAGATCTAGGCACATATGGCCAGTGAAATATATTTGTTCATGACTTATTATTGTTGAAAATTATCTCTATGATAAATGAGTTGGGAGGCAAAACATTAAGCCCCTATGTTTCTCTATGTTTGATGGATGCCATTTGTTCTAAAAATATGCTTTGAGTACTAACAATCATAGAAGGCTATATGATGATTGGGCATGTGGAGATCTTACTTAGAGTTTGTTGATAATAAGTTAAATTGCAATTGTTTGGTGATTAAGAACATAGGTTGCTAAGTTTCAAGAGATTTCGTTGTTTGAACCTTAACATGCGAATTGATTTCTACTTTATCACGATGAGTTTTCTGAGAAAGTTGTTGTGATGATGCTACGAAAAGTGATTGAAATTATCATCGTTCAAACTTTTGCACTATGCTAGCATTCAAACTTCCTAAATTATTTCTTTTATCATTTACTTAATCGAGGACGAGTAGTAATTAACCTTGGGGATGCTGATACGTCTCCAACATATCAATAATTTATGCAGTATTCATGCCATGTTTGCGTATGTTTACAATACTTTTATATAGTTTTTCTACACTTTATATGATTTATTTAGAACTAACCCGGACTAACACTGTTTTCAGCAAAACTACCATGGCGTTGTTTTTGTGTAGAAATAAAAGTTTTTGGGATTGGACAAAAAATTGATCATTTTTTTGGAGGAAAAGAGGAGTACTCGCGCAAAGAACCACCAGAGGGGGCCCTGTGGTGCCCACTAAACACCAGGCCACGCCAGCCCCTTTGGAGGGCTGATGTCTAGTGGGCAGCTCATGGCCCATCTTGGCGTGATTCCAATCCCCAAAAATCCTAGAAATATAGAAACCTCCATAAATTAATCTAGATCAGAAGTTCCTCCCCCATAGCTCTCTGTATCAAGGAAAAACCGATCTGCAGGGAAAACACAAGTGAAAACAGGACAAAAGCAAAAACTTGGTGTACATAGAGTCGTATCGGTGGCAGATATGACATGAAAGATCCTTGACCTTACATTTAGCTCCTTGTGGGTTCCATACTCCATAATTACCACCTCCATATTTGCAATGTGCTATGATGAATCCTTGAACTTGGGGTCAGGCCATAGCTTTCCTTAATGGCATATGTCATGGAAAAATAACATATGTGAAAGGATCGATATGGTTGACTAGAGGGGGGGGGGGGGTGAATAGGCAACGACCACTTTTTAATTAATCTTAGCAAGTTAGGGTAAACAAAATACGGGTTCACAAATATTACAACAATGGGGTGAACCCTAATGAAGCTAACAACGAGAGCTACTAAGACAAGTAAGAGATAGACGACAACATAAGCATACACAAAGTAAAGGTTAGAGATAACCACAAGTGGAACCGATGGAGACGAGGATGTGTTACCGAAGTTCCTTCCCTTTGATAGGAAGTACGTCTCCGTTGGAGCGGTGTGGAGGCACAATGCTCCCCAATAAGCCACTAAGGCCACAATATTCTACTCACGCCCTCGCACGATGCAAGGTACCGTGCTTCCACTATAGGTGCCCTTGAAGGCGGCGACCGAACCTTTACAAACGAGGTTGGGGCAAACTCCACACAAAGCTTGGAGGCTCCCAACAAGACCATGAAGCTTCACCACAATGGAATGTGGCTTCGAGGTGACCTCAACCTTCTAGGATGCTCAAATACCCAAGAGTAACAAGATCCGCAAGGGATTGGTGGGGGAATCAACTTTTCTCTTGGTGGAAGTGTGGATCTAGGCCTTCTCAACCAATCCCTAAAGACTCAACAAGTTTGATTGGCTAGGGAGAGAGATCGGGCACTTTTGAGCTTAGGGAGCAACAATGAAGCTTGGGACGGTAAGAGATAGGGTTCCACAGCTAGAAGAACCCTTTATATAGTGGGGGAAAAATCCAAACGTTTTCCCACTCACAGCCCGTGTCTAGCGGTACTACCGCTGGATGCAGGGGTACTACCGCTAGCACTCCAGCGGTACTACCGCTGGCTGCAGCGGTACTACCGCTGGGCCCCTGGTAGTGCATAAGCACTACCACCGCCAAGAAAGTCTTCGCAAAAAGGTCCGTCCACATACAACCGCTAGGCAGGCGGTACTAAGCTCCTGGAGCGGTACTACCGCTGACCAGGGGCGGTACTACCGCCAGCTAGTGGTACTACCGCTGGCTCCAGCGGTACTACCGCTAGGGCCAGCGGTACTACCGCTAGGCCCAGCGGTACTACCGATGGGGGACCGTTTGCAAAGAAGAAGGAAACACAAACGCGGGAGCCACTCCAAAGATGCCGGCAAGGGGGAAAATATGTGAAGCGTGCGCGTGCAAGATTGATTCCACCCAAACCTTTCCACTACGGTTCCCCTCTTAATAGTACGGCTTTCCTATGACTCAAATAAAGAGAATCGTAGAGAACGCCGTGCTTCTGTTCCACGAACGAGGGGGCGAGTCGTCTTGTGCCGTTGACGTGTGTTATCTGAAATCTTAACACACACGGTTAGTCCTTTGCGGTACTGTCATCAATCACCAAAATTACTTAGGCATAAACTATGCCCCAACAATATGGTGGGTAAACAAATTACTGTTGGGGAATTGACACAAAAGTGGATAGTTATGCGATATTCATGGTAATGATCATGTTTATATAGGCATCACATAAATAACCAAATAGAACGACTCCTTCCTGCATGTATTACTATTACTCCACTCATCGACCGCTATCCAACATGCATCTAGAGTATTAAGTAAAATAGAGTAGTGCATGGAGAACATGGACATGATGTAGACAAAATAAACTAAAGAAATATGAATAAACCCCATCATTTTATCCTTAGTAGGAGCAACAAAAAGACGCATCTTGTCCCCTTATTGGACTGGAATATATAAATTCGCGAGGCTGAACCAAGCACAATGCATCTCTCTCACCGAATAAATATCGATCTAGTTGGCCAAACTATTTCTATAGATCAAAGAGAATTACGAAGCTATCATAATCATGCACATAAGAATAATATGAGTATTCAGAGGTGACTCAAATATTTATCATGAATAATCTGAACTTAAACCCACAATTCATCGGATCCCAATAAACATACTGCACAAAAGGAATTACATCATATGGATCAAAGGGAAGATTCGATGATCATTGTATAGAAGATCAAAGAGCAAGAGATTGCCATCTAGGTACTGAATATGGACCCGTAGGTCTTTGATGAATTACTCACACATCATCATAAGGGCAACAAGATTGATGAAGAGGCCCTCCATGATAGATCCCCCCTCCGGCAGGGTGCCGAAATAGAGCTACAGATGGCTTCCCGTCGGAACAAAGACTTGTAGCAGCGTAAAAAGTGTTCCGGGACTCCATGTGGTGTTTTTAGGGTAGATGTGAATTTATAAGCCAAATAATAATATCGGGAGGGCCACGAGGAAAGCACAAGCCATCAGGGCATGCCCCTAGGCCTGGCCCTGTAAGGCCTCCTGCCTTCTTCCGATGCTCGTTGGTCTTCTTTTGGTCCAGAAAAAATTATCAACAAGTTTTAGGGAAATTGGACCTCCTTTCGTATGGAAAACCTGCAAAGTGAAAGACACAAAAAAAAACAACTCGCACTGGGCAGAGGTTCAATAGGTTAGTGCTAAAAATAATAAAAAAATGGTAAATAAATACCCCAAAAGTATTCTAGAATGATAATATACCAACATGGAACAATAAAAAAATATCGATACGTTGGAGACGTATCAAGCATCCCCAAACTTAATTCCCGCTCGTCCTCGAGTAGGTAAATGATAGAAACAGAATTTTTGATGTGACATGATATCCATAATGTAACCTTATGCATGTATGCTCATTGAGAAAAGATGAATAAAAAAAATATTAACATAACAATACTTATAGGTATAAGTAACAAATCATTAATCTTTCAAAGTGTACGATCCTCAAATATTGTTCTACCCCCTTCCATGTTTATTATATTAGCAAGGCATGGCTCCATCTTCACCACATTAATACAAATGTCAAGCACCACGGTGTTCCATCCAGGAAATTGGATTGTACTTTTTCAATACGCAACCACTTTTTATTCTTCACGCAATACATGAGTGTGAACCATTGGACATAGCATAAAGGTGGAACAGAATAAGGTGGTAGGTTTCATAGGGTTAAAAGTGGATAATATAGTCTCCGACAACTAGGCGTAGCAACGAGCCATAGAGATGCCATTGGATAGATTGATGCAAGGTGTAGGGATTTCCATGCAAATGATGCACAAGAGCTATAAGTGTATGAAAACTCCACTAAAGCTAAGTGGGGTGTGTATCCAACTTGCTTGCTCAAGAAGATCTCTGACATTTGAGGAAGCTCATTATCGTAATATACAAACCAAGTGTTCTAAAAAGTGATTCCCACTAGCATATGAATGATATAACATGAGAATCTCTATATGAAGATCAAGTTGCCACTTTCAGGCACAAGTGTCGTAAAGGATAGTAGCAAAGTCCATTATCTATTTACTAGCATTCATTTTTATTTTCATTATGGTGGGATCATTTGGCGTCCCCCATTTTTTTCCTCACTCAGACGATTCTCTAATAATTATGAAAATCACACTTTTATTTACATACAACTCATGATGAAAACTGATAGAATGATATTACTCTAAATGAATGCCTCTGGTAGTGTACCACGATGTGCAAATATCTAGCATGATATGTATCAAAAACATGACGATTGGTGGCTTTGCCACAAATACTATGTCACCTCTATATGGTCATGCAAAGCTTTATAATGATGAACGAACTAGTCATGTGAATTGACGATGGCATTTGCATGGCAATATATCTCGGAATGGCTATGGAAAAGACATGATCGGTAGGTATGTGATACGTCTCAAACGTATGTATAATATTTGATGGTTTCATGCTCTTATCTTGTCAACTTTGGATGTTTTATATACCTTTTATATATTTTTTGGGACTAACTTATTAATTCAGTGCCAAGTGCCAGTTCCTGTTTTTTCTGTGTTTTTGAGTCTTTTCAGATCTGATTTTGGAACGGAGTCCAAACGGAATAAAATAACCAAAATGAATTTTCCTAGAACGGAAGAAGATCGGGGGACTTGAGGGACAAGGAAGGAGGCCCACAGGGTGCCCACAAGCCCTATTGCCGCGGCCAGGATGGCCCACGGTGACCAGGCTTGTGGCCTCCCTGGCGCTCCCCTGCCCTAGCTCTTTGGCCTATATATTCCTTAAAATCCCAGAAAAAATCAGGGCGTCCACGAAACCATTTTCCGCCGCCGCAAGCTTCCGTTTCCGCGAGATCTCATCTGGAGACCCTTCCCGGTGCCCTGCCGGAGGGGACTTTGGAGCTGGAGGGCTTCTACATCAACATCATCGCCCCTCCAATGACTCGTGAGTAGTCCACTTCAGACCTACGGGTCCGTAGTTAGTAGCTAGATGGATTCTTCTCTCTCTTGGATCTTCAATACAAAGTTCTCCATGATCTTCATGGAGATCTATCCGATGTAATCCTCTTTGGCGGTGTGTTTCTCGAGATCCGATAAATTGTGGATTTGTGATCAGATTATCTATGAATTATATTTGATTCTTTGCTGATTTCTTATATGCATTATTTGATATCCTTGTAAGTCTCTCCGAGTCTTGGGTTTTGTTTGGCCAACTAGATCTATGATTCTTGCAATGGGAGAAGTGCTTGGTTTTGGGTTCATCCTATGCGGTGACCTTTCCCAGTGACAGAAGGGGCATCAAGGCACGCATCCTGTTGTTGCCATCAAGGGTAACAAGACGGGCTTGCATCATAGATTTGAGATTGTCCATCTACATCATGTCATCTTGCTTAAGGCATTACTCTGTTTTTACGAACTCAATACACTAGATGTGATGGGGTCATAGTCCTAGGGTAGGGTCATAGGCCTGCCATACAGGTCCTACCCAAGGACTACCCCACACAAAGGACAGGACCTTAAGTCTGCCCCGACTGAATTAAGGAGTCCCCATCATCCAGTCGATAACAGGTCCTGAATCATCCAGTCGGAGACTAGCATTCGGAGGATACCAGGCTAACCGACTGGATACACTCGGTACATCGTAACCTCTGTGGAGAGAAACTGCCATGCGTTTCCGGGTGCATTTATTAGCATTTAGGGCATACGTTACCTGTAACGTACGCATTCAACCCCCGTTACTCCGCCCGTGAATCAGAACCGTTGTGGAGGGCATCGGACTCTATATAAGCCACCCTCCCCCACTGGTAAAGGGGTTAGCAAATAATTGTATTCCATATTCCACTCGACAACAAGCTCCGAGAGCACTGAGACGTAGGGCTGTTACCTCCACCGCAGAGGGGCCTGAACTCATACAACCTCGCCGTAGCTAGGACTCTGCCCATCTCATTCGTACCCTACACATCTACTGTCAGGCTAATACCCACGACAGTTGGCGCCCACCGTGGGGCAGGTGTCTAAGCGACTTCCGGCGAGTTTGCGACTACTTCCTTTCATCATGTCGACCGGTGGAGATTCGAGCATGGGTCACCAGATCTTCTTCGGCGCTCTCTCCTTCACCGTCAATGATTCAGTGTGGCTTCGGGAGGCGCCTCTCGACGTCGAGGCGCTTCCCCGTCGCGGGGCCACGCACTTCCGTGCCGGCGCCCGCGGCGTTCTTCTTCTCCAACAATCGGCTCCGTTGTCGACCTGCACCTCCGTCATGCGCCGCAGCAAGCGGTCCCGCCATCCGCGTCTCCAACGTTGGGTGCAGCATGCCCGAGCGCGTCTTCTCAAGTGGCAGTTCTGGAGTCTGTTGTGGTCGCCCCGCGTTCCCAGCGCTCGAGCTCAGTTCCGACTGAGTTTCCTTCCGAGTACGCGGGTCGCGGGCCTACAGCAGAAGTACACATGGCCAACTCCCATGAAGATCCACGTCAAGCTGGCCGGAGCGAGCGCGAGATCGGTGAAGCATCCGGTGCACGCCGTCCACCTCACCGTTCTGCCAGTCGGCACACTCGGCGGAGCAACGTGGAGTTGTTCCGCACACCTCTCCTCAACTTGGCTGCGGCTGACAAGATTGCCGATTCCCTCCAGCCGACTGATTCGGAGGCAGGAAGGGGAATCGAGCAGATCCGAGCTCTGTTGCACACGGCGCAGCAGCAGAATTCGGCAGTCTCCCAGTCGCACAACCAGATCTACAATAGTTCCGTCCATGCAAACACGCATCGGTCGGTTCACAGCCCTGGTTCCCATCAGCACCACAGGGGAGGCAGTCGCTCCATGATCCGCAAAGATCGCCGCCGCTCACGCACCCCTCCGCGGGGTGGGCCCTATGGGTCCCGGCATCATGATGATTGGCGTTCAGTCGGCGACACTTACGACCCAAGACCCGACGCAAGAGGGCGAATCGCCCAGCGAAGGGTCGACAGGGGTCGAGCCCACCGCGATGGTCACGATATGGTCCAAGCAGAAGCAGGACCATCGTGTCCGGCCCTGAGTATTTTAGTCGAGCCATCCGCTCGGCTGACATCCCGCCCAACTTCCGATTGCAAGCGGTTATCGGTAAATTTACGGGGGAATCCAAGCCTGAAACATGGCTAGACGATTACCGAGTGGCAGTCCAGATCGGAGGAGGGAACGACCATGTCGCTATGAAGCACCTCCCTCTGATGCTCGACGGTTTGGCGCGAGCGTGGCTGAACCAGTTGGCCCCCTCGATTATTTATAGTTGGGCAGATCTGGCCCGAGTGTTCATCAGGACTTTCGAAGGGACGTGCAAACGCCCTGCAGGCCTTGTGGAGCTCCAGCATTGTGTCCAGAAGCCGAATGAGCCCCTGCGCGACTTCATCCAGCGTTGGACAACTCTCTACCACACGGTGGAGAACGTCACCGAGCATCAAGCAGTCTGTGCCTTCAAGGCAGGCGTGCGGTACAGAGAGCTGTACCTAAAGTTCGGTCGAACATGCGACATCTCCATGAGCAAGATGATGGAGATAGCGGCTCGCTATGCAAATGGCGAAGAAGAGGACCGCATCCGGAGCGGCAAGCACAAGACAGTCGGCGATGTCGACGGAGTTAACACTCTTAAGCAGAAACAGAAGGTTCCGCCCACACCGCAAGCAGAAGCTGCAGCTGTGACCAGTGCCAAGTTCAAGGGCAAAGGGAAGGCGCAGTTTACCCCCAAGAAGAAGCCGTTCAACAATCCCATCCTGGACCAGCCTTGTCCGGTTCACGCGAAGATGGACGAAGAAGGCAACCCCATATACGCGAAGCATACCACTCGACAGTGTCGTCTCCTGATCGAGGGGTTCAGCGAGGGACAACCGAGTGAGAAAGATCCTGAACAAGATTAGGAGGATAAGGAGGATCCGTTCCCCCAAGTCCATGCAACCCTCATGATTTTTCCTGACATCGAAAGCAAGAGTCGACTGAAGCTGGTGAACAGGGAGGTCAACATGGCCATTCCGACCAACCCCAAGTTCCTTAAATGGTCTCAGACTGCGATCACCTTTGACCAGTCGGATCATCCAGCGCATGTCCCCACCCCAGGAAGACAGGCTCTGGTCATCGACTCGGTGGTGGAAGGAGTCCGACTGCGCAAAGTTCTCATGGACGGCGGTAGCGGACTGAACATCATGTATGCCGACACTCTCAAGGGAATGGGCATTCCGATGTCCAGACTCAGCGAGGGCAATATGCAGTTCCACGGAGTCGTCCCTGGACCGAAGGCCAAGTCACTCGGCCAGATCGCGTTGGACGTCGTTTTCGGCTCCGACAAGAACTTTCGCAAGGAGAAGCTCACATTTGAGGTGGTGGATTTCCAGAGCGCTTACCATGCAATTCTGGGCCGCCTAGCATATGTGAGCTTCCTGGCACGTCCATGCTATATATACTTGAAGTTGAAGATGCCAGGCCCGAAAGGCGTGATCACCATCACGGGCAACCGTCAGCGAGCCGAAGAGTGTCTGCAACAGGGATCAAGAATCGCCGACCAGCAGATGGCTGTACTCGAGCTCGACGAGTACAAGAAGGCAGTCGACCCTGCCGACCTGATGCGCTCAAAGAAACCAGCTTCTGAGTCCGCGTTCCAGTCGGCGGGGGAGACGAAGAAGGTCAGCATCCACCCGACGGACGACTCTGCCGCCCCGACGAACATCTCCACCACCCTCGATCCTAAATAGTAAGCCGAGCTCACCCAATTCCTCCGTGAGAACTGGGACATCTTCGCATGGAAACCCTCTGACATGCCAGGTGTACCTAGGGAGTTGGCTGAGCACCGATTGCACGTGGATCCCGTCGCTCGGCCCGTCCGAGAGCGCCTACGCCAGTCCGCCGCACACATGAGGAAGGCAATCGGAGAAGAGGTGGCCAAGTTGTTGGCCGCCAACTTCATTCGCGAGGTTCACCACTCCGAGTGGCTCGCCAATGTCGTCATGGTGCCCAAGAAGGACAAGTGGCTCCGAATGTGCATTGCCTTCAAGCATCTTAATAAGGTCTGCCCGAAAGACCATTTTCCGCTCCCCCGCATAGATCAAATTGTCGATTCGACTGCGGGATGCGAGCATTTGTCATTTCTTGATGCCTATTCGGGCTATCATTAGATCCGTCTGTATGGTCCCGATGAGTTAAAAACAGCCTTCATCACCCCATTCGGGTGCTTCTGCTACATCACTATGCCTTTCGGTCTGAAGAATGCAGGAGCTACCTTTATGCGCATGATCCAAAAATGTCTCCTCGACCAGATCGGTCGCAATGTGGAGGCATATATGGATGATATCATAGTTAAATCACGCAAAGGTTCCGACCTGCTGACTGACTTGGCAGAAACATTCGCCAACCTTCGTAGGTACGATATCAAGCTCAACCCAGCCAAAGGTTCATTCGGTGTTCCCAGCGGAAAGTTACTCGGTTTCTTCGTTTCCGAACGAGGGATCGACGTCAACCCCGAAAAGATCGGGACCATCGTCCGAATGGAGAGGCTGGTCAGAATACACGATGTTCAACGGCTCACAGGTTGCCTAGCGGCTTTGAGCAGGTTCATCAGTCGACTCGGCGAAAAAGCACTCCCTCTGTACCGACTCATGAAGAAATCAGATACCTTTGAGTGGACAGACGAAGCCCAAGTCGCATTCGACGACCTTAGAGTCCTACTTTCCAACCAGCCGGTTCTTACTGCTCCGCTCAGTAAAGAACCCCTTCTTCTATATATCACGGCTACAAATCAAGTCGTCAGTACTGTTCTTACAGTCGAGAGAGAAGAAGAAGGCAAAGCATACAAAGTTCAGCGGCCAGTGTACTACGTCTCCGAAGTCCTGACTCCTTCCAAACAGAGGTATCCCCATTATCAAAAACTTATCTATGGGATCTATATGACTGCGAAGAAGGTGGCTCATTATTTCCAAGACCACTCGGTATCTGTCGTTTCTGATGCTCCGTTGTCGGAAATTCTCCACATTTGAGACGCATCAGGCCGAGTGGCAAAGTGGGCAATGGAGATGTTGTACTGTGACATCAAGTTCGAGGCCAAGAAAGCTATTAAGTCTCAAGCCCTGGCTGACTCTATGGCAGAATGGGTAGAACAACAGCAACCGACCCACATCTACTCGGCTCATTGGACAATGTTCTTCGATGGGTCTAAGATGTTGAATGGCTCCGGCACTAGTGTTGTGATCATATCACCAAAGGGCGACAAGCTCAAGTACGTGCTTCAGATACACTTTGATTCCTCCAACAACGAGGCAGAGTATGAAGCTCTCCTCTATGGATTGCGCATGGCCATCTCACTCGGCGTCCGTCGCTTGATGGTCTACGGCGATTCGGATTTGGTGGTCAATCAAGTGATGAAAGAGTGGGACGTAAGGAACCCCACCATGAAAACATACTTCAATGCAGTGAGGAAGCTGGAGAAGAAGTTTGAAGGTCTAGAGCTCCACCATGTTCCGAGACTGAAGAACCAAGCAGCTGATGAGTTGGCAAAACTCAGATCCACTCGGAGACCAGTCCCGAGTGAAGTCTGCCTCGAGCACCTCCATCTTCCCTCAGTCAAAGAAGAACCCTTCACAGAAGAACCGGTACAACCCAAGAGCGCAACAGATCCGACTGAAGTCGATGTACCTGCTGTGGTTGATCTGGTCATGGAGATTCTGGCTGTCATTCCCGATTGGACTGTGCCGATCATTGTGTATATCCTGAGGCAAGAACTTCCAGAAGACGAAGTCCAAGCCAGGCAAATAGTTCGCAGGTCGAAGGCATTCACTGTCATTGATGGCCAATTGTACAAGGAGAGTGTTTCAGGCGTTCTTCAATGTTGCATTTCCCCAGAGGAAGGGCAGTTGATCCTAGAGGATATTCACTCGGGAACTTGTGGTCATCACGCTTCTTCGAGAGCAATCGTCGCCAAGGCGTTCAGAGCCGGTTTCTTTTGGCTGCAGGCAAACGAGATGGCTAAAGATATGGTCGACCGATGTGAAGGCTGTCAGTTCTACTCCAACAAGTCCCACCAGCCAACATCTGCATTGAAGACAATCCCTCTTGTGTGGCCATTCGCAGTTTGGGGATTAGATACAGTCGGACTATTCAAGACAGGCCAAGGAGGCTACACACATCTGTTGGTGGCAGTTGACAAGTTTACAAAATGGATAGAAGCCAAGCCCATCAAGAAACTCGACGCCTCAATAGCTGTCAAGTTTGTCAGGGACATCATTTCCAGATTCAGGGTACCTCACAGCATAATCACGGACAATGGGACAAACTTCGACTCGGACAGATTCAAAGGTTTCTGTGCGAGTTAGGGTATCCGAGTGGATTTTGCTTCCGTGGCACATCCTCAATTCAACGGACAAGATGAACGGGCGAATGGGCTTATTCTTCAAGGTTTGAAGCCCCGACTCCTACGAGAGGTGGGACACGCTGCTGGCGCATGGGTCACCGAGTTACCTTCAGTGCTTTGGGGCCTCCGCACCACTCCGAACAGATCAACAGGGCGATCACCATTCTTCCTCGTTTATGGAGCAGAAGCGGTCCTTCCGAGTGACCTGCTTCATAACGCCCCACGAGTCGAACTCTTCTCCGAAGCTGAAGCGGAACAAGCGAGGCAAGATGGAGTAGATCTTCTGGAGGAAGAACGTGAGATGGCATTAACTCGCTCAACTATTTACCAGCAAGATCTGCGGCGCTTTCATGCGCGTCACGTCAGGAGTCGCACATTCCAAGCAGGCGACTTAGTACTCCGAGTGGATGAACAAAGACCTCACAAACTGACTCCGGCCTGGGAAGGGCCTTTCATCATCTCCAAGGTGCTGAACAACGGAGCATACAGACTCTACAACATTCAGAGGGAGACAGATGAGCCGCGTGCATGGAACGGAGACCTCCTCAAGCGTTTCTATACGTGATCGCCGACTGAAGCAGTGTAACGAACAAGTATTGATGAAATAATACACAACACATTCAGTTTTTCCACGGTCGCAGACTCCGGTCACACACACACACACACAAAAAAACTTAGTTGCGATCCTGAATCGCCTAAGTACTAACTTCCTCCGAGTGTGCACTAAACGTCACACTCGGAGACTTAGCTGCGATCCTGAATCGCCTAAGTATTAACTTTCTCCGAGTGTGCACTAAACGTCGCACTCGGGGACTTAGGTGCGATCCTGAATCGCCTAAGTACTAACTTCCTCCGAGTGTGCACTAAACGTCGCACTCGGGGACTTAGCTCTGATGAAGAATCACCTAAGTAATACCTTCCTCCGAGCGTGCACTAAACGTCGCACTCGGGGACTTAGCTGCGATCCTGAATCGCCTAAGTACTAACTTCCTCCGACTGTGCACTAAACGTCGCACTCGGGGACTTAGCTCTGATCAAGAATCACCTAAGTAATACCTTCCTCCGAGCGTGCACTAAACGTCGCACTCGGGGACTTAGCTGCGATCCTGAATCGCCTAAGTACTAACTTCCTCCGAGTGTGCACTAAACGTCGCACTCGGGGACTTAGCTGCGATCCTTAATCACCTAAGTAATACTTTCCTCCGAGTGTGCACTAAACGTCGCACTCGGGGACTTAGCTGCGATCCTGAATCGCCTAAGTACTAACTTCCTCCGAGTGTGCACTAAACGTCGCACTCGGGGACTTAGCTGCGATCCTTAATCGCCTAAGTACTAACTTCCTCCGAGTGTGCACTAAACATCGCACTTGGGGACTTAGCTGTGATTCAGAATCACCTAAGTACTTTTCTCCTTCGAGTGTGCTCTAAACATCGCACTCGGAGACTCAGTTGCGATCCCAAATCGCCTAAATAATAACTTCCTCCGAGCGCGCACTAACGACACACTCGGAGACTTAGCTGTGATTCAGAAATCACCTAAGTACTAACCTTCTCCGAGTATGCACTAAATGTCGCACTCGAAACAACATTCAAACACAAGAGTAAACGCTTTCATTCGGATTCCAAAATTCTCGAAAAGATAGTTAACTCGGTACGGATCAAGCTTACCCGCACCGATTTAAAGGTGTGACAGCCAACAGAAGTGGCCAAAGTACCTTACAGATAAACACTCGGCATACCGAGGATAAAGTTTTATTACGCGTCAGCTGGGTCGGCGCCAGGACTTGAGGGCTCCACGAAAGTGTCCAAGTCGATTCCGTCGGCGATGCGGGTAGCAGTCTCAAGGAACGTCTCCATGAAGTCTTCGAATCGAAGCTTCTTCGTGTTGGCGACCTTCAGTGTCTTCAGCTTCTCTTCCCGCACCTCCTTGCAATGGACTCGGACCAAGGACAGGGCAACATCAGCACCGCAACGCGCTGCCGATTTCTTCCACGATTGCACTCGGCTCGGAATCTCCTCCAATCGCGCCATCAGGGTCTCCATCTCCTGCCGCGACTCGTCTTCTGGCCAAAGTTCCTTGTCAATTCGGCCAACGACTTCTCTCAGTCGACCGATGAAAGGACTCACTTTGCCTACGCGGATATGCGCCCGGAGCAGATCTCGATTGGCGTCCTCGCCGAGTGGCACGTTGTCCTGAATGGACCGCTCGACAGCCACTGCTTCAGCTTCAGCATCAACGCAAAAGTCTGCAACAAAAGGGCAAGTATGGAATAAAAACCGAGTGTAATGCACACGATACAAGCACTCGGAAAAACATAAGACTTACCAGCCAGACGAGTCATCATCTGCCCAGCCCAGTCGTTGACATACTTCTCCTGAGCTATGCATCGTCTATTCTGGACAGCCATCTGATTCATGAGAACAGTCCTCTGTTTCCCCATTCTTTCCAATTCCTCAGTCAACACCTTGTTCGCTTCACGAGCCTCCTCCAAAGACTTCTCTCGCCCCTCCAGAGCATCCTTCATGCCGGCCATGGCGAGCATAGCCGCATCAAGTTCACCAGCGAACTGGTTCCTCTCCGCTCTCAGGGCCTCATAGGCCGTCCCCATTTCACAAGTCTTCTGCCACCAAGAAACAAAGGACAATCAGAAAGTCCAACAGTTAAAAGTCTAAGTTCTTCAGACCCCTGCCGACGCAAGCAGTCGACAGCGGTCTCGGGGACTACACCCAGTGGGTTCACTAAGAGTGACCCCACCGGCATGCACCTCAAGCAGGCCTGCCCTATTCAGATGCATGTTACCACCTACGCCTCCGAGGCAAATACTACCCGACCTGACTACAACTTACTCTCGGGGACTCTTACCGTAAGTGAACTCCGACTGCAACAACTACTCGCACTCGGTAATCTTATATACAGACACAAACAAACTCAAGGCACAATGTATAAAGACAACTGCCGGTGCAAGCACTCGACAGAAGTCTCAGGGACTACACCCACTGGGTTCACTCAGAGTGAACCCATTGCAAACAACAACTACTATTCAAGAACACCCAGTGGGTTACAGGGGAAAAGTAAATACTTACTAGACCACTTACTCGGATATCATCGCGCAGCTCCAAGCTCCGCTGGTACAAGGCCGCAACGGAGTCATAAGCCCTCTTGGCTTCTCCAGCCATGAGCTCCGCCTGCAGCATAGCCCCCTTGGCCGCTCCCACCTGCTCCTCCGGAAGACGCCGGATGCTGAATTCAGCATTCGACGAACCTGGGATCGTCGAAGGTTCCTGGGGCATCCCAAGGTCCGCCCCAGTCGGCTCCTCCTCCACCAGCACTGATTCAGTCGGTGGCGGCGCCTCAGTCGGCAGGACGTCGGCGGCGGGAGCGGTAGCAGGAAGAGCGGCCTCAAGAACAGGCTCCACAACAGGGTCGACTCTCCCCTGGTCGTCCTCGTCCACGCAAATCGCCCCTGACAGGCCGAATGACATGACGTCTCAGAAAAAGAAAGAAACAAGCCCTATGATACAATTGGAGACGCGATGAGATAAAACACTCGACGCTCCTACAACACACCTGGCTGGGACGAAACGACGTTGTCCGTGTCCATGGGGTCGTCCCTTTGGCGAGCCGGAGAGGTGGTAGAGGTAGCGACCCTGTCGAGTGAAACCCATTCGGCCAATAAACAGAAGTTCACTCGGATAACAGAAAGAACCGAAAGCTGTATACACTTACGTGGAGGTGACAGGGATAGCAACCCTCATTCGTGGCAGAGCCTTCCGAGGCTTAGGCCCACTCGGCTTGAGCGCCTTAGAAGACTGGACCGCGGGCTCAGCGGCGGCGTCCCTGGCCCTCTTGGTGCCTCGAACACTCGGGACCACCGAAGCAGTAGGTGGAGCACTCGATGACGCAGGAGGAGCCGAAGGGACGGCGGGCTCGTGTCGGCGCTTGGTCCGATGCTCTGGTCGTGGAGGCGGCGAGTCTTGCTCCTCGTCTTCTTCCTCTTCCTCGTTGTCCTCCTCCTCCGATTCTCCGCTGTCGGAGACGTACTCGGCGCTCTCCACGCTGCCCTCCTGGCTGCCTTCCTCCTCTTCCTCCTCCGGATTCCCATTCGAGACGGGGGAGAACCAGTTGGTCCACGCCTGCATAAAGTTCAGTCAGAAACATTAGACATCACACGGAGATATTGACAAGCGACTGGAATTAAGACAGTTCAATGCACTCGACGAGTGCCACTCACCCGATTCGGTGGAGGATGATCCGCGCTGTAAGGCTTCACTCGGCGAGCTCCTTTGGGGTTCTCACAGGGACCCGTGATTTGGAGCACCCACGAGGTCACCCTCTCCTTGGTCACGCCCACCACGTTTGTCCGAGTGGAGTCTTCGGGCCCCGTGTAATGCCACATAGCATGGTCGCGAGCCTGCAGAGGCTGGATCCGCCGACCGAGGAAGACTTCCAGCAGGTCTATACCGGTGACCCCCCTCCTGACGACATCCACGAGTGCCTCAACCAAGGGCTGGATGTCGTTCCTCTCGGCCTTCGAGAGCGCGAGCTGCTTACGCGGGGCGGGCCGATCTAGACTAAAAGGAGGCAGCCCAGTCGACGCATTCGGACAGGCGATGTCCTGGCAGTAGAACCACGTCGACTGCCAGTTCCTAACCGACTCACTTAACTGGGGAGCAGGATAGCTACTCCGACTCTTCTTCTGGAATCCTAAACCTCCGCAGAGCTGGAGGAGGTGCGTCTTATCATCCGACTGGCTAAGACGTTTGATAGTTTGGGATCGGGCGGAGAAGATGTGTTTGAACAAACCCCAATGGGGGGGGCAACCGATGAAAGAC
Organism: Hordeum vulgare subsp. vulgare; assembly: GCF_904849725.1. NCBI lineage: Eukaryota > Viridiplantae > Streptophyta > Magnoliopsida > Poales > Poaceae > Hordeum > Hordeum vulgare. The sequence continues at coordinate 182,360,942 of NC_058518.1, forward strand.
TCGCACCAAACAATAAAGGCAGAAAGATGGGCGATGGCGTTCGGAGGAAAGTGGTGAAGTTGGGCCCCGAAGTGATTCATGACGCCCTTAAAGAAAGGATCTGGAGGCAAGGAAAAACCTCGATGGACATGGGTGAGGAGCAGGACGCGCTCCCCCTCCCGAGGCGCTGGCTGGACCTCGTCCTCCGCCGGCAGTCTCCAGGACTTGTGCACGAGCATTCCGTGCTCCACCAACTCCAGCAGATCTCCCTCCGTCACCGTGGAGGGGAGGAAGTCTCCTTGGATCCACCCCGCCGGCAGCGACCGCTGCCGCCGCTGAGCTGGCGCCGCCGCCTTGTTCTTCTTCTTCCTCGCCTCCATCTTGCTGGTCTGACCCTTGGTCATGGAGGCGACGGCGAACCCTCGAGAGGGAGGAGAAGGAAGGGGCGTAGGAGCGCTGGAGGTCGCGAGGAAGACGGAGCAGGCGAGAGCGAAAGATTCGGCGAGCGTAGCGAAGAAGCCTCGCCGCCCAGATTTAAATAGAGTGCCGAGTGGGTCACTGGCGAATGGGCCCGAAACCTTATCCGCCCGACCGGCCGCGGCGATATCAGTGGAGGATTTGAAGGCTCGAGAATCGAGGCGTCAGGCGCTACTCGAGCGCGCTGGCGTCATCCCCGCTGAGCGCGCGGAACTCGAAATTTGAGATCCCGGAAAATCCACCGCTGTCAGTTGACCGGTCGCGTCAAAAGACGCCGCAAAAACACTCGGTTCCCGACAGTCTGTTTCGCAAGCACTTCCACTCGGATCGTTGGTCAGGAAAGATAAAATGGATAGAGGCAAGCAACACACAAGCCGAATCTAGTCCAGTCGGATCTGAACTTCAAGCACCGCTTCGTCGTTTCAACCCCAATCCATTCGGGGACTAATGATGGGGTCATAGTCCTAGGGTAGGGTCATAGGCCTGCCATACATGTCCTACCCAAGGACTACCCCACACAAAGGACAGGACCTTAAGTCTGCCCCGACTGAATTAAGGAGTCCCCATCATCCAGTCGGTAACAGGTCCTGAATCATCCAGTCGGAGACTAGCATTCGGAGGATACCAGGCTAACCAACTGGATACACTCGGTACATTGTAACCTCTGTGGAGAGGAACTGCCATGCGTTTCCGGGTGCATTTATTAGCATTTAGGGCATACGTTACCTGTAACGTACGCATTCAACCCCTGTTACTCCGCCCCTGAATCAGAACCGTTGTGGAGGGCAGCGGACTCTATATAAGCCACCCTCCCCCACTGGTAAAGGGGTTAGCAAATCATTGTATTCCATATTCTACTCGACAACAAGCTCCGAGAGCACTGAGACATAGGGCTGTTACCTCCACTTCAGAGGGGCCTGAACTCATACAACCTCGCCGTAGCTAGGACTCTGCCCATCTCATTCGTACCCTACACATCTACTGTCAGGCTAATACCCACGACAAGATGCATGCTGGATAGCGGTCGACGTGTGGAGTAATAGTAGTAGATGCAGAAAGTATCGGTCTACTTGTTTTGGACATGATGCCTATAGATATGATCATTGCGATCGATAACGTCATGACTTTGCACGGTTCTATCAGTTGCTCGACAGTAATTCGTTCACCCACCGTCTACTTGCTTTCATGAGAGAAGCCACTAGTGAACACTACGTCCCCCAGGTCTATTCACAACTATCGTCTCCACTTTTACTTTTACTCTGCTTTGTTTACTTTTTGCTTTCAGTTCTCACTTTGCAAACAATCTATAAGGGATTGACAACCCCTTCATAGCGTTGGGTGCCAGCTCTTTGTGTTTGTGCATGTACTTGTGACTTGACGCGATCCTCCTACTGGATCGATACCTTGGTTCTCAAACTGAGGGAAATATTACTGCCGCAGTGCTACATCACCATTTCCTCTTCAAGGGAACACCAACACAAGACTCCAAGGGCGCAGGGGAATCCTTTGCATATTTGCCAAGGAAGTCCATGTAGGCGTAGCCAGCAGCAAAAGGATTTCTGGCGTCGTTGCTGGGGAAGGTCTTTTGTTGCCGTAGCAGAAGGATTTCTGGCGCCGTTCCCGGGGAGGAGAGGTCAAGTCAAGATCTATCCAAGTAAGTGTCACAAACTCATCTCTTGCATTTACCTTTTTTGACAGCTGCCTCTCGTTTTCCTCTACCCCACTTCACATTTGCCGTTTTCATTTGCCTTTCTCCTTTGCCGTTTTCATTTGCCTTTTGCCGTTTTCCTTTGCCAATTTTCTTGCTTGCTTGTGTTCTTGTTGGTTTGTTGAAGTCATCATGGCTGAAAACACCAAACTTTGCCACTTCTCAAATACTAATAATAATGACTTTATTAGTACTCCGATTGCTCCCGCAACTAGTGCGGAATCATATGAAATCAACGCTGCCTTCCTGAATCTTGTTATGAAAGAGCAATTTTCTGGCCTTCCTAGTGAAGATGCCGCATCCCATCTCAATACCTTCATTAAGCTTTGCGATATGCAAAATAAAAAAGATGTGGATAATGATGTTGTTAAGTTGAAGCTTGTTCCGTTCTCTTTGCGAGATCGTGCGAAAACTTGGTTTTCTTCTTTGCCTAAAAATAGTATTGATTCTTGGAATAAGTGCAAAGATGCTTACATATCCAAGTATTTTCCGCCGGCTAAGATTATCTCTCTCCATAACGATATCATGAATTTCAAGAAACTTGATCATGAACACGTTGCACAATCTTGGGAGAGGATGAAGTTAATGATTAGAAATTGTCCCGCTCATGGCTTGAGTTTGTGGATGATTATACAATTCTTTTACGCTGGTTTGAATTTTGCTTCTTGCAATATCTTGGACTCCACCACCGGTGGAACGTTCATGGAAATCATGTTAGGAGAAGCTACAAAACTCCTAGACAATATCATGACCAACTACTCTCAGTGGCACACTAAAAGGTCACCTCCTAGCAAAAAGGTACACGTTATAGAAGAAATTAACTTGCTTAGTGCTAAGATGGACGATTTGATGAATTTAGTTGCTAGTAGAAATGCTCCTTTAGATCCTAATGACATGCCACTATCTTCCTTGATTGAGAGTAGCAACGCTAGTTTGGACGCTAATTTTGTTGGTAGGAACAATTTTGGCAACAACAATGCTTTTAGAGGAAACTATGTTCCTAGGCCTTTTCCTAGTAACTCCTCTAACAATTATGGAAATTCCTGCAACAACATTTATGGAAATCATAACAAATTACACTCTGATTTAGAGGAAAAACTAGTTCATCAACTCTCCAAAGGTTTTCAATGCGTCCATAGAGGAAAAACTACTCAAAATAGATGATTTGGCTAAGAGCGTTGATAGGATGTCTTGTGATATTGATGCTTTGAAAGTTATATGTGCAACTCCCAAGGTCAACTTGGATGAAACTTTAAAAGCTATGTGTGTCTCCATGAATGAGAGCAAAGAAAGAACCGCCGAAATTCGCGCTAGGCATGAATGGTTTAAAAGGGTGTGTTCTAGTGATGCAAATCACGAAGATCTTAAAGTGCTTGGTGTGACTCCTCTTGAATCTTTGTTTTCTCGTGTCAAACCTATTGATGAAGGATCTGGATATGAATCCACTTTGGTTGAAAAACGCCCCAATGATTCGGAGTCCACCTATCTTGATGATAAAGGTGTGGAGAGCGGACTAGAGGAAGTCAAAATATTGGGTAGTAATGAAACTCCCACTTTGGATTTCAAGGAATTCAATTATGATAGTTTCTCCTTGTTTGAATGCATTTCCTTGATGCAATCCATTGCAAACTCTCCACATGCTTATAGCCAAAGCAAAGACTTTACCGCTCATATCGTAGATGCTATGATGAAATCTCTTGAAGAGAAACTCGAATTAGAAGTCTCTATACCTAGAAAACTTCATGATGAGTAGGAACCTACCATCAAAATCAAAATCAAAAACTATGAATGCAATGCTTTGTGTGATTTGGGTGCTAGTGTTTCCGCGATTCCAAAATCTTTATGTGATATTCTTGGTTTTCATGAGATTGAGAGTGTTCTCTTAATTTGCATCTTGCGGATTCTGCTGTCAATAAACCCATGGGAAGGATCAATGATGTTCTTATTGTTGCATATAAGAACTATGTACCCGTGGATTTCATTGTACTTGACATAGATTGCAATCCTTCATGTCCCATTATTCTTGGTAGACCTTTCCTAAGGACTATTGGTGCTATCATCGATATGAAGGAAGGGAATATTAGATTTAAATTTCCTCTAAAGAAGGGAATGGAGCATTTTCCTAGAAAGAAAATAAGATTGCCTTATGAATTTATGATGAGGGCTACTTATGGTTCGAGCACCAAAGATGACTATACGTGATTCCATCACCTTATGCCTAGCTAAGGGCGTGAAATAATAGCGCTTGTTGGGAGGCAACCCAACGAATCTATCCTTTTTCTTTCTGTTTTGTGTTTTCCACACTTTCATAATTCTGTTATGATTGTGTTTTTTGTGTTTCTTTTGCGTTTTTGCCAAGTAAAACCGTTATGATTAGTCTTGAGGATGATCGTTTGGTCATGCTGGAAAAGACAGAAATTTTCTGCTCACGAAAAGAATTTTCATTTTTTTTTCTGTAAGGGCTTTTGAGTTGATTCTTTGTTGTTCTGATTTCTATGCAAATTCTTCAGACTATAGTAATTTTTCAGAATTATTTAAGTACCATAAGTATATGAAGTATACAGATTTCTACAGAGTGGTCTGCTGTTAACAGATTCTGTTTTTGTTGAGTTGGTTGCTTATTTTGATGAACTATGGATAGTATCGGGGGGTATTAGCCATGGAAGATTGAAAATACAGTAACCCAAAATCAACATAAGTAGAATTTAAGTTTGCTACAGTACCTAAGGAAGTGGTGGTTTGCTTTCTTATACTAATGTTATCACGAATTTCTGTTTAAGTTTCGTGTTGTGAAGTTTTCAAGTTTTGGGTGAAGTTCTTATGGACAAAGAGATAAAGAGTGGCAAGAGCTCAAGCTTGGGGATGCCCAAGGCACCCCAAGTTGATTCAAGGATTCCTAAAAAGCCTAAGCTTCGTCTTCAATCCATCGGTAAAGTTACTTGGGGCTATATTTTTAATCACCACATGTCATGTGTTTTACTTGAGTCTTTTATTTTTGTTGTGTCACAATATTCCTTGCTGCACACCTAGAGAGAGAGACATGAACTCACCGTGATTTTGTCGAGCTTCACTTATATCCTTTGGTTAGACAATTCAGCTCACATGTGTTTCACTTATATCTTTTGAGCTAGTTGATTTTGCTCTATGAGTTTCACTTCTATCTTTTAGAGCACGGAAGCGCATGGCGTGGTACTTGATCTATGCTATGAAAGTAGTCTCAAAAGGGGTAGTTATCCAAATGGATATGAAAACTTCCACCTTCGTGTGCATTGAATAGTTACAGAAGTTTGTTCATCTCAATTAGTTTTGAGTTGTGGTTGTGGTAATATTGAAGTTATATTAGTAAGGTGTTGTGGATCTAGAAATACTTGTGTTGAAGTTAGTGATTCCCGTAGCATGCACGTATGGTGAACCGCTATGTGATGAAATCTGAGCATGATTAGTCTATTGATTGTCATCCTTTGCGTGGCGGTCGAGATCGCGCGATGGTTTATACCTACCAACCCTTCCCCTAGGAGTATGCGTTGAATGTTTTGTTTCGATTACTCATAAAACTTTTGCAACAAGTATATGAGTTCTTCATGACTATTGTTGAGTCCATGGTTTAGATGCACTTTTACCTTCCACCATCAATATCTTCTTAGTGTCGTGCAACTTTCGCCGGTGCACAAAACCCACCATTAGCCTCCCTCAAAACAGCCAGCATACCTACCTACTATGGCTTTTTCAAAGTCATTCCGAGATATATTGCCAGTCAACTACCACCATGACATGTGCCACCACATCTACATTGCCATTGCATGATCATAAGATAGCTAGCATGATGTTTCCATTAATGTCTATACCATGCTAGATCATTGTCACGGTACACTACCGAAGGCATTCCATATAGAGTCATCGTTGCTCAAAGTTTTGAGTTGAAACTGTGATGATCATCATTAATGGAGCATTTGTTGGGAAACGTCGCATGGGAAACAAAAATTTTCCTACGCGCACGAAGACCTATCATGGTGATGTCCATCTACGAGAGGGGATGAGTGATCTACGTACCCTTGTAGATCGTACAACAGAAGTGTTAGAGAACGCGGTTGATGTAGTGGAACGTCCTCACGTCCCTCGATCCGCCCCGCGAACAATCCCGCGATCAGTCCCACGATCTAGTACCGAACGGACGGCACCTCCGCTTTCAGCACACGTACAGCTCGACGATGATCTCGGCCTTCTTGATCCAGCAAGAGAGACGGAGAGGTAGAAGAGTTCTCCGGCAGCGTGACGGCGCTCCGGAGGTTGGTGATGATCTTGTCTCAGCAGGGCTCCGCCTGAGCTCCGCAGAAACGCGATCTAGAGGAAAAACTATGGAGGTATGTGGTCGGGCAGCCGTGAGAAAGTCGTCCCAAATCTGCCCTAAAAGCCCCATATATATAGGAGGAGGGAGGGGGACCTTGCCTTGGGGTCCAAGGGATCCCCAAGGGGTCGGCCGAGCCAAGGGGGGGAGGACTCCCCCCCCAAACCGAGTTGGACTTGGTTTGGTGGGAGGAGTCCCCCTCCCTTCCCACTTCTTCCCTCTTTTTTTTTCTTTTCCTTTGATTTTCATATCTTGGCGCAGGCTCCCTTGGGGCTGTCCCACCAGCCCACTAAGGGCTGGTGTGTCCCCCAAAAGCCTATGGGCTTCCCCGGAGTGGGTTGCCCCCCTCCGGTGAACTCCCGGAACCCATTCGTCATTCCCGGTACATTCCCGGTAACTCCGAAAACCTTCCGGTAATCAAATGAGGTCATCCTATATATCAATCTTCGTTTCCGGACCATTCCGGAAACCCTCGTGACGTCCGTGATCTCATCCGGGACTCCGAACAACATTCGGTAACCAACCATATAACTCAAATACGCATAAAACAACGTCGAACCTTAAGTGTGCTGACCCTGCGGGTTCGAGAACTATGTAGACATGACCCGAGAGACTCCTCGGTCAATATCCAATAGCGGGACCTGGATGCCCATATTGGATCCTACATATTCTACGAAGATCTTATCGTTTGAACCTCAGTGCCAAGGATTCGTATAATCCCGTATGTCATTCCCTTTGTCCTTCGGTATGTTACTTGCCCGAGATTCGATCGTCAGTATCCGTATACCTATTTCAATCTCGTTTACCGGTAAGTCTCTTTACTCGTTCCGTAATACAAGATCCCGCAACTTACACTAAGTTACATTGCTTGCAAGGCTTGTGTGTGATGTCGTATTACCGAGTGGGCCCCGAGATACCTCTCCGTCACACGGAGTGACAAATCCCAGTCTTGATCCATACTAACTCAACTAACACCTTCGGAGATACCTGTAGAGCATCTTTATAGTCACCCAGTTACGTTGCGACGTTTGATACACACAAAGTATTCCTCCGGTGTCAGTGAGTTATATGATCTCATGGTCATAGGAATAAATACTTGACACGCAGAAAGCAGTAGCAACAAAATGACACAATCAACATGATACGCCTATTAGTTTGGGTCTAGTCCATCACGTGATTCTCCTAATGACGTGATCCAGTTATCAAGCAACAACACCTTGTTCATAATCAGAAGACACTGACTATCATCGATCAACTGGCTAGCCAACTAGAGGCATGCTAGGGACGGTGTTTTGTCTATGTATCCACACATGTAAATGAGTCTTCATTCAATACAATTATAGCATGGATAATAAGCTATTATCTTGATACATGAATTATAATAATAACTATACATTTATTATTGCCTCTAGGGCATAATTCCAACAGTGTCCCACTTGCACTAGAGTCAATAATCTAGCCCTCACATCACCATGTGAATTACATTGTAATAAATCTAACACCCATACAGTTCTGGTGTCGATCATGTTTTGGCCGTGGAAGAGGTTTAGTCAGCGGGTCTGCTACATTCAGATCCGTGTGCACTTTGCATATATTTACGTCCTCCTCCTCGACGTAGTCGCAGATGAGGTTGAATCGTCGTTTGATGTGTCTGGTCTTCTTGTGAAACCTTGGTTCCTTTGCTAAGGCAATGGCACCAGTGTTGTCACAGAACAAGGTTATTGGATCCAGTGCACTTGGCACCACTCCAAGATCCGTCATGAACTGTTTCATCCAGACACCCTCCTTAGCCGCCTCCGAGGCAGCCATGTACTCCGCTTCACATGTAGAATCTGCTACGACGCTTTGCTTGGAACTGCACCAGCTTACTGCACCCCCATTAAGAATAAATACGTATCCGATTTGCGACTTAGAGTCGTCCGGATCTGTGTCAAAGCTTGCATCGACGTAACCTTTTACGGCGAGCTCTTCGTCACCTCCATACACGAGAAACATCTCCTTAGTCCTTTTCAGGTACTTCAGGATATTCTTGACCGCCGTCCAGTGATCCACTCCTGGATTACTCTGGAACCTACCTGCCATACTTATGGCCAGGCTAACATCCGGTCTAGTGCACAGCATTGCATACATGATAGAGCCTACGGCTGAAGCATAGGGGACGGAGCGCATATGCTCTCTATCTTCATCAGTTGCTGGGCACTGAGTCTTACTCAATCTCGTACCTTGTAACACTGGCAAGAACCCTTTCTTGGACTGTTCCATTTTGAACCTCTTCAAAACTTTATCAAGGTATGTGCTTTGTGAAAGTCCTATCAGGCGTTTTGATCTATCCCTATAGATCTTAATGCCTAGAATGTAAGCAGCTTCTCCTAGGTCCTTCATAGAGAAACTTTTATTCAAGTAACCTTTTATGCTCTCCAGAAACTCTACGTTGTTTCCAATCAGTAATATGTCATCCACATATAATATTAGAAACGCCACAGAGCTCCCACTCACTTTCTTGTAAATACAAGATTCTCCAACCACTTGTATAAACCCAAATGCTTTGATCACCTCATCAAAGCGTTTGTTCCAACTCCGAGATGCTTGCACCAGTCCATAAATGGATCGCTGGAGCTTGCACACCTTGTCAGCATTTTTAGGATCGACAAAACCTTCGGGTTGCATCATATACAACTCTTCCTTAAGGAAACCGTTAAGGAACGCCGTTTTGACATCCATCTGCCAAATTTCATAATCGAAAAATGCAGCTATTGCTAACATGATTCTGACGGACTTAAGCATCGCTACGGGTGAGAAGGTCTCATCGTAGTCAACTCGTGGAACTTGTGAAAAACCCTTTGCCACAAGTCGAGCTTTATAAACGGTCACATTACCGTCAGCGTCCGTCTTCTTCTTAAAGATCCATTTGTTCTGAATAGCCTTGCGGCCCTCAGGTAGTATCTCCAAAGCCCACACTTTGTTCTCATACATGGATCCTATCTCGGATTTCATGGCTTCTAGCCATTTGTTGGAATCTGGGCCCACCATTGCTTCTTCATAATTTGCAGGTTCATTGTTGTCTAACAACATGATTGACAAGACGGGATTACCGTACCACTCTGGAGCAGCGCGTGATCTCGTCGACCTGCGTGGTTCAACAGAAACTTGAACTGGAGTTTCATGATCATCATCATTAACTTCCTCCTCAAACGGCGTCGCAACGACAGAGGTTTCCCCTAGCCCAGCGCCACCATTCAGAGGGATGAGAGGTTCGACAACCTCGTCAAGTTCTATCTTCCTCCCACTCAATTCTCTCGAGAGAAACTCCTTCTCGAGAAAAGTTCCGTTCTTAGCAACAAACACTTTGCCCTCGGATTTGAGATAGAAGGTGTACCCAACTGTCTCTTTTGGGTAACCTATGAAGACGCACTTTTCCGGTTTGGGTTCCAGCTTTTCAGGCTGAAGCTTTTTGACATAAGCATCACATCCCCAAATTTTAAGAAACGACAACTTTGGTCTTTTGCCATACCACAGTTCGTATGGTGTCGTCTCAACGGATTTTGATGGTGCCCTATTTAAAGTGAATGCAGTTGTTTCTAATGCATAACCCCAAAATGATAACGGCAAATCAGTAAGAGACATCATAGATCGCACCATCTCTAACAAAGTACGATTACGACGTTCGGACACACCATTACGCTGTGGTGTTCCAGGCGGTGTTAACTGCGAAACAATTCCACATTGTCTTAAGTGAGTACCAAACTCGAAACTCAGATACCCACCCCCACGATCAGACCGTAGGAACTTGATCTTCTTGTTACGATGATTTTCCACTTCACTCTGAAATTGCTTGAACTTTTCAAATGTTTCAGACTTGTGCTTCATCAAGTAAACATAACCATATCTACTTAAATCGTCAGTGAAGGTGAGAAAATAACGATATCCGCCGCGTGCCTCCACGCTCATCGGACCACACACATCGGTATGTATGATTTCCAACAAGTCACTTGCACGCTCCATTGTTCCGGAGAACGGAGTTTTAGTCATCTTGCCCATGAGGCATGGTTCGCACGTGTCAAGTGAATCGAAGTCAAGTGACTCCAAAAGTCCATCAGCATGGAGTTTCTTCATGCGCTTTACACCAATATGACCCAAGCGGCAGTGCCACAAAAATATGGTGCTATCATTGTTTACTCTAACTCTTTTGGTCTCAGTGTTATGTATATGCGTATCGCTATCAAGATTCAATATGAACAATCCTCTCACATTCGGTGCGTGACCATAAAAGATGTTACTCATAGAAATAGAACAACCATTATTCTCAGACTTTAAAAGAGTAACCGTCTCGCAATAAACAAGATCCAGATATAATGTTCATGCTCAACGCAGGCACTAAATAACAATGATTTGAGTTTATCACTAATCCCGATGGTAGCTGAAGTGACACTGTGCCGACGGCGATTGCATCAACCTTGGAACTGTTTCCTACGCGCATCGTCACTTCGTCTTTCGCCAGCCTTCGTCTATTCCGCAGTTCCTGCTTCGAGTTGCAAATGTGAGCAACAGAACCGGTATCAAATACCCAGGCACTACTACGAGAGCCGGTTAAGTACACATCAATAACATGTATATCAAATATACCTGATTTTTCTTTGCCCGCCTTCTTATCTGCCAGATACTTGGGGCAATTGCGCTTCCAGTGACCCATACCCTTGCAATAGAAGCACTCTGTTTCAGGCTTAGGTCCAGCTTTGGGCTTCTTCGGCGGATTGGCAACAGGCTTGCCGCTCTTCTTCGAATTGCCCTTCTTTCCTTTGCCGTTTCTCTTGAAACTAGTGGTCTTGCTCACCATCAACACTTGATGCTCTTTACGGAGTTCACACTCTGCGACTTTCAGCATCGCAAACAACTCGTCGAGAGACTTGTTCATCCCTTGCATCTTGTAGTTCAACACAAAGCCTTTATAGCTTGGCGGCAGTGATTAAAGGATTCTGTCAGTGATAGCTTCCTGCGGGAGTTCAATCCCCAGTTCAGCTAGACGGTTTGAGTACCCAGACATTTTGAGCACATGTTCACTGACAGACGAGTTTTCCTCCATCTTGCAAGCATAGAATTTATCGGAGGTCTCATACCTCTCGATCCGGGCGTTCTTCTGAAAGATAAACTTCAACTCCTGGAACATCTCAAATGCTCCATGACGCTCAAAGCGACGTTGAAGTCCCGGTTCCAAGCCATACAAGACTGCACATTGAACTATTGAGTAGTCCTCCTTACGTGCTAACCAAGCGTTCTTAACATCCTGATCAGCCGTAGCGGGTGGTTCATCTCCTAGCGCAGCATTAAGGACATAATCCTTCTTTCCAGCTTGTAAGATTAGCTTAAGATTACGAGCCCAGTCTACAAAGTTGCTTCCATCATCTTTCAACTTAGCTTTCTCTAGGAACGTATTAAAATTCAGGATGACACTTGCGTGAGCCATGATCTACAACACAAATATATTCAAAGTGGACTCAGACTATGTTCAAGATAATTAGAGTTCAACTTAATCAAATTACACGCTAAACTCCCACTCAAAAAGTACATCTCTCTAGTCATTTGAGTGGTTCATGATCCACTTACACTATCCCAAGTCCGATCATCACGTGAGTCGAGAGTAGTTTCAGTGGTAAGCATCCCTATGCTAATCATATCAACTATATGATTCATGATCGACCTTTCGGTCTCATGTGTTCCGAGGCCATGCCTGCACATGCTAGGCTCGTCAAGCTTAACCCGAGTGTTCCGCGTGCGCAACTGTTTTGCACCCGTTGAACGTTGAGTCTATCACACCCGATCATCACGTGGTGTCTCGAAACGATGAACTGTAGCAACGGTGCACAGCCGGGGAGAACACAATTTCGTCTTGAAATTTTAGTGAGAGATCACCTCATAATGCTACCGTCGTTCTAAGCAAAATAAGGTGCATAAAAGGATTAACATCACATGCAATTCATAAGTGACATGATATGGCCATCATCACGTGCTTCTTGATCTCCATCACCAAAGCACCGGCACGATCTTCTTGTCACCGGCGCCACACCATGATCATCCATCAACGTGTTGCCATCGTGGTTGTCGTGCTACTTATGCTATTACTACTAAAGCTACATCCTAGCAAAATAGTAAACGCATCTGCAAGCACATATGTTAGTATAAAGACAACCCTATGGCTCCTGCCGGTTGCCGTACCATCGACGTGCAAGTCGATATTTCTATTACAACATGATCATCTCATACATCCAATATATCACATCACATCATTGGCCATATCACATCACAATCATACCCTGCAAAAACAAGTTAGACGTCCTCTAATTTTGTTGTTGCAAGTTTTACGTGGTGACCAAGGGTATCTAGTAGGATCGCATCTTTCTTACGCAAACACCACAACGGAGATATATGAGTTGCTATTTAACCTCATCCAAGGACCTCCTCGGTCAAATCCGATTCAACTAAAGTTGGAGAAACCGTCACTTGCCAGTCATCTTTGAGCAAAGGGGGTTACTCGTAACGATGAAACCAGTCTCTCGTAAGCGTACGAGTAATGTCGGTCCAAGCCGCTTCAATCCAACAATACCGCGGAATCAAGAAAAGACTAAGGAGGGCAGCAAAACGCACATCACCGCCCACAAAACCTTTTGTGTTCTACTCGATAAGACATCTACGCATGAATCTAGCTCATGATGCCACTGTTGGGGAACGTCGCATGGGAAACAAAAATTTTCCTACGCGCACGAAGACCTATCATGGTGATGTCCATCTACGAGAGGGGATGAGTGATCTACGTACCCTTGTAGATCGTACAGTAGAAGCGTTAGAGAACGCGGTTGATGTAGTGGAACGTCCTCATGTCCCTCGATCCGCCCCGCGAACAATCCCGCGATCAGTCCCACGATCTAGTACCGAACGGACGGCACCTCCGCTTTCAGCACACGTACATCTCGACGATGATCTCGGCCTTCTTGATACAGCAAGAGAAACGGAGAGGTAGAAGAGTTCTCCGGAAGCGTGACTGCGCTCCGGAGGTTGGTGATGATTTTGTCTCAGCAGGGCTCCGCCCGAGCTCCGCAGAAACGCGATCTAGAGGAAAAACTATGGAGGTATGTGGTCGGGCAGCCGTGAGAAAGTCGTCTAAAATCTTCCCTAAAAGCCCCATATATATAGGAGGAGGGAGGGGGACCTTGCCTTGGGGTCCAAGGGATCCCCAAGGGGTCGGCCGAGCCAAGGGGGGGAGGACTCCCCCCCAAACCGAGTTGGACTTGGTTTGGTGGGAGGAGTCCCCCTCCCTTCCCACTTCTTCCCTCTTTTTTTTCTTTTCCTTTGATTTTCTTATCTTGGCGCATAGGCTCCCTTGGGGCTGTCCCACCAGCCCACTAAGGGCTGGTGTGTCCCCCAAAAGCCTATGGGCTTCCCCGGAGTGGGTTGCCCCCCTCCGGTGAACTCCCGGAACCCATTCGTCATTCCCGGTAACTCCGAAAACCTTCCGGTAATCAAATGAGGTCATCCTATATATCAATCTTCGTTTCCGGACCATTCCGGAAACCCTCGTGACGTCCGTGATCTCATCCGGGACTCCGAACAACATTCGGTAACCAACCATATAACTCAAATACGCATAAAACAACGTCGAACCTTAAGTGTGCAGACCCTGCGGGTTCGACAACTATGTAGACATGACCCGAGAGACTCCTCGGTCAATATCCAATAGCGGGACCTGGATGCCCATATTGGATCCTACATATTCTACGAAGATCTTATCGTTTGAACCTCAGTGCCAAGGATTCGTATAATCCCGTATGTCATTCCCTTTGTCCTTCGGTATGTTACTTGCCCGAGATTCGATCGTCAGTATCCGTATACCTATTTCAATCTCGTTTACCGGTAAGTCTCTTTACTCGTTCCGTAATACAAGATCCCGCAACTTACACTAAGTTACATTGCTTGCAAGGCTTGTGTGTGATGTCGTATTACCGAGTGGGCCCCGAGATACCTCTCCGTCACACGGAGTGACAAATCCCAGTCTTGATCCATACTAACTCAACTAACACCTTCGGAGATACCTGTAGAGCATCTTTATAGTCACCCAGTTAGGTTGCGACGTTTGATACACACAAAGTATTCCTCCGGTGTCAGTGAGTTATATGATCTCATGGTCATAGGAATAAATACTTGACACGCAGAAAGCAGTAGCAACAAAATGACACGATCAACATGCTACGTCTATTAGTTTGGGTCTAGTCCATCACGTGATTCTCCTAATGACGTGATCCAGTTATCAAGCAACAACACCTTGTTCATAATCAGAAGACACTGACTATCATCGATCAACTGGCTAGCCAACTAGAGGCATGCTAGGGACGGTGTTTTGTCTATGTATCCACACATGTAAATGAGTCTTCATTCAATACAATTATAGCATGGATTATAAACTATTATCTTGATACAGGAATTATAATAATAACTATACATTTATTATTGCCTCTAGGGCATAATTCCAACAGCATTGTCCCATGTGAGGAAATAAAAGAGGATAAAGAAGCCGACCAAAATAAAAATTAAATGAAAAAGAAAGGCCAAAGAGCCCACAAAAAAAATGAGAGAAAAAGAGAGAAGGGACAATGTTACCACTTTTCCACACTTGTGCATATTAAGCACCATGATCTTCATGATTGAGAGTCTCTCGTTTTGTCACCACCATATAGCTAGTGGGAAATAACTTGGCTTGTATATGCCAATGATAGGCTTCCTCAAATTGCCTTAGGTCTTCATGAGCAAGCAAGTTGGATGCACACCCACTAGTTTTCTTTAAGAGCATTCACATACTCTTAGCTCTAGTGCATCATTTGTATGGAAATCCCTACTCATTCACATTGATATCTATTGATGAGCATCTCCACAGCTCATTGATATGCCTAGTTAATGTGACTATCTTCTCCCTTTTTGTCTTGCAATCTCCACCACACTCCACACCATCTATAGTACTATAACCATGTCTCACACTCATGTATTGCGTGGGAGTTGAAAAGGTTTGAGAAAGTAAAGGTGTGAAACAATTACTTGGCCAATACCGGGGTTGTGCATGATTTAAATTCGTTGTGCAATGATGATAGAGCATAGCCAGACTATATGTTTTTGTAGGGATAACTTTCTTTTGGCCTTGTTATTTTGAAAGTTCATGATTACCTTGCTAGTTTGCTTTAATTATTATTGTTTCCACGTCAATAGCAAACTATTGTTTTGAATCAAATGGATCTGAACATTCACGTCACATAAGAGGAGTTACATAGGACATCTATCCTAGGTAGCATGAAAGAATCGAAAATTCAGTCTTTATCACTTCCCTACTCGAGGACGAGCAGGAGTTAAGCTTGGGGATGCTTGATACGTCTCAAACGTATCTATAATTTTTTATGGTTTCACGCTGTTATCTTGTCATCTTTGGATGTTTTATGTACCTTTTATATCTTTTTTGGGACTAACTTATTAATTCAGTGACAAGTGCCAGTTCCTGTTTTTTCCATGTTTTTGGCTCTTTTCACATCTAATTTTGGAACGGAGTCCAAACGGAATAAAATCCCCGAAATGATTTTTTCCCGAACGGAAGAAGATCATGGGGCCTGTGGGCCAAGCCAGGTGGGTTACACGGAGCCCACAAGCCCCCACTCTGCCACCAGGGGGGAGGCGGCGGTGGGCAGGCTTGTGGCTTCCCTGGCGGCCCCCTGACCTAGATCTTGCGCCTATATATTCCCTAAAAATCAGAAGAAAAAAAATCAAGGGAGCCATGAAAATACTTTTCCGCCCCCGCAAGCTTCCGTTTCCGCGAGATCTCATCTGGAGACCCTTCCCGGCACCCTGCCGGAGGGGACTTTGGACTTGGAGGGCTTCTTCATCATCATCATCGCCCCTCCAATGATTCGTGATTAGTTCACTTCAGACCTACGGGTCCGTAGTTAATAGCTAGATGGCTTGCTCTCTCTTGGATCTTCAATACAAAGTTCTCCATGATCTTCATGGACATCTATCCGATGTAATCTTGTTTGGCGGTGTGTTTGTCGAGATCCGATGAATTGTGGATTTGTGATCAGATTATCTATGATATATATTTGAGTCTTTGCTGATTTCTTATATGCGTGATTTGATATCCTTGTAAGTCTTTCCGAGTCTTGGGTTTTGTTTGGCCAACCAGATCTATGATTCTTGCAATGGGAGAAGTGCTTGGTTTTGGGTTCTTACCATGTGGTGACCTTTCCCAGTGAAAGTAGGGGCAGCAATGCACACATTGAGTGGTTGCATCAAGGGTAACAAGGTGGGGTCTATCTTTGATATGAGATTTTCCATCTACATCATGTCATCTTGCTTAAGGCGTTACTCTGTTCTTTTGGACTTAATACACTAGATGCATGCTGACTAGCGGTCGACGTGTGGAGTAATAGTAGTAGATGCAGAAAGTATCGGTCTACTAGTTTTGGACGTGATGCCTATAGATATAATCATTGCCATAGATGTCGTCATGACTTTGCACGGTTCTATCAATTGCTCGACAGTAATTTGTTCACCCACCGTCTACTTGCTTTCATGAGAGAAGCCACTAGTAAACACTACGGCCCCCGGGTCTATTCACATGTATCGTTTACACCTCCGCTTTTACTTTGCTTTGTTACTTTGTTGCTTTCAGTTCCCACTTTGCGAACAATCTATAAGGGATTGACAACACCTTAATAGCATTGGGAGCAGGTTCTTTGTGTTTGTGCAGGCACTTGTGATACTCCTATACTGGATCGATACCTTGGTTCTCAAAACTGAGGGAAATACTTACCACCGCTGCGCTACATCACCCTTTCCGCTTCGAGGGAACACCAACGCAAGTCTCCAAGGCCACGGGGAAATCCTTTGCATATTTTCCTAGGAAGTCCCTAAAGTCTTAGCTATAGCAGAAGGATTCCTGGTGCCGTTGCTGAGAAGAATCAAGACAAGAACAGTCTCCCGTCAGCACGTGTTTCTGGCGCTGTTGGAAGGTCCTTTGTTGTAGTAGCAACCGCCATGGTAGCTCATCGCCGGTGACCCTACGGTGACTGGTTGGTCCACCTGAGTCCTGCAATGGCTCCAGCTCGTCGCGTTGATGCTCTAGGAGCCCAGCCCCGCGCGAAATGGCCTTTGTTTCGATGACCTCGACGATGGCCGAGCTCCGGCAGCCGCTGAGCTGGTCGCCGGCGTCGATTCCGGTCATCTCACCCCCTGTGGCTTGTTCCTTTCTTCTCGCGCTCGAGTAGCCGATCTAATGCGCCCTTCTGCCGTGCGTTTGGTTGCCGGAATAGGAAACCCGAGCCCCTCCGCCGTCTTTGTGGTCGTCGGCGCTCAACGCCGGCGAGTTCCACCACACCGCTAGTGGATCTGAGCCCCTCAGAGTCACTGACATGTGGGGCCACCTTCAAACTAATTAAGTGTAACAAAAATAAAAATAAATAATTAATAAACTTAATGAGACACTGACAGGTGGGTCCTACCCTGCTAATTAGCTAGTTAAATTAAAATTTAACTAAAAACTGGCCAGAGTCACTGACCAGTGGGTCCCACTAGTCAGGTTTGACTTTAAACGGCCAGCTGACCCGCTGATGTCATGCTGATGCAATAAGTCTAATTCTGGATTTAGTACAATTACAGAATAATTGCATAATTTGGAAATTCATAGAAAAATGAATATAACTCCAAATCAGACAAATAATATATGCAAATTGATGAGGAAAATTCAATGAACACAATGGTTCTACTTTCTTGCATGAAAAATAAAGTTATAAAACAGCATGAGGTCAAATATATTAAATTATTAAGATAAATATGCCATTTCAAATGATATTTGAATTTGGATTTCAAACCAGATGCAAACTAAGGTTTCACCAACCACATTGAAACATATCACCCTTAATTTCATGCCATGTTCATGCATCATGACTGTTGCATATGATTGTTATTGATTGTATGTTGTTATTCGATAGGCCCCGCCCATTCGGATGCGACTGATTATCCGACTGACGGATATCATTCCTCTGCTGAGCAACAAGGCAAGCAACCATTTTGATCATCCCGATAATCCCATGTTCTCGCTCCTGCTCTTACTCATTGCATTAGGTCAAAATGCTTGCAATGCTTTTACCACGTTAGTTGAACCCATTCCTTTACATGACCTGTCTTTGTCACAGTAAATAGCTAAACCTTGCAATCTAGCATACCTGGTAGATGCTTGAGCCATGATGTGTCTTATCCTGCTATGCATGCTATGGGTCATCTGGGTAAGGTCTGTCATCTGGGTGATGAACAGGATCGTGAGAATGTGTTCCGTTAATAAAGGTTGTGTGTTGAACCTGATTTGGTAAAGGTACCGGTGAAAGGCTATGTAGGACTACATGGCGGGTTGTTTCATTGGAACCGTCCTTAGGAACTGAGTTTTGTGTATGTAATCCAAGACTAGCTACTACCACACGTTGGGATACTTAATTGACCCTCTCGACTTATTAATCGCCCAGTACTCGGTCCAGGAGTTGCAAGTAGTTTCTGGTCTTTATAGTCATGCTGGAGGCCGTGCATAGTGCATACCTTAGAGGTGAACTATGATACAGTAGGCAGTGGCACGGTGTACCAAGTGGCACCCAGATGGTGGGCTTGGGAACCCTGCGCACATTGTTTGGCGCCGTGGCAGAAACCTCGGCCGGACTTCCATGCGGGTTACCCTTAGATAGGCGATAAACCTGGACTAGGTATTAGCATGGTTAACGGTCGTGGCCGACTCCCTCGCAGGGCTTCCGCTTGAAGGTTGCCGAGGTGCATGACGTGCACATGGCGATAAGTGGCGAGAGCGTGTGTGAAGAAGTACACCCCTGCGGGGTTATGATCTATTCGAATAGCCGCGTCCGTGGATATGGACTACTTGGAAACATATGTTGTTCACAGACAACTATAATGGCTACTCATAAAATTGTCAAGATTAGTGTGAGTGTCGTGGATGGCATTTCCGTAGGGAGACGGAATGATTCCACGATGGAGTATTGTTGTGGTGTTAGTGAACCCGCTATGAGAAAACAAAGTGGTCAAAGCTATTTGAAAATGTAAGTTTGTCTAGCCAAGTGTCAAATGCTGGCTTGCTGCATGAAACCCCACAACTCCTTGTTGATACATTGCATGAGTATATAAATTATCCTAAAGTCTTGCTGAGTACCTTTGTACTCACGTTTGCTTAATAATTCCTTGCAGAGGTTGTTAATGACCCTAATGGTGGGTTCTTTCTAGATGTTGACGACGACGAGTAGTTGGTGTCCCAGCTACGATCTGGCCCTAGGTCGGGTCTGTAGATAGTCAGGCCATCTGCCTTTATCTTTCCATCTGTCTGTACCTAGACAGTTTTAATCTTCCGCTGGCTTGTAAGACTTGTTTGAATGACTTGTGATGATGGGTCGTGAGTCCCGTATGTGTGTAATATTATGTGTGAGGCTCTTCCGAGTCCTTTAAATAAAGTTGTATGATTATGGTTATGTTGTGATGCCATCGCTGTATCTATGCATATCGGTATGCCATGCGTACGTGTGTTGTACTTGATATGTATGGGGTTCAAATACCTAGTCGTATGCCTTAGTAGCACTACTTACGGGGAAATGCCCCTTTGTGATTCCACCGAGCCATGGTAGTCCGCTACTGCTCCGGACACATTGGTTGACCGACATGTGTCCTTCTTAGCTGCTGTGTCTGTCCCTTTGGGGAAATGTCCCGCGATGTAATGTTGTCCTTGTAGCTTGCTACAACTCGTCTACACTCGTTGTTGACCGACACCTGCTTTGCTGGGTCATGTATGCCTGTCCCTGTACGGAACTGCCACTTGGGTTTATAACTAGACATGTCGATTCGGGTTCTTTGACGTAGGAATGCTAGCGACAGAATTGCATACGCGAGTCAAAAGGCGCAAACGGTCCCGGCTAAGGTAAGGCTGCAGCCGTGGGGATAACCATCCGTGAGACCGCAAAGAGATGTGATGTGTTACAAGCTGGATTCCTATGGCTTAGGATCGGGGTCCCGACAACGTTGCTATCAGAGCCTGACTGACTGTAGGATTACTAAGCCAAACTGGTCGAATTTGAGTCTAGAATTGCTTTAGTTATATATAAGGGAATTTTTTGTGGAAGGGAACGTAAGACTCTTGCTTCTCTTGTTAAATTATTCTATTCTGGTCATCCTCGTCTTTTCTGCGAGGATTAAGAACTAGGTTACTTATCTTTGTCTCAGTATCGTGTACTACTGATCGGTAGATTATAGGACAACGAGTCGAGAGTTACTCCGGGTTTCTTTTATTCCAAGGAAAAAAAGTAAGTTTTAATGACCATGGAATTGAACTTGATAGTTGAGTGGTTATGCTATCTTGTCTCTTGTGGGTTGTCTCAAAATTGTTTTTGAGCATTTACAACCGTTATGGTGCCCAATTTTGTCTCCAGAGCTCTAATGCCTTTGCATTACTATCTATTTTCAGATGCCTGGTCATCCTTCTCGTGAGGTGGTTCGTCTGACTAGGTGCATTGATGTGTCGGGTCACACGACCATGCTAGTCAGGATGATGTTAGTATTCGGTTACCGCTGGTACCCAGAGTATACACTGGAGGAGAAGTACCTGGATTTTAATCAGAGTCAGTATCTATGCACTGTTAGGGTATTCCCAGATTACCTTGGAGCCGAGGAGCCGATCCAGTGGTCTTATGGATTGGGGGTTACTGTTGACATGGCAGTACAAGATGCTGCCTATTTAATGTTGACCATTATGAGGGCCAGACATGCACTGCTGCAGAATTCAGAGTTCTGCTATGTTCCTGCCTCTCAGCCAGGAGAAGAAGGATACCTCAGTGGGGTCTACTTTGATTCCTCTATGGAGGATCCGCTGCTGCAGTCCACCGCTGAGATGTTAGAGAATAGAGACAGGGATGCTCGTGCCCTTCGTATGGAGCTTTATGCTACACGTGCCCGTCTGTGCACGGCTTTGACATAGCTGGCACCTGTAGTACACACAGGGTATGGAGATATGAAGATGCTGAACCCTGTTAGGACCCATCTTCCGGCTCATGTTGACTAGCCTGCTATAGGAGGAGTCACCCCTCTTCGGGGACCTCTACTACCACCAGTCAGGGGACCAAGGCCACACGCGTGCCCTTACGGTTCCCACGGGTCTTAGGCTCGAGTATTTCCTGATCCGCAGGTTCAGCTCCCATGCCATGGAGGCAACCTTTATGAGATGTTCTATGCGGATGCCTGAATCCGTGAGTGGAAGAGTAGTATGGCAGTAGCTGTACTTCCACAGTCATGTCTGTCTTGTGGAGTTTTCTTGTGTTGTGAGATGAATTCCGGAGGCATAGATAAATAATGTGTAGGAAGCCTGGAAAGCCTATGATGAGTAGTATCTTCTTTTCAGTAGTTTGCTCTTCGGTTAAGGTTGTACTGAACTATGTAATGGTGTGTATGAACCATGGTGTATATATAGCAGTTGCTTGTTACCATGTTGTTCGGATGTTCATTTCCGCATTCCATGTGTTCAGTGCATTCTTAATCCATAGTTAGTATTGATGTTGATATTGGTCTAAGCTGTCAGTTTGTTTGTCAGGATGGTGTTCACCAGGTTGAACCGTGCCCCTGCTCATGAGCAGGGAGAGGTAGTCAAGCATCGCAAGAGGAATTGCCTCACCCACCTTCTCTGGTGGAAGTTATGCTTGAGGCAGAAAGAAACAAAAGGGAGACCAACCGTCTGCTAGAGCGTATTGAGCAAAATACGGCTCGTGAGCCGAGGAATGATGCAGTGTCCACCAATGACTTTGTGAAGCTGAATCCTCCGAAGTTCCATCACTCTGTCGACCCCCTCGATGCTGTCGACTGGTTGTGCAGTATATCGCGCGAGATTCACTCTGCAAATGTTTCTAAGGCCGAGAAGGTGTCCATTGCGGCGTACTTTCTGGAAGAACCCGCCAATCTTTGGTGGGAGAACTTTGAAGCTATGCGTCCTACCGGACTAGCAGCCATATGGGTAGACTTTAGTGCCACCTTCCATCTGCACCATATTCCAGAGGGTCTGATGGACAGAAAGATAGAAGTGTTCTATGCATTCACCCAGGGAAAATTGACCGTGGATGCCTATAGCCGCGAGTTCGGTAACCTCGCCCGCTATGCAACTAAAGAGGTGTCAACTGATGCCAAGAAGCAAGCAAGATTCCGGAAGGGTCCAAGCCCTGAACTTCATCGTGATATGTGCCTCCACGAATGTACAAGCTTTCAAGCTCTTGTCAACAAGGAGATCAGTGCCGAGACTGGTCATACCGACTATGAAGCCACAAAGAAGCACTCCCGTGACTCTGTCTCATCATCTGGTTCCGCGTTTCCAAAACGCACGCTGTGGGTTCCAAATAGCTCTCTGCCGCCAAGATATACCCCGAGGCCATCCAATGTGGCGCCTCAGGCGAATTAGACCAACCCTCCAGCAAAAACCTATGGTGGTCCAGCTAGCAATGCTGCACCATGTGCCAATCAGGTGATCTGTTACAAGTGTGGAGAACCAGGGCACTACTCTCGAGAGTGTCCTTAGAATATGGGTGCCAAGCAACCTGGAATGTCCGTTGGGCAAGGCAAGTTGGGAAAAGCTTACTATGTGAAGCCAACTCCTGCACGTGGCCGTGTGAACTATGTTTCAGCAGAAGAAGCTGCAGAGGATCCCGACGTCATTTTGGGTACGCTCCTTGTCAATCATCACCCAACGTCTGTTCTTTTTGACACTGGGTCATATCATTCCTTCATTTCAGAAAGTTATGCACAGTTGCATAACATGTCTTTCTGTGATATGCCAATCCCATTGGTTGTCCAAACCCCTGGTAGTAAGTGGAAAACCTCCAGGATAACCTATGACAATGAAATTTTAGTAGAGATGCTAGTTTTTCTAGCATCTTTGATAGCCTTGAAATCTTCGGATATCAATATCATCTTGGGTATGGACTGGATGTCGGCCCATTATGCCAAGATTGATACTCATTCTAGAAATGTTTAGCTTACCCATCCCTCGGGTGAGATAGTCAATGTCTCTACTCGAGTTGCCAAATGCCAACTCTATTCCCTCAATGCCAATCCTCTTCCAGAACTTGAAGACATTCCAGTAGTCCATGACTTTCCGGATGTTTTTCCAGAAGAACTGCCTGGAATTCCACCTGACAGGGATGTAGAGTTTGTGATAGACCTTGTTCTGGGAACTGTCCCAATAGCCAGAAGACCTTATAAGATGGCACCCTTGGAGCTAGCCGAACTTAAGAAGCAACTAGATGAGGCCTTGAATAAAGGTTTCATTCATCCTAGCTCTTCTCCTTGGGCTTGTTCCGTCCTCTTCGTCAAGAAGAAAGACGGAACAGATCGGATGGTTGTAGATTATCAACCAGTTAACCTGGTCACCATAAAGAACAAGTATCCGCTCCCCAGGATCAACGACCTGTATGATCAGCTCGCTAGATCCTCAATCTTCTCCAAAATGGATTTGAGGTTGGATTACCATAAAATCAAGATCAAGAACGGGGACATTCCAAAAACGGCTTTTGTCACTCGTTATGGCCAATCTGAGTACACCGTCATGTCCTTCGATTTATCCAATGCCCCAGCCACCTTCTCTCGCTTGAGGAATTCAATCTTCATGGAGTATTTGGATAAATTCGTCGTAGTATACCTCGATGATATTCTCATCTACTCGAGGAACGAACAAGAACATGTCGAGCATCTAAGGCTGGTATTGATGAAACTTTGAGAGCACCGCCTTTATGCCAAGTTTTCGAAATGTGAATTTTGGTTACCAGAAGTGACCTATCTAGGCCACGTAATCTCTGGTAAGGGTATTGCTGTCAATCCCGAGAGAGTTCAAGCCGTCCTTGATTGGACTCAACCTAAATCGGTTAAGCAAGTTAGGAGTTTTCTTGGTCTAGCGAGCTATTGTCGCCGCTTTGTCGAGAATTTCTCCAAGGTTGCAAAGCCTCTAACTGAACTCCTTAAGAAAGATAAAAAGTTCGAGTGGACACCACAGTGTGAGCATAGTTTTCAGGAACTGAAAAGACGCTAGACTTCCGCACCTGGTTGCTACCACCAGATTTCTCTAAGGACTTTGTTATCTATTGCGACGCCTCACGACAAGGATTAGGTTGCATTCTTATGGAGGATCATCATGTGATTGCATATGCATCTCGACAGTTGCGTCCACATGAGGATAATTATCCCACACATGACCTTGAGCTTGCAGCTGTAGTCCATGCACTTAAAACCTGGCGACATTACCTTCTTGGTAATCGTTGCAAAATATTCACTGATCACCAAAGTCTCAAATATATCTTCACCCAGCCGGATTTGAATCTCAGGCAAA
Source organism: Hordeum vulgare subsp. vulgare (assembly GCF_904849725.1). Taxonomy (NCBI): domain Eukaryota; kingdom Viridiplantae; phylum Streptophyta; class Magnoliopsida; order Poales; family Poaceae; genus Hordeum; species Hordeum vulgare. The sequence goes on from NC_058518.1 coordinate 182,385,875, forward strand.
GACGGTGGGTTGAGTTGATCACGGATTATGATTCAGGGATAACTTACACCCCGGGGAAGGCCAATGTTTTGGCTGATGCACTAAGTCGTAAATCTTATTGTAACAACGTGATGCTACAACGAGATCAACCACATCTCTATGAGGAATTTCAAAAGTTAAATCTTTACAATGTTCCTCAAGGATTCCTTTCTAACCTGGTGGCGAAGCCTACTCTTATGGATCAAATCATAGCCGGGCAGGCATATGATAAGGGTATATCCCGGATAAAGGAGAATATTGTTAGCAGAAACGCTAGGGATTTCTCTATTAATGAGCAAGGTGTTGTGTTCTTTCAGAACCGTCTAGTGGTTCCTAAGAGCAAACCTCTGTGGCAGTTGCTCCTTAAGGAGGCTCATGATTCTCCTCTCACCATTCATCCTGGTAGTACTAAGATGTATCAGGACCTACGCCAGAGGATTTGGTGGACTAGGATGAAAAGAGAAATTGTTGAGTTCGTTGCTAACTGCGTCGTTTGTCGTCGAGTTAAGGAAGAACATCAAAGGCCTGTTGGCACCCTTCAACCTGTAGCTATTCCTGAATGGAAATGGGATAAAGGCAGTATGGATTTCATCACTGGCTTTCCCAAGACCAAGAAAGGAAATAATGCTATAGTTGTGGTCATTGACCGTCTTTCCATAGTAGCGTATTTTCTTCTAGTTCGTGAGAGTATAACAGCTAGCCAGCTAGCAGAGTTATATATCTCTCGAATAGTGTCTCTTCATGGTGTTCCTCTGGAGATTAACTCAGACCGTTGAAGTATATTTACTTCTCGCTTGTGGGAGAGTTTTCAGAATGCCTTGGGGACTCACTTATCTTTTAGCACTGCTTTCCATCCTCAATCAAGTGGTCAAGTAGAAAGAGTGAATCAAATCCTAGAAGATATGCACCGAGCTTGTGTTATATCGTTCGGTATGAATTGGGAGAAATGCCTTCCATTCGCTGAATTTGCTTATAACAATAGTTATCAATCAAGCTTGGGCAAAGCTCCTTTTGAAGTTCTCTATGGACGAAGATGTCGAACGCCTCTTAATTGGTCAGAAACCGGAGAGAGGCAACTCTTTGGTCCAAATATGATCCAGGATGCAGAAGAGCAAGTTCGCATTATTCATGAAAAGTTGAAAACAGCCAAGTCTCGTCAAAAGAGACAATCTGATCGTCATCATAAGGCTGTGACCTATGAAGTTGACGAGAAGGCTTACCTTCGGGTTACACCTTTGAAGGGTACCCATCGTTTCGGTATCAAGGGCAAGTTGGCTCCTTATTATATCGGTCCTTCTCGCATTCTTGCCAAATGAGGAGAAGTTGCCTACCAATTGGAACTTCCTCTGCATGTTTCCAAGGTTCATGATGTATTCCACATCTTGCAAGTCAAGCGTTGCTTTTGGGATCCTATCCGTTAAGTGTACCACGAAACACTTGATCTCCAAGATAACCTTTCATACCGAGAATACCCTGTGCGTATTCTAGATCAAGTTGAGCGTACCACTCGACGTCGAAACCTCAAGTTTCTTAAAGTTCAATGGTCAAATCATTCTGAAAAAGAGGCAACATGGGAAAGAGAGGATCGTCTTCGACTTGAGTATCCCGTGCTATTCCCGATGACTTCTAAATCTTGGGACGGGATTCTTTTGAGTGGGGGTGAGTTGTCACATCCCTGATCCCTATTAGAGTTTAGCAAGTTGTGCTCATGTTTTCTTTCTTTGCATTCAAGAAATGGAAATGAACTCAAAGGAAGTGGTGAAATCAAAGCAAAACCCTAGCCACTCCTTATTCAAAAAACAATTCAACTAGTGCTAAATCAATGAACCCAAATTGGCCATTAGAAAAGTTCATCTTTTCTAATTAATGTTGAAAACAAGATATCAGGGGTGAAACTTATTTTCAAAATGCTTTTGGCATTTTATTTTAAATTTGAAAGTCACTGAAATCAATTATATATTTGTTTTCAAATAATTCAAAGTTTAAAAAAATGTTGAAAACTTTATGTGTGGTTGGAAATATTCCAACTAACACTCTAGTATTTTTCAAACTATTTTTAAAATAGTTCTGAGTCAAAATTAAAATAGAAACAAATGTTAAAAGAATAAATAGAAACTGGGAATAAAGAAAAATGGAAAAAATCCTATCTACTGCTCACCTGAGGCCCAGCCCACCTCTTCTCGTGTCGTCTACCTCGTGCCAGCGAGCAGCAGAAGGTGGCCGCCGCTCGTTCCGGCGCGACCATGCACCTGTGCGCCTGCCTGGACCTCCCTGATGTGCTGGAGAGGAGGGATAAGTCCTCCGGGATCCATTCCCGACCTCATCCTCTCCCCATTCGGTCTCTCTCCCCTCTTCGTATCGGCCGCCATTAGAGCCCGAGCCGAGCTGGAGCTCGTCCTCGCTCTAGCCCCTCTCCCTTTCTTCTGAGCCGCGCAAAAGAACCGCCGAGAATTCCTGAAGCTCTCTAGCAAGTCACGCAAGCGCTCGAACCCTGCATCACCTCAACGCCGTCGTCTTCTTCCTCGGAACACCGACGTTGACCACCGCCGTTCTCCCTCCTCAGTCCATCCCCGAGCCCGCTTTCGACGTCACTGCACTCCCTGTGAGCTCAGGGTGCTTTCCCCCTTTTTTTCCCTCTCGATTCCGATCTCTAGGCCTAGTTTCACCGGAGCTCGACGAGGACCGCCATGGTAGCTCGTCACCGGTGACCCTACGGCGACCGGTTGGTCCACCCGAGGCCTGCAATGGCTCCAGCTCGTCCAGTAGATGCTCTAGGAGCCCAGCCCCGCGCGAAATGGCCTATGTTTCGATGACCTCGACGATGGCCGAGCTCCGGCAGCCGCCGAGCTCGTCGCTGGCGTCGATTCTGGTCATCTCAGCCCCTATGGCTTTTTTCCTTTCTGCTTGCGATTGAGTGGCCGATCGAATGAGCCTTTCTGCTGTGCGTTTGGTCACCAGAATAGGAAACCCGAGCCCCTCCGCCGTCTTTATGGTCGCGGAGCTCACCGCCGGCGAGTTCCACCTCACCGCCGGTGGATTTGAGCCCCTCAGAGTCACTGACATGTGGGGCCACCTTCAAACTAATTAGGTGTAATAAAAATAAAAATAAAATAATTAACAAACTTAATCAGACATTGACAGGTGGGTCCTACATTGCTAATTAGCTAGTTAAATTAAAACTTAACTAAAAACTAGCCAGAGTCACTGACCAGTGGGTCCCACTGGTCAGGTTTGACTTTCAACAACCAACTGACCTGCTGATGTCATGCTGATGCAATAAATCTAATTCTAGATTTAATATAATTACAAAATAATTGCAAAACTTTGGAAATTCATAGAAAATTGAATATAACTCCAAATCAGACAAATAGTATATACAAATTGATCAGAAAAATTTAATGAACACAATGATGTTACTTTCATGAATGAAAAATAAAGTTATAAAACAACATTAGGTCAAATCAATTAAATGATTAAGATAAATATGACATTTCAAATGATATTTGAATTTGGATTTCAAACCAGATGCAAACTAAGGTTTCACCAACCACATTCAAACATATCACCCTTCATTTCATGCCTTGTTCATGCATCTTGACTGTTGCATATGATTGTTATTGATTGTATGTTGTTATTCAATAGGCCCCGCCCCTTCGGATACGACTGATTATCCGACTGACGGATATCACCCCTTTGCTGAGCAACAAGGCAAGCAACCATTTTGATCATCCCGATAAATCCCATGTTCTCGCTCCTGCTCTTACTCATTGCATTAGTTCAAAATGGTTTCAATGCTTTTACCACGTTAGTTGAACCCATTCCTTTGCATGACCTGTCTTTGTCACAGTAAATAGCTAAACCTTGCAACCTAGCATAACTGGTAGATGCTTGAGCAATGATGTGTCTTATCCTGCTATGCATGCTATGCTTAGAGTTGTGTAAGGTCTGTCATCTGGGTGATGAACATGATCATGAGAATGTGTTCAGTTAATAAAGGTTGTGTGTTGAAGCTGATTTGGTAAAGGTACCGGTGAAAGGCTATGTAGGAGTACATGGCGGGTTGTTTCATTGGAAACGTCCTTAGGAACCGAGTTCCGTGTATGTAATCCAAGACTAGATACTACCACACGTTGGGATACTTAATTGACACTCTCGACTTATTAATCGCCTAGTACTCGGTCCAGGAGTTGCAAGTAGTTTGTGGTGTTTATAGTCATGCTGGAGGACGTGCATAGTGCTGACCTTAGAGGTGGACTATGATGCGGAAGGCACTGGCACGGTGTACCAAGTGGCACCCGGATGGTGGGCTTGGGAACCCTGCGCTCATCATTTGGGGCCGTGGCGGAAACCCCGGCCGGACTTCCGTGCGGGTTACCCTCAGATAAGCGATAAACCTGGACTAGGTATTAGCATGGTTAACGGTCGTGGCCGACTCCCTCGCTGGGCTTCCGCTTGAAGGTTGCCGAGGTGCATGATGTGCACATGGCGATAAGTGGCAAGAGCGTGTGTGAAGAAGTACACCCCTGCAGGGTTATGATTTTTTCGAATAGCCGCGTCCGGGGATATGGACTACTTGGAAACATATGGTTTTCATAGACAACTATAATGGATACCCATAAAATTGTCAAGATAAGTGTGAGTGTCGTGGATGGCATTTCCGTAGGGAGACGGAATTATTCCACGATGGAGTATTGTTGTGGTGTTAGTGGACTCGTGTGAGAGAAAACAAAGTGGTGAAAGCTATTTGAAAATGTAAGTTTGTCTAGCCAAGAGTCAAATGCTGGCTTTCTGCATGAAACCCCACAACTCCTTGTTGATACATTGCATGAGTAGATAGATTATCCTAAAGTCTTGCTGAGTACCTTTGTACTCACGTATGCTTAATAACTTGTTGCAGAGGTTGTTAATGACCCTAATGGTGGGTTCTTTCTAGACGTTGACGACGACGATTAGCTGGTGTCCCAGCTACGATCTGGCCCTAGGTTGGGTCTGTAGATAGTCAGGCCATGTGCCTTTATCTTTCCATCTGTCTGTACCCAGACAGTTTTAATCTTCCGCTGGCTTGTAAGACTTGTTTTAATGACTTGTGATGATGGGTCGTGAGTCCCCTATCTGTGTAATATTATGTGTGAGGCTCTTCTGAGCCCTCTAAATAAAGGTGTATGATTATGGTTATATTGTGATGCCATCGATGTATTTATGCATATCGGTATGCCATGCGTACGTGTGTTGTACTTGATATGTATGGGGTTCGAATACCTAGTCGTATGCCTTAGTAGCACTCCTTACGGGGAAATGCCCCTTTGTGATTCCACCGAGCCTTGGTAGTTCGCTACTGCTCCGGACACATTTGTTGACCGGCTTGTGTCCTTCTTAGTTGTTATGTCTGTTCCTTTGGGGAAATGTCACGTGATGTAATGGAGTCCTTGTATCTTGCTACGACTCGTCTACACTCGTTGTTGACCGACACCTGCTTTGCTGGGTCATGTATGCCTGTCCCTGTACAGAACTGCCACTTGGGTTTATAACTTGACATGTCGATCCGGGTTCTTTGACATCGGAATGCTAGCGACGCAATTGCATACGCGAGTCAAAAGGCGCAAATGGTCCCGGCTAAGGTAAGGTTGCAGCCGTGGGGATAACCGTGTGTGAAACCGCAAAGAGATGTGATGTGTTACAAGTTGGATTCCTATGGCTTAGGATCGGGGTCCCGACACAAGATAAAATAAAAACAAATAAATAACAGCAAGGTAATAATGGTTTTATCAGTATGTTGTGGATAGACCCGGGGGACATCGCTTTCCCTAATGGTGTATCTCATGGAAAAATAGCATACAATGGGTATACAAATTACTGTTGGGCAATTGATAGGAAGGTGGATAATTATGCGATATTCACGACAATGATTATGTGTATACAGGCATCATGTCCATAAACAAATAGGTCGACTCCTGCCTACATCTTTTACTATTAATCCACTCATCGACCACTATGCAGTATGCATCTATGGTATTAAGTAAAATAGAGTAATGCATGGAGAACAATGAATTGATGTAGACAAAGTAAACTCAAGCAATTTGGATAAACCCCATCGTTTTATCCTTGGTAGCAGCAACACAAAGACACCTCTTGTCCGCTTCTGTCATTTGGATATAGAAATTTGCCAGGTTGAACCTACCACAACTCACATATCTCACCGAAGAAATATCGATCTAGTTGGCCAAACTATTTCAGTAGATCAGAGAGAATTACGAAGCTACCATAATCATGCACATAAGAATCATATAAGTATTCACAGGTGACTCAAATATTTATCATGAATAATCTAAACATAAACCCATAATTCATCGGATCCCAACAAATGCACTGCACAAAAGTAATTACATCATATGGATCAATGAGAAGATGCGACGATCATTGTCTTGAAGATCCAAGAGATAGAGAGATTCCCATCTAGATACTGATAATGAATCTATAGGTTTGTGCTGAACTACTCACACATCATCGTGAGGGCAGAAAGATTGATTAAGATGCCCTACGTGATTGATCCCACATCCGGTAGGGTGCCCAAATGGAGCACCATGTGGCCTCATGTCTGAACAGAGACTTGCGATGATGTAAAAAGTGCTTCGAGACTCCCTCTGGTGTTTCTAGGATAGATGAGAACTTATAAGCCAAAGAACGGAGTTGAGAGGGCCACGAGGGAGGCACAAGCTATTAGGGCACGCCCACCAGACCTTGCCCTATTGGCTTGTGGGCCCCTCATGAGGTTGTGGACTTCTTCTGATGCTCGTTGGTCTTCTTTTGGTCCAGAAAAAATCACCAAAAAGTTTCAGGGTAATTGGACCTCATATGGTATGGGAAAGTAGCAAAGTTAAACACACACAAAAAACAACAACTCATGCTGGCACTGGGTCAATAGGTTCATGCTCAAAAATAATATGAAATGGTGAATAAATACCCCAAAAGTATTTTAGAATGATAATATATCACCATGGATCAATCAAAAATTATAGATACGTTGGAGACGTATCAATCCTACTCATGGGAATTAAGTGTGTAAAATTATTTTGGTAAAGGTGGAGATGAGAAGCCATGTAGGAGTACATGGTGGGTTGCATCATTGATGCTGCTCTTAGGACCTGAGATCTTGTGTTGGTGTCCCAAGACTATCTACTACCGCACATTGAGTTCTGGTAACTTGACCCCTCTTGGCCTATTAAACTACCATGTTGCCATTCCAGGAGTTGCAATAGTTCGAAACATTTATAGGTTGTGGCATGGCCTGGAAAGTAGATGAACGTCTCAATCAGGACCGGCTTGGATCCCTACTCACATCGTATGTGGCAGTACGGGAAACCTCGACCGGACTTCCGTTATGGGTTCCAACTCAGATATGGGATTAAATTGGGTGTGAGTCATTGTAAGTTAATATCCATGTCCTATACCCTCGTCGGGCTTTCGCTTGAAGGTTGCTAAGTACACTACGTGTAAAGGGTGATAAGTGGTGGGATCGTGTGTGATTAAGTACACCCGTGAATGGTAAACACACTATTATAATAGCCGCGCCCACAAATATGGACTACTTGGATGCTTATGCAGTTCATAGAAAATATAAATGGATGCTTTTAAATGAGCCGCACAAGTGTGAGCTCTATGGATGGCTTTCCCGTAGGAAGACGGGAGAGAATTCATAGTGGTGTATTGATGTGGTGACTATCTATACGGACTCATGAGGAAATAAGAGGGAGGATCTTTTGTCACAGTACTTATTAGCCAAAGGTCAAAGCTGACATTTCTACAGTCAACCAACAATCCCATTCATTGATACATGATGCATGAGTAGATAGTTTTGGTGTAAGACTTTCTAAGTACCTTTGTACCCACTGTTGCTTATTTACATTTTTACAAAGATAGACATTGTTAACTTTATGATTTCTTCTTCATGTTCACATTGACGAGTAGCTTGGGAACCCGTGCATCAGTCTGGCTCCATTGGAAGGCTCGTTGTAGACCACATTGGTTTTTCCCTCTAATATTGTATGCTCTGAATATTGGGTCAATAGACCCCTTTCTACTTGTAAACGACATTGGTTTTTCCCTCTAAGGGGAGAGGAGATGCAACAAAGTAGAGATCATTATTTCCCTTAGTGAGAACCAAGGTCATCAAACACATAGGAGAATCACACAAGTTCCCATCGTGAACACCTACGCACTGAAATAAACACTTGCACCCAACAAGCGTGATGCACGCCAAGTATAGGGGATCAATCCTAGTCCTTTCTATAAGTAAGAGCATCGAACCCAACGAGGAGCAGAAGGAAATGATAAAATAGTTTTTGTAGCAAGATAATTCATAACAAGTGATAAGTAACAATAGCAACAAGTGTGCAACTGGATAGCCCAATCCTTTTTATAGCAAAGGACATGCGTGAAAAATACTAATATATGAAGCCCGAAGACACATGGGAATTTCCGTCTAGTCATTTTCATCATGTTAAGTTGATTCATGCTCGTTACTTTGTTAATTTGACATGTGGGTGGACTGGTACTAAGGTGACCTTCTTACTTGAACAAGCAACCCACTTATCATTACCCTCTCTCGCAAGCATCCACAACTAAGAATGAAGAATCAAGATAAATCTAACCATAGCATGAAACATGTGGATCGAAATCTGCCGCTTATGAAATAACACATAAACTAGGGTTTAAGCTTCTGTCACTCTCGCAACCCATCATCTTCGTATCACTCCACAATACCTTCCCTTAGGCCCATAACATGGTGAAGTGTCTTGTAGTCGATGTTCACACGACACCACTAGGAGATGCAACAACATATATATCATAAAAATATCAAACTAATACCAACTTCACATGATTACTCGTAACAATATTTCTCCCATGTCCCGATGAACAAAAGTAACTACTCACACATAATCAACATGTTAAAGATTAGAGGTGTAATAATGATATTTTAGGATCTGAAAGTAATATGTTCTACCAAGTAAACCAACTAGCATCAACTACAAGATGTAATCAACACTACTAGTAACACACATTTACCAATCTTAGGTTTTGAGACAAAGATTGAATACAAGAGATGAACTAGGGTTTGAGATGAGTTGGTGCTGCTGAAGATGTTGATGAAGATTTTTCCTCCCATGAAGGAGGAAGCATTGGTGATGACGATGACTTTGATCTCCCCCTCCCGGAGGGTAGTTTGCCTAACAGACTCGCTATACTAGAAAGAATAAAGTCCTTGCCCAGTTTTCCACCTACACATGGTGGTGCTTCATCCTGAAAGTATCTCTCTCTTTGTTCCATGTCAAAACACGCCTTACAACATACGAGGGGGGCCAAGACACCTTCTAGGGGCCCAGAAGCTAACAGGGCACACCTAAGTGGGGTGGGCGCGCCCAGTTGGCTTGTGGCCAGCTTATGGGCCTCATCTGGTGTATTTTTGGCCTAATAATTCTTATATATTCCATAAAAATTCTTCTTGAAGTTTCAGGTAATTTGGAGTTCAGTTATTGTTCTGCCTTTTTCTTGGTTTTCTAGTCTAGAATTCCAGTTTACGACCTTTTCCCTCTTTATGATGTACCTTGTAAATTCAGAGAGAAAAGGCATAATAATTGTCTCATAACCAGGAATAATGGAAAATAATAACACACATATCAATAGGAAATCATGATATAAAATGGACGTGTCAACTCTATAATAATGACCACATAATTTGAGAGAGAGGTGTCGATGAAAATAATATGAACGTGAAATCATCATGAATATTAACATAGCAACAAGCTTGTCATCTTATGGCTTACCAGAATCAAGTAACAATCTATCCACAATTGTTGAAGTATGAAGCATAAACCTTATTCACAATCAACAAACCATGTTTGTAGTCATTGAGACAACCACAATTCATCATATTTCAAAGAAGAGTCTATGTAAGAGCTTTCATTTTAGCAAGTTCACATACTCAATTATCCTTTATTATTCTATGATTGCTGACACTCATTGTATATTTTTGGAGCTAATGTTTCCATTGGACATATATGAAGATATGGGCTTTATTGTTTTTACCACCCAACTCATTTACCTCAAGGATAATGTCAACAATAATGAATCATGATCACCTATAACTGGATATATATATATCTCGATCTTTCCCCAACACATGGTGAAAGGACATGGATATCGCCTAGAGGGGGGTGAATAAGCGCTTTAAAATAATTACACTTTAGGCTTGAACTAATGCGGAATAAAACAAACGTTTAATTTGTAAAGCACAAAACCTAAAACAACTAGGCTCACCTATGTGCACAAACAACTTATGCTAAGCAAGATAAACAACTAAGTGATAGCAAGATATATGACAAGAAACAATATGGCTATCACAAAGTAAAGTGCATAAGTAAAGGGTTCGGGTAAGAGATTGATTGCGCGTTATATCGACTAGAGGGGGTGAATAGGAGATTTTTACAATTTCATCACTGAGGAAATTCCTTTTGAGGATATTCCTCACTGATGACTAACTTGCAGTGGAAACAACAAAGGATCAAGGGTGCAAAGTATCACTACAACAGTTTTCAAGATGAAGAATATGAAAAGCAGTTTGCAAAGTACGCAGGCATAGAGAAAGCAGGTGAGGGTTAACTCGCAGGGAAGCATTTGGGGTTGAGGAATTTTAGTGAAAGTCTTTAGCAAATTCTTCAAACAATGACAATGAAAATCTTCAACATACAATTTGAGGTATTGAAAGAGTTGAAGAAATAGAACCCGTTTCACAGTGAAGACAATGGTTGATGACCCAGTTCGAACTGCTGTGACAGTTGTATGTCTGGTTTGGAGCAGCTTGGTATTGAAACGAAAAACACACAGTCCTTACCGTATTCTCCTTGAGCTAAGAACACACATTCCTCGCCCAACACTCATGGTAAGTCTTCAAGGCACACTTCCAAACCCTCACAAACTTGGTGACCCGGTGATCCACAATTGACTGTTGGATTGCTCTAGACCATGACGCCTAACCGTCTCGAGGTGTGGGGACCCCGACTAGCAAGTCGAGTTCGCCGTGCCCAGTGACCCCAAGGATCAATGCTCACTGAACACAGATACTGAATAATAGAATCTTACATCCAAGTACTGAAATTATTACATCAAACGACCAGAAGGTCGGGTTCAAGAGCGAGGCCTAAAGCCAAATTAAACAGATACATTGAGTAGCGGAAACTCGTAAGGGCTAAGCGGTGCCCATGCCATCAAGACTACGCCGACAGGCATTCTGACTTGGAAGCGTCCTAGATCGCAGGTTCGTCTCTGACGGCGTACTCATTGCCAAACTCCGGTCCTTCCATGTCTGGTCAATAATATAACCAGTGGCAAGCCAATGAGTACTTTGAATGTACTCGCAAAAAGCCCATGATATGAACATTTATAGTGAATAATAACAGTAACATGTATCTTTAGTGGAATGCAATTTGGTGGAATGATCCGGTATATGCAACAAGTTAAAGAATTACTCTTTAAGAACAGGTTATAGATATCAACATATCTGCTAAGGGTTGAACACACCGGGTTCACCCTATATGCCAAGTCATCGGACTTGTCATAACCTTAATGTATTAATGAGGGCTAAACCATCCGGGTTTACCCTATATGTCAAGTCACCGAACTTGATCATATTATTGTGATTATCATAACAACACCTTTTTAGCACCACACACAAACACACTCTTGGTTTATGCGGAAACGCTGGACGTAGTTTAAGCAGCACCACCCAACTGTCCTTGACCGTGGACACGGCTATTCGAATAGTTTACACTCTGCAGAGGTAGTACGCTGGACCCACGAGAAACGGGAAACTTCCGTGTCATCCACGACTCGCGGTATATCACATATACCCGAGGTAAGTACCCGATCATCATCTTTCCCCTGACGATACTAGACAAAGAGGTCCACTCGATTGGTATCCAGCCCACATGTTGTACGTCTTACGAGCACCGACTCTGGACAGTATCAACCATGCAGGGACCAACGGTGTGCCTGGAACTCATAATAATGGCATAGTCGTCCTACCTGGCACGACCCCATCACGAGAGTGACACCGATCACTCCCGTCGCTAGTAATGTGGCTCTTTGCTAGTACCGACCAAAGTAATCAACAAAGCCCCGTCCCATAAAGGGGTATCGTGGTCGTACTGGTAAGGTTGGGACGGTCGACACATCATAAATCTAATCCCATTTTCGAAACCATACTCACACAAAATCACCGGTGCATCACTTCACCAAAGGTGATCACCAACTCATCATCACCCTCGGGCATTAGTGGCACCCGACGGGGTTTTCATAAACTCTTTATTTAATTCATCATCATGTTCATGATATATGCTCTATCATTACTTGTCAACATGGTAATATCATGACCCTCACGGGGTAGCGTCAAGCTTAATGCAGTGTTCTTAATCTACTAGTCCACATGACAGTAGCATGATCCTCATAAGTGGTAGGGTCAAGCTCATCATGCTCATGCTCCGAGGAGCCATGTGTATAAGATCACTATCATGCAAGTGCTTCGAAGAAGCCTTCAGTACCATCACCGCAATGATGAACCGGCATCGTGATCACATGCAACGGAAAAGTACTTGCTATTCTAGCATGCATCATTTTATATGCTCAAGTCATGGTCAAAGGGTTGCTTGCCTTGGTCAGCTAGGTATCCGGGGTCTTCGAGGTCTTCCGCTCCGGATCCTCCGTCACTCGGTAACTCTACCGTCGAGAAAGGAATAAATAAATAATAGCTCTCACTAAAACAGATCACAAAGTGCTTTTAAAATTGTTGCAAAGCTTGAATAAATTCAGTTTATTATTTTGGAAAATGTTTCCTATAGTTTTAATTATCTAAGCATATTTATTTAAAAGCAAACACAAGCAAACAAATGCTTTTAATATCATTTTATTATACCAAAATAGTTTCTATTTTTGATAAATGTCAAACACTACAGAATCAAATACTACACATTTTTAGAAAATTACTGGTGGAAGAATCATATTTTTCTACTTGCTAAATGTTTTTATAAAAATCATTTAAGTTATTGGATTAAAACAAAAATAAAAAGGCCACGGGGTTGGATCCAGCCGGCCTAGCCAGCAGGCCTAGCCACCAGGCGCGCGCGGGCCAGGTTCAAACCTGACCTGCGTGCCCCTGGGGTCAGCGTCAGCGGCTGCGCGCGCTGGCTGCCCCAGGACACCGACAGGTGAGCTCCACCTGTCGGGTCCTTCTCCTACCTCCAGCCAGAGAGGTGGAGACGGACGCCGGCGAGGCTGCCGTTGTCATCAGGCCAATCTAGGAGTGGGAACGGGTCCCTCATTCCTCCGCCTACCTGCTCGTGGTCGGGATGTCACCGGAGGTGGTCTGGGTCACTGGCGACGAGGTTACCGTGGCGGAAGGGTTTCGGGTTGGTGTCGAACTAGTGGCTAGAAGCAGGGATTCGCTCGGGGGAGTTGGGGCAAATGGTCCTGGCGTCAAGGGGAGTGTAATGGGAGGTCGGGCAGCGCAGGAGCCGACGTGTAGCCGGAGATCGACTGGAGCTCCGAGGCGGAGGGGCCTCGGTCGATCTCGAGCACCGGCGCTCTGCGAGCTTGATTGGGTGGCTAGGGGGTGTCTACTGGTTGTGGTGAGGCTGCTTGGAGGGTGCTGGGGTGCCGGGGGGACCTATTTATAGGCCAGCGGCGGTGAGCCGACTCGGGCGCGCCGGTGACTCACCGTGGCGCGCGTGCGAGCACAATGAGGTTCTGGCAGCGAAACCACGGGTTCAGGACATGGTTTAGGACCTCCTGGTGCATCGGCCGCAGAGAGAAAGCGAGTGGGGACGAGCCGCAGTGACCGTGCATGCTTGGCCGCGTCGGGCGTGCACGGGCACGCGTCGCCTGAGCTCTTGCGCGAGGGGAGAGGGTCCCTGGGGGTAGCTTTGCACTGAATGGTTGTCGGGGGAGCGTTTGGACATAACTAGGGAGGTTGGGACCGACCGGAGCGTCGTCCCCTTGGTGGAGGCTCTCTGCAGCGCGCCTAGAGCGCAGTTTTGGCATGCCACGGCATGCTGGCGCACTCTGGGGCACTTGGGATGTATCCTCCATGTCCTGAGTGTTGCTGGGACTGTGCCTAGCCGTTGTGTTCTAGTGGGAGCCCGAGCTGGTCAAGGGAGCAAAGAATACTAGTGTTGCCAGTACTGCCCTGCGGCTCAAATTGGAGTTCTTTTCACTTGTGCTTGGAGTTGGGGAGGGGCTGATTGATTGGGTGCTCAGGGTGTTCTGGGGCTCTAACCCACCAAGTTTGGGGCCTTGCCATTGGGTAAAACAGTGGCTAGGAGGGTTTTTTACCTTCCTGCCAGTAGGTGTTCGACAGTGACTTGGGGTGCTTCCACTCCACCACTGGAAATGAAACTTAACAGGTTTGGTCTTGGGGTAAAAACATGGGGTTTCACCAATTCGAGCTCCGCTGAACAAGTTTAGCTTTGTAAACTTGAAAATGCCTCAAAATGACCAGTACTGTCCTTTACAAAGGAAGTGTGGCCAAACAGAGTCTCACAAATCCCATACTTGGTGTGGAGTCCTCATTTGGGGTGTCGAACACCTCTGCAAAGTTTCAGCTCCATTGGAGAAACTTTGCAATGTAGAGTTGTTCCAACTCTTCTCTGGATAGAGAGGGTTTTGGGTTCATTAGGTGCACTTCCCCACCTTGGATCAAGGTGATATTTTATGTGAGCACCTAATATGGCTTTGGAGGGCTCCTGTAATTTTATGGGAATTTATTGAGATCATTTCCTTTGGAAACATGTCAAGAAGCTAAAACATACAGAAATGGTTTTCAGGGTTTTACTCAAATAATATTAATATAAAACAGGGTTGAAAATGTTATATATGGAAAATATATGTCCTTCTGAGCTTCCATGAATTTACTCAAAATTTTCTAAGGCACGAAAGCTATTTTCCTTGTGGGAATATCATTACTGGCCTTAGAAACAAACATAGATATAAAATAGAAAAATAATATTTTAAATCATCAATTAATGTTTTTAATGAATGAAAATAATATTTGGATCAGATCACCAACTTTGGTTGGAAGTGCCACTTGGCTTCATGAGCTAGTAGTGTATCCCAACATGATGAAGGTGATCTTGATATAAAGGAAAAAAGGGTTTTTGAAGAGAGCAAAATAATAAGTTTTCATGGGTTTGAGTCATCAAACAAGAAAGCATACACTCAAACAAGGCCTGACATTGCACTCACAACATTATTTGAAAAAGTTTTAACAAGCTCTGATTTTTGCAACATAAAATACTTGTGGTGAAAAACAGGATGTGAGAGACCGATCCCTCTTACAAGAATCTCGTCCCCGAGATTCCAAAGCTAAGCGTTCAATAGCTCGGGAAATTCTGATCGGAGATTGTCTTCACGTTCCCACGTGGCTTCGGCTTCGGTATGGTTGCTCCACTGAACCTTGAAAAACTTGATGGTGCGGCTTCTGGTGCAACGTTCGGCTTCATAAAAAATGCGGATCGGTTTCTTGTGGTAGGTAAGGTCCGGTTGAAGGTCAATAGCTTGATGATCAATGTCCTTGTAAAGATCGGGACGGTTCGGCACTTGTAAACACTTCCGGAGCTGTGACACGTGGAACACGTTGTGCACACCCGAAAGCTCAGGAGGTAGCTCAAACTGATAAGCTACTTCCCCGCGCCTTGCCGTGATCTTCAAGGGTCCAATGAACCTTGGAGCTAGCTTCCCCTTGACGTGGAAATGATTGGTCCCCTTGAGAGGCGTGACTCGCAAGTACACCTGGTCTCCGGGAACAAACTCCAAATCTCTGCGGCGAGGGTCCGCGTAGCTCTTCTGCCTTGACTTAGCTGCCTCCAAGTTCTCTCGGACAAGCTGAACCTTGTCCCCTGCTTCCTGCAGTGCTTCTGGTCCAAAAACTAGTCCTTCACCGGTTTCGGACCAATTGAGCGGGGTCCGGCACTTCTGCCCATATAACGCTTCGAATGGGGCCATCTGAAGGGTGGACCGGTAGCTGTTGTTGTAAGAAAACTCAGCAAACGGCAGGCAGTCTTCCCACTTGGCACCATGAGCCAAAACACAAGCGCGGAGCATGTCCTCAAGTATCTGGTTTACCCTGTCGGTTTGTCCGCCCGTTTGCGGGTGGAAAGCCGTACTGAAGGAGAGTTTGGTTCCGAGAGATTCTTGAAACTTCTTCCAGAATCTTGAGGTGAATTGCGTGCCGTGATCGGACACGATCTCCTTGGGAAATCCATGGGGACTCACCACTCGATGAATCTACAGACTGGCCAGCTGGCTGCCATCGTAGGTGGTGTTAACGGGGATGAAATGGGCCACCTTGGCCAAATGATCGACTATGACCCAAATGGAGTTATGACCCTTATTCGACCGGGGCAATCCGGTGATGAAGTCCATGCCGACTTTATCCCACTTCCATTCCGGCACTGGAAGAGGTTGTAGCAATCCAGCAGGTCGTTGGTGTTCAGCCTTGACTCGCTGGCATACATCGCATTTAGCGACATAGGAGCCAATTTCCCTCTTCATGCCACGCCACCAGAATCGTTCTCGGATGTCTTGGTACATCTTGGTACCACCTGGATGGATAGAGTACGGTGTGTCATGAGCCTCTTGCAGGATCAAGTCCTTAAGTTCGGCCTTGTTAGGTACGCATAAGCGCTTCCTGTACCACGGTACTCGTTGCTCATTAATCGAGAATCCTGGGGCTTTGCCTTCTCGCACCTTCCTCTTGAGACCTTCGATACTCTTGTGTCCCTTCTGGGCTTCCTTGATGTCGTCTGCCAGAGTAGGCTTGACTTCGAGGTTGGCCAGGTACCCTGGTTCGACTATCTTAAGTCCGAAGCCCTCCATCTCTTCGTACAAGACGGGTAACCTTTCCTTGAGCGTGACGTTCAAGGAGCCTGCCTTCCAGCTTAAGGCATCGGCTACCACGTTCGCCTCGCCGGGATGATACTGAATGCTGAGGTCCTAATCCTTGATTAACTCAAGCCATCTCCGCTGTCTCATGTTCAGCTCCCTTTGAGTGAAGATATATTTCGGACTTTTGTGGTTTGTATATATCTCACATCGCTTCCCCAGAAGGTAATGTCGCCACGTCTTCAAAGCATGCACTACAGCTGCTAGCTCGAGATCATGGGTGGCGTAGTTCTCCTCATGCGGTCGCAGTTGCCGTGACAAGTACGCCACATCCCTGCCATCTTGCATCAGGACTCCACCGAGCCCGGTTCCAGAGGCATCACAATAAATTACGAATTCCTTGTTGATGTGTGCGGTAGCCAATACCGGGGTGGTAGTTAGCCTCTTCTTCAACTCCTGGAAGCTTCCTTCACACGCCGGCGTCCACTCGAACTTTCGGCCTTTCTTCAAGAGATGAGTCATAGGTCGAGCGATGCTGGAGAATCCTTCTACAAACTTGCGGTAATATCCTGCGAGCCCGAGGAAACTCCTGACATCCTTCACGTCCTTTGGTGATTCCCAGTTGGTCACTGTAGTAATGTTGGACTGATCTACGGCCAAACCGCGTGCCGTCAGGGTATGACCCAGAAATCCAACTTCGTTCAGCCAGAACTGACACTTGCTGAATTTGGCATAAAGCTGGTGCTCTCGAAGCTTTCCCAGAACTAACCTCAAGTGTTGCTCATGCTCCTCTTCGGACTTGGAGAAGATTCATATGTCATCGATGAACACGATGACAAACTTGTCCAAATATTCCATGAAGACCTTGTTCATGAGGTACATGAAGTAGGCTGGGGCATTTGTCAAACCGAAGGGCATGAGAGTTCATTCATATAGACTGTATCGGGTCACAAATGCAGTCTTGGGTATATCTTTGGGTCGAATCTTCAACTGGTAATATCTCGATCGAAGATCGATCTTAGAAAATACACTGGCCCCGTTTAAATGGTCAAACAGGTCTTCGATCTTGGGGAGCAGGTACTTGTTCTTCATTAAGAGAACGGTAATCGACGCAGAGTCGAATGGTACCATCCTTCTTTAAAACAAATAGAACAGATGATCCCCAAGGTGATGCACTCGGATGGATGAACCCTTTCCTGAGTTGCTCATCCGGCTGCTTCTTCAGCTCTGCCAGTTCTTCGGAACCCATCCTGTAAGGATTTTTATATATAGGCCTTGATCCGGGCATGAGCTCAATGATGAACTCGATGTCTCGGTCGGGAGGCATTCCGGGTAGCTCGTCAGGAAAGATGTCCGGGTATTCACAGACTACAGGCACTTGATCAAGCTCTACCTCGGATAGACTGTTGATTCGAGGCACTTGAGCCGATACCGGCTCGGAGACAAACTTGACCTTGACCCCTTGGTTGCTTGTCATGGTAATGGCCCTGTTGGCACAGTCCAAAAGACTCTGGTGCTTGGCCAACCAATCCATGCCGAGGATTACTTCTACACCTTGCGATTTAAGCACAATGAGGTCTGCCAAGAAACTCGTCCCATTGATAACTATCTCGACCCTTCTACACCCTAGGTTGGTCCTCAATACTGCTCCCGGGGTTTGAATTGCCATCTGCACACGAAGTAGAGTGGGTTTTAAACCACACTTCTCCGCAAACCCTTGAGTAACAAAAGAATGCGAGGCACCACAATCAAACAACACTGTTGCTGGAGTTGAGTTAACGAGGAACGTACCCAAAATGCAGTCCGGGTCTTCCTGCGCCTCTTCTATAGTGATGTGATTGATCCGGCCCCTGCCATTGAACTGCTGGTTGCGGGGGCCTTGGTTCCTTCCTGGTGCACCTTGACCGGGGTTGGGTGCATTGGGACGCGGTGCGTCGGGCTTCTTGTTAGGGCACTGCCTGGAATAGTGCCCAGTCTGACCACACCCAAAGCAGGTGACTTGCCCCGGAGGGTTGCTCTTGACTCCACCGTTGTTCGGCGGGTTGACTACTGGCTTGGCTTGCTCCTGAGGTTGATAATTCTGGCGGAACACCGGATACTTGTACTGCTGCTGCTGAAAGTTGGGTCTCGTAGGTGCTGACTGCCATGGTCTTGGTCTTGCGTTACTGGGTCCTCCACTGCCTATTAGTTTGCGCTTGCGGGTGTCGTCCATCGCACGACGCTTGTCTTCCAGCATAAGCGCCTTGTTAACCAACTTGCTGAAAGTTTGGCAGTCGCAAACCACCAGCTGGTACTGCAGGGACTGCTGTAACCCTTCCATGAAGCGTTCCACCTTAGTGGCCTCAGTGTTAACAGCTTCGGGCGCATACCTCGACAAGAGGTTAAACTTCTGCAGGTACTCCTTAACAGTTCCACTGCCCTGCCTCAAGGCTCGGAATTCCCGCTTCTTAATGGTCATCAGTCCAGGTGGAAGGTGAGCCGCGCGAAATCCTTCCTTGAACATCGCCCAAGTGATGACTTGCCCTATCCGCATGATCTGGAATCCATCCCACCATGCCCTGGCGGTGCCTCCAAGACAGTGAGAAGCATGAAGGACCTTCTCATGATCGTCGGTGCACTTGACCAGCGCAAGGAGGTCTTCAATGGTGCGGATCCAGTCATCGGCGTCTAGTGGTTCAGTCGACTCCGTGAATATGGGGGCATAGTCCGCATGAAGTCAAAAAGAGTAGAGTGACCACCGCCATTCCCATTCCGCAGCGGGTTGTCCACCAGGACTTGTGTCAGCTACTGAATAGCGGCATTGCTGGCTTGACGCTCCTCCCGAAGAGCTTGAAGGAACTGACCCATCGTCAAGTTCTCAGGAGGAGGTGGTGGTGGAAGGTCTCTAGGCTGCTCGTGTTAACCTCCAACGTGAGCTTCTCCTTCGGTTCCCTGTGGCGTTCCTGAGGAGCCGGCGCCGGGGTTGCCGAAGGTGCTGTTGCGGGTTGCGTTCACCATCCTGTCATAGAAACACACAGGTCAAAATGCCACCTTGCTCGGGAATACAAGGATTCGCTCCTAGTAAGAGGGGAGTCCAATATGTGCATGTCCAAGTTTTCAAAACCAAAGTTTTTGACAAACTGGAAATTGCATTTATAAAAACTAGGTGATGTAGTCACTTACAGGCTGCCTAAGGCAATATGTGACTTACATCATGCACACATACGCAAATTAGAAACGGATACATGGATACCCTATGCTCAGGGTACTCCTAATTGCCTACACTAAAACCTACGCGGCGGACTGCTCGGTCTCAAAGGCGGATTCAACAGGATCCTCATCTTTGTCCTAGTCTTCATCAACATCTTCTTCCTTTATAGGAGTGGTAGAAAGAATCCGCACATCATGGCGTCTCTTAGGCGAGGCGGCGAAGATCTCAGTGTACTCTTCCGCGGTCAGGCGGCGACTCCGAAGAGGGACTGCCTGGATGGGTAACACACCACCCCTAGTGGCAATAGCTGTCCTCCCTTTAGGTGCGCTTGCCTTCTTAATTTTGCGGTTATGCATCTTCTTAGTGTGGAGCAGGCCCTTGACTAGGTGCAGCTCTTGGCGAAGCTTGGCTGATTCCTTAACCAGGAACTGTGTCAGGGTGTCCGACGAGAGGCTGAAGTAGGTCTGAAACCTTAATGGCATCCCATCCTCCATGGCTGGGGTGAGTGTCCAACTCCCATCCACTCCTTCCTTAATGAAGGGTAGGTGACAAGTGACAGGCTCATTAGCCATCTCAGGGAGGATGCTGCGGAGACGAACGAGCGCCTCTCATGCGGCCGTTTCCACTGCCAACATCAGCTCTCCCATCTGTGGTCCTTCGAAGAACCAACTAGACGGGGAGTCATTAGCCTTCACTATCACGTCCACGTGATATTCCTTCGTGTCGGTGTTGACCCAGTGCTCGTGGTAGAGGAAGATGGGCGTGCGACGTACGTGGCACTTCGCGAGACAATCCACCAGGAGTAGTGGAAAGCCGGTCTCCAGAAGCGTCTCAGGTACGGCAGCCATCTACAAGGCATAGGAGAGAAGTCAGAAGGTGGTATGTGCAAAAGTTTGGGTAAGGCTGGCGTTCTAACGTTCTCGGCTAACGTCCATGCTTTCTAAGGCTTCCTATAGTCAGAATGGCTCTGATACCAGTTCTGCGGTGACCCCGACTAGCAAGTCGAGTTCGCCGTGCCAAGTGAACCCAAGGATCAATGTTCACCGAACACAGATACTGAATAATAGAGTCTTACATCCAAGTACCGAAATTATTACATCAAACGACCAAAAGGTCGTGTTTGAAGAGGGAGGCCTAAAGCCAAATTAAACAGATACATCCAGTAGCGGAAACTCGTAAGGGCTAAGCGGTGCCCATGCCATCAAGCCTACACCGACGGGCATTCTGACTTGGAACCGTCCTAGATCGCAGGTTCGTCTCGGACGGCGTACTCGTCGCCAAACTCCAGTCCTTCCATGTCTGGTCAATAATATAACCAGTGGCAAGCCAATGAGTACTTTGAATGTAGTCGCAAACAGCCCATGATATGAACATTTATAGTGAATAATAACAGTAACATGTATCTTTAGTGGAATGCAATTTGGTGGAATGATCCGGTATATGCAACAAGTTAAAGAATTACTCTTTAAGAACAGGTTACAGATATCAACATATCTGCTAAGGGTTGAACACACCGGGTTCACCCTATATGCCAAGTCATCGGACTTGTCATAACCTCAATGTATAAATGAGGGCTAAACCATCCGGGTTTAACCTATATGTCAAGTCACCGAACTTGATCATATTATTGTGATTATCATAACAACACCTTTTTAGCACCACACACACACTCTTGGTTTATGCGGAAACGCTGGACGTAGTTTAAGCAGCACCACCCAACTGTCCTTGACCGTGGACACGGCTATTCGAATAGTTTACACTTTGCACAGGTAGTACGCTGGACCCACGAGAAACGGGAAACTTCCGTGTCATCCAAGACTCGCGGTATATCACATATACCCGAGGTAAGTACCCGATCATCATCTTTCCCCTGACGATACTAGACAAAGAGGTCCACTCGATTGGTACCCAGCCCACATGTTGTACGTCTTACGAGCACCGACTCTGGACAGTATCAACCATGCAGGGACCAACGGTTTGCCTGGAACTCATAATAATGGCATAGTCGTCCTACCTGGCATGACCCCATCACGAGAGTGACACCGATCACTCCCGCCATTAGTAATGTGGCTCTTTGCTAGTACCGACCAGAGTAATCAATAAATCCCCGGCCCATAAAGGGGTATCGTGGTCGTACTGGTAAGGTTGGGACGGTCGACCCATCATAAATATAATCCCATTTCCGAAACCATACTCCCACAAAATCACCGGTGCATCACTTCACCAAAGGTGATCACCAACTCATCATCACCCTCGGGCATTAGTGGCACCCGACGGGGTTTTCATAAACTCTTTATTTAACTCATCATCATGTTCATGATAATATGCTCTATCATTACTTGTCAACAAGGTAATATCATGACCCTCCCGGGGTAGGGTCAAGCTTAATGCAGTGTTCTTAATCTACTAGTCAACATGACAGTACCATGATCCTCATAAGTGGTAGGGTCAAGCTCATCATGCTCATGCTCCGAGGAGCCATGTGTATAACATCACTATCATGCAAGTGCTTCGAAGAAGCCTTCGGTACCATCACCGCAATGATGAACCGGCATCGTGATCACATGCAACGGAAAAGTACTTGCTATTCTAGCATGCATCATTTTATATGCTCAAGTCATGGTCAAAGGGCTGCTTGCCTTGGTCAACTAGGTATCCGGGGTCTTCGAGGTCTTCCGCTCCGGATCCTCCATCACTCGGTAACTCTACCGTCGAGAAAGGAATAAATAAATAATAGCTCTCACTAAAACAGATCACAAAGTGCTTTTAAAAATGTTGCAAAGCTTGAATAAATTCATTTTATTATTTTGGAAAATTTTTCCTACAGTTTTTATTAGCTAAGCATATTTATTTAAAAGCAAACAGAAGCAAACAAATGCTTTTAATATCATTTTATTATACCAAAACAGTTTCGGTTTTTGATAAATGTCAAACACTATAGCATCAAATACTACACATTTTTAGAAAATTACTGGTGGAAGAATCATATTTTTCTATTGGCTAAATGTTTTTATAAAAATCATTTAAGTTGCTGCATTAAAATAGAAAGAAAAAGGCCAGGGGGTTGGATCCAGGCGGCGCAGCCAGCAGGCCTGGCCACCACGCGCGCGCGGGCCAGGTTCAAACCTGACCTGCGAGCTCCTGGGTCAGCGTCAGCGGCTGCGCGCGCTGGCTGCCCCAGGACACCGACAGGTGGGCTCCACCTGTCGGGTCCTTCTCTACCTCCAGCCAGAGAGGTGGAGACGGACGCCGGCGAGGCTGCCGTTGTCCTCAGGCCAATCTACGAGTGGGAACGGGTCCCTCGTTCCTCCGCCTACCTGCTCGTGGTCGGGATGTCATCGAAGGTGGTCTAGGTCGCCAGCGACGAGGTGACCGTGGCGGAAGGGTTTCGGGTTGGCGTCGAACTAGTGGCTAGAAGCACAGATTCGCTCGGGGGAGTTGGGGGAAATGGTCCTCGCGTCAAGGGGAGTGTAATGGGACGTCGGGCAGCGCAGGAGCCGACGTGTAGCCGGAGATCGACCGGAGCTCCGAGGCGGAGGGGCCTTGGTCGATCTCGAGCACCGGGGCTCTGCGAGCACGATTGGGTGGCTAGGGGGTGTCTACTGGTTGTGTTGAGGCTGCTTGGAGGGTGCTGGGGTGCCGGGGGGACCTATTTATAGGCCAGCGGCGGTGAGCCGACTCGGGCGCGCCGGTGACTCACCGTGGTGTGCGTGCGAGCACAGTGCGGTTCTGGCCACGAAACCACGGGTTCGGGACGTGGATTAGGACCTCCTGGTGCATCGGCCACAGAGGGAAAGCGAGTGGGGACGAGCCGCAGCGACCGTGCATGCTTGGCCGCGTCGGGCGTGCACGGGCACGCGTCGCCTGAGCTCTTGCGCGAGGGGAGAGGGTCCCTGGGGGTAGCTTTGCACTGAATGGTTGTCGGGGGAGCGTTTGGACATAACTGGGGAGGTTGGGACCGACCGGAGCGTCGTCCCCTTGCTGGAGGCTCTCTGCAGCGCGCCCAGAGCGCAGTTTTGGCATGCCACGGCATGCTGGCGTGCTCTAGAACACTTGGGACGTGTCCTCCATGTCCTGAGTGTTGCTGGGAGTGTGCCTAGCCGTTGTGTTCTAGTGGGAGCCCGAGCTGGTCAAGGGAGCAAAGAATACTAGTGTTGCCAGTACTGCCTTGTGGCTCAAATTGGAGTTCTTGTCACTTGTGCTTGGACTTGGGGAGGGGTTGATTTACTGGGTGCTCAGGGTGTTCTGGGGCTCTAACCTACCAAGTTTGCGGGCTTGCCATTGGGTAAAACAGTGGCTAGGAGGGTTTTTACCTTCCTGCCAGTAGGTGTTCGACAGTGACTTGGGGTGCTTCCACTCCACCACTGGAAATGAAACTTAACAGGTTTGGTCTTGGGGTAAAAACATGGGGTTTCACCAAATTTGAGCTCCACTGAACAAGTTTAGCTTTGTAAACTTGAAAATGCCTCAAAATGACCAGTACTGTCCTTTACAAAGGAAGTGTGGCCAAACAGAGTCTCACAAATCCCATACTTAGTGTGGAGTCCTCATTTGGGGTGTCAAACACCTCTGCAAAGTTTCAGCTCCATTGGAGAAACTTTGCAATGTAGAGTTGTTCCAACTCTTCTCTGGACAAAGAGGGTTTTGGGTTCATTAGGTGCACTTCCCCACCTTGGATCAAGGTGAGATTTTATGTGAGCACCTAATATGGCTTGGGAGGGCTCCTATAATTTTATGGGAATTTATTGAGATCATTTCCTTTGGAAACATCTCAAAAAGCTAAAACATACAGAAATGGTTTTCAGGGTTTTACTCAAATAATATTAATATAAAATAGGGCTGAAAATCTTATATATGGAAAATATATGTCCTTCTGTGCTTCCATGAATTTACTCATAATTTTCTAAGGGAGGAAAGCAATTTTCCTTGTGGAAATATCATTATTGGCCTTAGAAACAGACATAGATATGAAATAGAAAAATAATATTTTAAATCATCAATTAATGTTTTTAATGAATGAAAATAATATTTGGATCAGATCACCAACCTTGGTTGGAAGTGCCACTAGGCTTCATGAGCTAGTAGTGTATCCCAACATGATGAAGGTGATCTTGATATAAAGGAAAAAGGGTTTTTGAAGAGAGCAAAATAATAAGTTTTCATGGGTTTGAGTCATCAAACAAGCAAGCATACACTCAAACAAGGGCTGACATTGCACTCACAACATTATTTGAAAAGGTTTTAACAAGTTCTGATTTTTGCAACATAAAATACTTGTGGTGAAAAACAGGATGTGACACGAGTATGCACAATCCGCAAAGGTAAAAGGCTTCAGTCCCACATAAAACATAAAGAATAAATCTTCATGCTTCAAAGTCTTCAAATTGATTTTCTTTAGGACACACCGAATTCCTCATCTTCAATTTCTTCATGAGGAATATCAATTTCATCGCAATTTCTTCGCGATTAAATTCTTCAGCTTCAGACCAATTTTTTCAGCCGAGATATACATTTTTAGGGGTAGATATTCATCGAATATTTTAAACTCAACGACTTATAGATCCTGTGTACACTCATGAACACACTAGATGCTTAACCTATAAGTCTTCAAACCACCAAAATCACTAAGCGGCACTAGAAGCACTTACAATCTCCCCCTTTTTGTTGGTTGATGATAATTAGGTTAAGTTTTCAACGGGGTTAAAAATATGAAGTGTAAATACTCATTTGAGGAATTTGAAATCAAGATACAGAGAGACTCCCCCTGATGATGTGCATATCTTGGGGAATTTGCTTTTCACAGCAAAGGCACATTGATGATTTATATCATGAAGATCTCCCCTTGAGTCTTGTAAATCATGCATACATATGACATATAATATGAAGAATTTGAGAATGCATGATGACAAATGGTATCTGACAAATTTCAGCATGCGTGCATTAATATTTTGAGGAATAAGCATGTGAAGAAAAACGTTCAAAAGCGCCAGAGTACCATAGGGCTTAAGTTACAACTCATTACATAAAAACACTTCAGAAGAGCCAAGAGTTTGTAACTTAATAAAGTTCATAGGACCCAAAATATATCCCGTGTGAAGAGACGAAAAGGGACAAACTGAGGACTAATGCCCCATGAAGACTTTCACTTCTTGGCAGTTGAGGAAGACGCATGAGGATTCTTGTGTGCGGGCTTCCTCCTTGGGCGAGTGGTAGTGTCTTCTTTGTCTTCATCAGGTTCTGCAGTGCGGAATGAAGAAAATGAACTGTCCTCAAGGTATGGATCTGGAATTGTCTTGAATTTCTTCTTTGGTGGCCATGACCATTCAACGTCCTGTGTATACTCCAATTCATCAAGTTCTTCTTCAGTCTTCAAATGAGCCAGTGTGGCCCAGGTGCGATCAAAAACCTCATTAAGATAGTGGTGATTAATCTTCACTGCATTATGAGTTTCATTGAGGATTTTCACAATGGCACCGAATTGACGTTTGACCCATTTGTGGTTGTGATCGACCTTCTGATGAAGACTGAGGAGTAGCTCTCTGTTAGTCATCACACTTGGGGCAAATGGGCTAGGAGGCTCTTGAGTTTTAGTATCATCCCATGAAGAGTATGCATCTGGTTCATGAAACTGGCCATCAAGGGGCCGACTTCCTTCATCGATCACAGACTTGCCTTTTCCTTCAACTGGCTCTAAAGTCTTCTTGTTGACTCTGATTGGAGGCATATATCACATGTGCTATTGAAATCAGCATGATAGTTGATGCCTGATCTGCGTCTGATGAATCTCATGATCCATGGAGCGTAAATCTTCAGGTCGAAGGGTGACATAGCATTGTCAGCCAGAGTCCTCAGGAAGCAGTCGTGAAGGTTTATGGGGATGCCATGGATGATGTTGAAGAGGATATTCTTCATGATGCCTACAACATCTTCTTCATCATCATGCCCCTTGATTGGAGCAATGAGACTGCATAGAATCCTGTAGACAGTCCTGGGTTCATACTTCACATCTTGGACCAGAAAAGTCGTTCTTTGTGGTTGATCCTTGGCCAAAGGCTTCATGATGGCTTCCATCAGCTTATTGGGAAATTCCCATTCATTATACATCTTCACAGCATGTTCTGAGGGAATTGACAGAGGAAGTGCTCGCAGCAACTCATTTGCAGGGGCCTTGTAGTGTGTGTGCTGCGTCGTCCAATCCAGCACCCAAATGTTGATATCTGTTGGATCTCTAGAGATTTGCAATGTTGCATAGAATTGAAGAACGATGTCGCTGTTCCAATCACACATATCAGTGCAAAGTGGAAACAGTCCGGCTTCATGAAGAACGTTGAGGACTTGGGCGAAGCAAGGAATTTCTTCTAACTCAACATGAGGAATATGCGTGTGCTGAAATATTTTGTTTCTTCCACAGAGCACATATGCATAATAGTTGAGCTCAGTCCTTGTCCAAAACTTCATGTGCCACATGCGAAGCTTTTCATGAGGATTGTCGCCGATGAAATACATACGTTCTTCATAGAATGCTTCCTTCTGAAACTTTGGCCTCTTTGAGAAAGGCTGATTTTGCATAGGCTGAAGATTTTGTTGCTTCTCTTGAGGAGATACGATCATGGCAGTCTCAGTGTTGACAACCACAATAGCAGTTTCTGTATTTGGCGTAGGAGCATTTTCTTCAGCATGTTCCTCAGGTTGAGGAATTTCATCAACTTGTGCCTCAGGTTGAGAGTTTTGCTCAGGGTGAGGATTTTCTTCGGCCTGAACCTCAGGTTGAGGGTCTTGCTCAGGATTAGGATTTTCCTCGGGCTGAGGATCTTCTCCTTGGTTTTTCTCAGCTTGAGGAATATGCTTGGAGGAGGAGCCATATTCTTCAGTTGTGGCAGCTGATCCTTGAGCAGGTTCTTCTGGAGGAATGAATGTTTGAGGTATATCATCAATTTGAATTTTCTCATCTATGTGTTCCTCAGACTCAGCAGTTTTCATTTCCTCATCAGTCAGATGCTCCTTATCTTTGCTTTTGAAGGGAATCATAGTGTAGGATGGAGCTATCTTGAGAGGCACAACATCCAAAGGAGCATTTTCATCAAGTGATTTGAGGCGGTTGGCCTATGATGATTCTGGGGTTGAAGAGCTTTTCTTTTCTTTGCTTCTTTTTCTGCAGCCCTAGTTTTCTTCACATCTGATGGAGACGGAGTTATTTTCTTCACCTTTGAGGATTTTGGTGAAGGTATTTTCTCTTCACGAGGCAGAGCAGTATCTGTCCTGGAAGTTTCCTCAGCTGAAGCATTTTCTTCAGCTGGAGCAGATTCCTCATCTGGCTTAGATGCATCAACTAGAATATCCTTAGCTATTTCCTCAATAGCCGGAGCATCAACACGACTTTCTTGAGGCATTTCCTCAACAAGGGTTGCTCGTTTTTCATCTTCCTGTGTTTGCTAAACAGAATAGCTAGGCTCAGACTGCTCAGGTTGCCGTGGTTTTACTGGAGGAGCAGCCTTCTTGTTGTAATCATGAACTGCATTGTTTGCAAACTTGATGAAATTGGTCTTAAGACTTTGACGATCAAATAGTTTGGTATACTTATCTGTCAAAGTCTTCAGTTCTTCCTAGGTTGACACAAGAGCATCAGGCGTCAGGCTGAGGAGATTTTGTCTGAGGAATTTCTCCTTCTTCAGCTTTGCAGCCTTTGCTTGTTTGGCTTGTGTCTCCTTCCAATTGGCCTCATTGATGAATGTGGCCACCATATGGATGATACCCGGGGAAACCTTCAGGTCATCAATGGGTGTGTTAGGGTCATCATACCGGCCATTGATGTAGTCCAACAGGACTTTTGGGTCCATTGCAAGAGGAATGGTGCTGCCTGAAGCTTGATTTTTGGGTCATCATACCTGTTCCTGCTTGTTTCTGATGATGGCTTGCAGTGTTTGATCATCATATTCATCACTTCCTTCTGATGCAGAAGGGACATTCATGAATTTGCTTGGGCTGGGTCTGTTTCCTCTTCAGCAGTCATCTTAGTCTTCAACGGTGTTGGTGAAGACTTTGTCTCTGAGATCGTGGTAGATGGAACACAGTAGCTGGAGATAGTAGGCTCTTGCTTCACAATCTTCTTGTGTTCAGGCTTTGAAGCTGGTGTGGTTGTTGAGGGTTTTGGCGTAGACGCAGGCGCAGCCTTCTAAAGAAATTTCTCTTGAGGCTTTGAAGCCTTCGATTTCTGTGGCACATGCTTCACTTGAGGAATGGTCGTGCCTGAAGTTTCAGCAGTCGAGGAGGTGGCTGCAGCAGCAACAAAAAATTCTTTGTTGAATTTCCTCACAGCAGCTTCTGCTTGCTTCTGAAGCTTTGACAAGTGTTTGTCATTTTCCTCAGGATAATCATCAATAGTCTTGAGGCTTGAAGGATGAGCATTTTGATGATCCTCGAGAGGAGGCCTTTTGCCAGGCGGCTTAAGAGTGAATTTCTTCGCGTACTTGGGAGTGATGAAGCGGTATTCTCCCACTCCTTAGCCCACCGGCGTTCTATCTTTTGGAGCCTGATTTTCCTCTTAGGCATCGGTTTTTGCTCATCTGGTGTGCAATAGTCCAAGTATATATCCTCAGGGATATCAATGACAGTGTTTTGTTCGAGTTTCTTGCTACCTTTTTGCTTCCTTTCATCTTCCATTCTCTTCAGCTAAGGCTTTTGCTGAGGAATTTGAGCTCTTGAGGATTCTGATGACACTGGCAGATTTTCTTCAAGAAACGCTGCAAATGAGTTAAGTTGATGAGAACCTAGAGAATCATCAGCTGACATTTTTGTACCTGTGAACAGAGTATAGGTGCGAGGAATTTGGAGAGGTCCTATGCGTTCTCAGATTTGAAGAAATTCAATTTTTTTAAAGTTGAGGAATTTGACAAGTGGGTTGAGGAATTGGTCTAAGCACTCTGATCTTGGGTTCTAGAGTTGTACAGATTTGAAAGTTTGCACAATTGAGGAATCACGTGAATAATTTTAGTTTCTTAGTGAAATTCATCAAGTGTTTGAGGAATAAGCAGTGTTTGAGGAATAGAGACTGATAGACACCGAGGAAAAACAGATTCTACGAATCTAAGGTAAAATAGTAGATTGAAAGGGACTGTAAAAATAGGATTTTATATACCCTATATAGCAAGCACAAAGAATAGAAGAAGTAGCAGTAGATGCTCTTCGGTGCGAGTCCACTTCGCCCTAACTTGGCGACAGAAGATGGCTACGGCGCTCGCGGACGAAGAAATATCCGGTTCTGGTGTGATTTCGGCGACGGAGAGGTCGAGGCAGTGAAGCTGTTCCTCGCCAGCGACGAAACTTCTAGCGGTGGCTCTAGGTCTTTACTGTAGCGGAGAGAAGGTCGAGAGAGAACAAAGAGTATTGACCGAAGGGGGTAAGCACATATCTATAGCTCAGGTGAAAACTCTCCGGTCGATTCTTTCGGACCAAACTACCCTTGCCCTTTCATCTCCGCATGACACGTGTAGCTACAGTTTAAAGCGGTGGAGATCATGCTTATCTGATTGTGGGAAGTGGGGTTCAGTTACTGTGTAACAATATAAAAATCATTTTTGAGGATTTGAGGATTTTGTTGTAAAATCATCAGCTGACAAGGACGTAGTGAGGATTTTGAACAAAGTTTCAAGTAGAACGCATATGAAGAATTGAATAGACTTGGTGAGTATAGCATAAAGGGGAGTAGGGTCTGATTACATACCTAGATGAAATATCAAGTTGAAGAAATAGCTATAAGTGAATGCTGTTGAGGACATTGAAATCACAGTATATATATATATATATATATATATATATATATATATATATATCTAAGCAAATGAAAATCATCAAGTGTTTTGAAGATTTTGATTAACTTGAGGATTTTGTGACAAAGCGTGAGGTTGATGAATTTCAGCTTTGAAGAAAAAACAAGTTTGAAGAAAATTAACGTTGAAGAACATCAACTTTGAGGAAAAACAACTTTGAAGAAAATCAACTTGAGGAATTTCAAAGTTGGGTGGTGGCGTGACCCACCGTATAAGAATGATGATTTCAGGCGCCGCATACAATTGTCGTAGGGCCCTGAGAACCAATTTGTTCATTAATTTCCTCACACTAAGAGTGATATTCTTCATTGGTTGAAGAAAATCGATTCTTTGTGTGTTGCACATCTAAGTCATCAATTTTGCATAAGTGTTAGGATGTGTGCATGTTTTTACAAAACATTTGATGATTCTAAGATATTTAGCTCACATCGCAACTTGCAAAACATTTTCTCATCCAAGGGCTTAGTGAAAATATATGCTAGTTGATCATCATTCTTCACATGGTCGATGAGGATATTGCCCTTGAGAAAATGGTCCCGAAGAAAATGATGACAAATCTGGATGAGCTTAGTCTTTGAGTGTTGTACTGGGTTGCATGCAATCTTGATTGCAGTCTCATTGTCGCAGTAGAGAGTCACATTCTTCATGTTGATGTCGTAGTCCTTGAGGGTTTGCTTCATCCATAGGAATTGAGCACAGCATGAACCAACATCAATGTACTCAGCTTCGGTAGTGGAGAGAGAAACGCAGTTCTGCTTCTTTGAGGACCAGCAGACTAATGATCTTCCAAGAAAATGACATGTGCGAGAAATTGACTTGCGATCCACACGGGCACTAGCATAGTCAGAATCAGAATATCCCATGACATGAAGATTTGAGCCCTTGGGGTACCATAATCCTAGTGTTCGTGTGTGAGCTAAGTATCGAAGAATATGCTTCACAGCCTTATGGTGTGATTCCTTCGGTTTTGCTTGAAAACGTGCACACACGCAAACATTAAGCATTATATCTCGCCTGGATGCACATAAATATAGTAAAGAGCTAATCATGGAGCGATATACCTGTTGATCGAATTCTTTACCATTTTCTTCAGTGTAGAGGCGGCCCTTGGTGGGCATGGGAGTCTTGGCACCTTTGCATTCATGCATGTAGAATTTCCTTAGAACATCCTTGAGGTATTTCTCCTATGATATGAAGATGTCATTGCGTTGTTGACGAATTTGAAGACCTAAGAAGAATTTCAGCTCCCCCATCATAGACATCTGATATTCTTCACTCATCATGTAAGCAAATTCATCACTGTAACATTTGTCAGTACATCCAAATATGATGTCATCGACATATATCTCGCACACAAATAGTTCATTATCATAGGATTTTGTGAAAAGAGTTGGATCGAGTGAACCAGGTTTGAAGCCTTTCTTCATGAGGAATTCTTTCAATGCATCGTACCACGCCCGAGGGGCTTGCTTGAGACCATAGAGCGCCTTTTTGAGTTTGAAGACTTTGTCTGGATTCTTTGGAACCTCAAAACCTGGGGGCTGAGCAACATATACTTATTCCTCAAGCTTACCATTGAGGAATGCACTTTTCACATCCATTTGATACAAGATAATGTTATGATAATTAGCATAAGAAAGTAGTATTTGAATAGCTTCAAGTCTAGCAACAGGTAGAAAAGATTCATCGAAATCAATTCCTTGAACCTGTGTGTAGCCTTGGGCTACAAGTCGTGCCTTATTCCTCACCACTTGACCATCCTGATCTTGCTTGTTTTGGAAAATCCACTTGGTGCCGATGATATTGTGCTTGCGAGGATCTGGTCGTTTGACGAGCTCCCACACATCATTTAGCTTGAATAGAAGAAGTTCGTCTTGCATGGCTTGAACCCACTCAGATTCCATCAAAGCCTGAGCAACTTTTGAAGGTTCTGTAATAGACACAAAGGAAGAATGCCCACAAAAGTTAACTACATGTGAAGCTTTTGAGCGAGTGAGAGGACCTGGCGCGTTGATGTCATCGAGGATTTTGTCAAGTTCTACTTCATTTGCATTCCTCGGATGAGCTGGTTCAGGATTTCATCTGGGCTGAGGAATTGGTTCTGGAGCAATTTCCTCAAGAGCATCTTCTTGATATTCATCAGTGCTGGGAATGATTTCTTTAGCAATTTCCTCAGTAGGAACAATGTCTTCAGTAGTTTTCAGCTTTATTGCTTCCTTAGGAGACATCTTATCTTGATTAGGAGGCAATTACTCTCTTTGCGAGCCATTAGTTTCGTCGAACCGCACATCTGCAGCTTCAACAACCTTGTTGTCATAGGTGTTGAAGACTCTGTAGGTGTGTGAGTCCTTTCCGTAACGAAGCATAAAACCCTCATGTGCCTTAGGTGCAAACTTTAAGCTATGGTGAGGATCTCTAATACAGCATTTTGCACAGAAGACTTTGAAATAACTTACATTGGGTTTCTTGTCAGTGAGGAGTTCATATGAGGTTTTCTTGAGGAATTTGTGAAGATATACCCTGTTGATGATATGGCAAGCAGTGTTGAATGCTTCAGGCCTGAAACGACAAGGAGTTTGATATTCTTCAAGCATGGTTCATGCCATCTCAACCAGAGTCCTGTTCTTTCTTTCGTCGACTCCATTCTGTTGAGGAGTATAAGGAGCACACAATTCGTGAGTAATACCAAGTTCATCAAGATAATTTTCAAGACCAGTGTTTTTGAATTCTGTTCCATTATCACTCTTGATGTGTTTGATCTTGACGCCGAAGTTCGTCGAGGCCCTTCAGGAAAATCGTTTGAAGACTTGCTGCACTTTAGTTTTATACAGAATGATATGGACCCAAGTGTATCTGGAATAATCATCAACTATGACAAAGCCATATAAAGATGCAACATTTGTTAGAGTGGCATAATGAGTAGGTCCAAATAGATCCATGTGAAGCAATTCAAATGGACGAGTAGTGGTCATGATAATCTTCGAGGGGTGTTTGGATCTAGTCATTTTTCCACACTCACAAACACCGCAGAGGTGGTCCTTGAGGAATTTGACTGATTCGATGCCAATGACGTGCTTCTTCTTTGCCAAAGTGTGGAGATTATTCATGCGTGCATGACCAAGTCTTCGATGCGACAACCACCCTTCTGAGGTTTTTGCTAGTAGGCACGTGACTGGTTGAGGACCTCTAGAGAAATCAACAATATACAAATCCCCTCTTCTAACGCCTTCAAAGACATTGGATTTGTCAGATTCCATGATGACAACACATCTATATTTTCCAAAGATAACAACCATATCAAGATCACAAAGCATTGAGACTGACATGAGGTTAAACCCAAGGGATTCAAAATGCATCACTTTGTCCATGTGCATGTCCTTGGAAATAGCCACTTTGCCAAGTCCCAATACCTTGCTTTTACCTTTGTCAACATAAGTGATTTGCTTCAGGGGTGATGGAGTCAGTGGCATATTCATCAGCAAGCTTTTGTAACCAGTCATGTGGTGTGTGCAGCCATTATCAAGGACCCAATCAGTACTCTTGGGTTTGTCATCCTGCAGATGAATTAGTACAGCTTACCATCTCATATGCTTCAATCTTGAAGAATATGATATCAATTTCATCAGATAGGAATATCATCATAAACAGTGATTATGAGGACGTGTGAAATGTTTTTCATTTCATCAATGTTAGCTTGCGTCATATCAAGCATTTTCCTCAGGTCTCCAGCAAATTCTTCAGATGATGATTTTCATCTGGAGACCTGACCTGCAGAAGTGATAAGTTCAATTTCTTCACCACCCACATTTGAAGGCGTGGTAAAGCATTCATCATCCTACGAGCACCATATGAGAAAGGGGGAATTGAAGCTAATGCACTTCTCTTAACAGTAGGGGGGTTAAAGTACTCAAATGAATATGCAGAGAATTTCTTTGAGGATTTATGAACATAATGATTTGAAGAATAATGCTCATATTCACAATTCTTGTAATTTCCCTGCATGTTACAAGCATTAGCACGGGTACGAGCATAGTTTTGACGAGTTGAGGATTTTGATCCTCTTGAAGACTTTGGTCTTCCTGAGGAATTTGATGTGGGGTTCAAATTCTTCACAGGTGGTGTCATGAGGACATTCACCTGAAGATTTGCAAGGCAACTTTTGGGCACCTAGATTTTCCTCAGGGGTGGTCCATTCCTGCAGTTAGTTCCAACATATCGAGAAAATACTTCACTAGATTGATTTTTGAACAGTTTATAGTTCGAGTCAAATGACTCATCTGAGGAATAGGATAATTCACATGCAAAGTTAGTTAGATTGGATGGATCAACAGGAAGCCCTTTAGCAGCAACCCATGAGGTTTTGGGATACTGCTCAGGTTTCCAGTATGATCCATCATCATTCAATTTTCTCTCAAAGGCAATTCCTTCTGTCCTCGGTTTCCTGTTCAAAATCTGCTTTTTGAGCACATCGCAAAGGGTTTGGTGCCCTTTGGGACTTTTGTACATGCCTGTCACATAAAATTCCTTCAGCCCTCCATTTTCATCAGTGACATTTGTGGTTTCCTCAAGTGAGGAATTTGATACCACGGGAGTAGTTGAAGAATTTGTAGCAATAGAAGCATTTGATGATTCTGGTGAAGAATTAGCGGTTTCACGTTCAATGCATTTAAGACATGGTGGAATGAATTCAACTTGAGCGGTACTGATCTGTTGAGCGAGTAATGAATCATTTTCCATACGAAGATCATCATGAGAAATCCTCAGCTTCTCAAGATCAAGTTTCCTTTGAAGAAATTCATAGGAAAGTTTCTAATGCTTAGCGAGGAGTGTGCCATGACCATCTTGAAGATTATCAAATCTGGACTGAAGACTTCCCATATCTTCGGTGAGGATTTGGGTAAGATTCATTTCAGCATTCAACGGGTCATCGCTTCTATCTAGCAGTTTCTGAAACTTTTCGAGGGCAGTTTGTTGTTTAGTAGCAATGATAGCAAGTTTACTGTAACTGGGTTTTTTATAATCATCAGGTTCACAGTCACTTGAATCAGAGGAGGAAGAATCATTCAGTACCTTTGAACCTTTTGCCATGAAGCAATAGGTTGGAGCGAAGTCATGAGCATAGTCATCACTTTGGATGGTGTTATCATTTTCTTCAAGGTTGAAGATTGACTTGCTGACGACTGTAGTTGCAAGCGCAAGACTAGCCTGTCCAGATTCAGAGTCTTCATCAGAACCCTCCTCTTCATCACATTCCTCGGATTCTGCCTCAGAATCTATTTCCTTGCCAATAAGTGCCCGAGCGTTTCTGAAACTAGTCTTCTTGTGCGATGAGGACTTTAAGGATGAGGATTTTGAAGATTTCTTCGAGTCATCAGAACTTTCATCCTTGTATTTCTTCTTCTTTGATTCCTTCACCCAACAAGGACAATCAACAATGTAGTGACCTAATTTCTTGCATTTGTGGCATGTTCTTTTCTTGTAGTCCTTAGATGAAGATTATGATTTCCTCATATCTCTTCTTGGAGATTTACCAAACTAACCACCTCTTGTAACCTTGTGGAATTTCCTCACGAGCATTGCAAGCTCCTGTCCAAATTCTTCAGGATCACCAATGCTGCCATCCGAGTCTTCTTCTTCAGATGAGAAAATTTCTTTGGCCTTCAGTTCACGAGGTCTAGAATAGCTTGGTCCATATAGATCTCTCTTTTCTTCTTGTTGGAATTCATGAGTATTGATTCTTTCGAGTATATCAACAGGATCAAGCGTCTTGTAGTCTGTTCTTTCTTGAATCATCAGAACTAAAGTATCAAATGAAGAATCCAAAGATCTTAGCAGTTTCTTCACAACTTCATGGTCAGTAATGTCTCGAACTCCCAGTGCTTGCAGTTCATTTGATATGTCAGTGAGGCGAGCAAAGATATCTTGGCAGCTTTCATTGTCAAGCCTCTTGAAGCGATTGAAGATATTGCGAAGAACATCAACACGAGAATCACGCTGGGTTGATACTTCTTCATTTACTTTGGACGCCTTTCCCAGATTAGTTTTGCTGAGCCCAAAGCACTCACTCTGCCATACTGACCTTTGCTCAGATAGCCACAAATGATATTCTTTGCTTGAGAATGAAGTTGCTTCAATTTCTTCACATCAGCGGGAGAGAAAGTGGCAGTGATGATAGGGACACCATGTTCCACAATATACCAGAGATCATTGTCAATAGCTTGTAGATGCATCTACATCTTGGTCTTCCAGAAGGAAAAGTCCTTTCCTTCGAAAGTAGGACATCCTACAGTCACCTTGATCATGCCTGCAATCGAGATAGTTAAGACTCCAGGTGGTTAAACCAAAATGACACAAAACAGTACCTTGCTCTGATACCAATTGAAAGTGCATTATATCGACTAGAGGGGGGTGAATAGGAGATCTTTAGAATTTCATCACTGACAAAATTCCTTTTGAGGAAATTCCTCACTGATGACAAACTTGCAGCACAAACAACAAAGGGTCATGGGTGCAAAGTATCACTACAATCGTTTTCAAGATGAAGAATATGAAAAGCAGTTTGCAAAGTACGCACGCACACAGAAAGCAGGTGAGGATTAACTCGCGTGAAGAATTTGGGGTTGAGGAATTTCGGAGAAAGTGTTCAGCAAATTATTCAAACGGTGACAATGAAAATCTTCAACATACAATATGAGGAATTGAAAGAGTTGAGGAAATTGAACCCATTTCACAGTGAAGACAATGGTTGTTGACCCAATTCTAACTGCTGTGACAGTTGTACGTCTGGTTTGGAGCGGCTTGGTATTGAAACCAAAACACACACAGTCCCCACCGTATTCTCGTTGAGCTAAGAACATACAGTCCTCGCCCAACACTCGTGGTAAGTCTTCAGGGTAGACTTCCAAACCCTCACAAACTTGGTCACCCGGCGATCCACAATTTACTGTTGGATTGCTCTAGACCATGATGCCTAACTGTCTGGAGGATGCACAGTCCTCAAAGGAAAAAAGGCTTTAGTCCCACACAGGAACAAATTCTTGAGTGATGCTCAATCACTTGGTTTACTCTCGAAGACTGTGAGGAATTTGGGTTGCTCTAAATGACAAGTGTCAGTTTCTCGCGGAGCAGCCAACCAGGTAATGGTTGTGGAGGGTGGCTATTTATAGCCTGGGAGCATCCCGACATGATTTGACATTAATGCCCTTAAATAATATGACCATTGGTGTCGATAAGATCAGTGATGTGGCGCGAATTACGGTAACGGTTGGGACCCTCAACTGTGAGAGTCCTCATGTCTCTCGTATTCCTCACTTGAGGCTTTTGGTAGGATTAGGCTTGGGTTGAGTATCATAAGGAAATTCATTCTGAAGTGTTACCTCGACCCCCTTTAACAGTACGGTGTTCCTATGACTCAAGAGTGAAGAAAATAAAACAGAAAGAATAAATCTTCATGCTTCAAAGTCTTCAGATTGATTTTCTTCAGGACACACCGAATTCCTCATCTTCAATTTCTTCATGAGGAATATCAATTTCGTCGCAATTTCTTCGCTATTCAATTCTTCAGCTTCAAAGCAATTTCTTCAGCCGAAGATATACATTTTTAGGGGTTGATATTCATCGAATATTTCAAACTCCTCAGCGACTTATATATCCTGTGTACACTCATGAACACATTAGATACTTAACCTATAAGTCTTCAAACCACCAAAACCACTACGGGGCACTCAATGCACTTACAGAGATAACCGAGGCACGCGGAGACGAGATGTATCCCGAAGTTCACACATTTGCGGATGCTAATCTCCATTTGGAGCGGTGTGGAGGCATAATTCTCCCCAAGATGCCACTAAGGCCACCGTAATCTCCTGACGCCCTCGCACAATGCAAGATGCCATGATTCCACTAAGGGACCCTTGAGGGCGCTCATCGAACCCGTACAAACAAGGTTCGGGCAATCTCCACAACTTAATTGGAGGCTCCCAACAAAACCATGAAGCTTCACCACAATGACATATGGCTTCGAGGTGACCACAAATGCTCAGGGCAATCTCCACAACTTAGTTGGAGACCGAGACGCTTGCCCGGAGCTTTACACCACAATGATTAAGCTCCGAGGCACCACCAAGCTTCTAGGGGTACCAAGTACTCAAGGGTAATAAGCTTCTCAACTTCTCACTTCCACGTATCACCGTGGAGAACTCAAACTGATGCAACTAATTCAATGGCAAGAACACACGAAGTGGTAAAGTCCCTCACACTCAAATCCCTCCAGAACAACAAAAGTTGTGGAGAAATATGAGAGGAAGAACAAGGAGATCACAGAGAACTCCAAGATAAAGATCCAAGGGTTCCCCTAACATAGAGGAGAAAGTGATTGGTGGAGATGTGGATCTAGATCTCCTCTCTATTTTCCCTCAAGAACTAGCAAGAATCATTGGAAATCTTAAGAACATATAGTTATGAAAATGCCAATGAAGAACATGCAGTTATGAAAATGCCAATGATATAGAGATGTGAGACCTCTATGAATGAAGAACCGGCAAAAACTTCCAACATCAAAAACATCATAGAAGATGCATACGGACTCCATTTTCGATGAACTCGAGCTTGTCATGAAGATGACCATAAGCTCTAAAACTCACAAAGAGAAACACCAAACAAGAACCAAGAAATGTGATGCAAGGATGCAAATGGTTTGACATCTCAACGAACGATACGATCAAGCTACTCACTTGAGATCCCCTCTTGACAGAAGGACAATCTATCCTAAAATAGAAAACCTATCAAGGGAAAACCTATACCTTGCACCTAGTCCTCTTGAGCTAGATGATGATGAGCTTTGCTTCCTCAAGATGGACCACCTTTCTGGATTGCGTTGGTTTCATGAAGACCGGTTGATTTCTCCCCCATACTCAATATGGGTGACCACTCTTCAACATCTTCACAAGTCCATTGCCACCACAATGGACGACAAGCTCAAGCATGATATCTTCGTGATGCTCCACTTGATCTTGATGATGATCAACACTTGATGGCATCCTTCATAGGTTGGATGAGATCTTCCTCTTAACGCAAACCCATGGAGACACCCCTAACCCCACATAGAACTCTCACGAAGACCATGGGTTAGTACACAAAAGCGTTATGGACAATGCTTACCATACCATGGGATCACTTGATCCCTCTTGATACATCTTGTACACTTTGTGTGTTGATCATCTTGATTTACTCTTTTCTTAGTCTTTATTAACCTTGTGTCATTATGAATAATCTTTGGATAATACCTTGAATACCACCTTGGTCATAATATAAACTCCTTCAAACCAAGAGATGAACTTCAAGAAGTGCCTATGAACAAATCCTTCAAATATAACTTAAGTCAACCATTAGTCCATAGGGATTGTCATCAATTACCAAAACCACATGTGGAGAAATATGCTCTAACACATGGTGCAAGCCAACAAGAGAATGAATAGGTACGAATAGGGATAAATATTTATTGACTCTTGAATAAAAGTAAACACATGAAATTTAAAGATAGGCCATTCATAGAGGGAAGCAGAGGTTGTCATGCGCTTTTTATTTTTGGATGTGCAAGCTCATAATGTAAAGGAACGTCACATTATATTGCCCCTTGTGATAACAAACGTTATTATGTAGTCCATCGCTTTTATTTCTTTGCCATCACAAGATGGTACAAAGCTGATTTTCCCTTACAATAAAACATCATACATGGTTAGGGGCAATTTTTATTGCTTTTTTCTCTGATGACAATTTATTTGAAGGATATTATGCAATCCATAGGTAGGTATGGTGGACTCTCATGGAAAGAAACTAGGTTTAAGGGTTATGGATGCACTAGTAGTATCTCTAGTTAGCGTGAATTTTTGGGCTAGAAAAAGATCTAAGGCAAGCACCACATGTTAGATGATCCGTCACAACATAAGTTCTATGTCAATGTAATCAAACATAACAATTACACTATTTTACCTGGCCAATATCAATACTTCAATCATTATATAATACTTGGTGGGGGTGTCACATCCCTGACACCTTAAGCAAGTTAGTCTTGTGCTCATGTCTTCTTTGCATTGCATCTAAGAAATTTTCAACAAGAACAAAGAAAGTGGTGAAGGAACACTCAAAACCCTAGCCACTTCTTTAAATAAAGGAAATCCCAAACTAGTTAAAATAAATGAACCCAACATGGCCTCAAGAAAAGTTCAAACTTTCTGATAAATCATGAAAGTATATAAGCAATGAAGAAAACCTTTTCTTAACACTTTAAGCATTTTAAATAAATGCAAAAAGCTACTGTTTTCAAGTTTTAAAGTTGAAATCAGAAACTTTAAATTTTCAAAAATGTTGAAAACTTTAGGAATGGTTGGAAATATTCCAACAAATATTCTAGTGTGTTTAAAATAGTTTTTTCAAACTATTGGGAGTTAAAATAAATGGTAAATCAATGAAATAGAAAAACAGAAACAAAATAGAAAAGAAAATGAGAAAAGCTTACGTGACACTCACCTCAGCCCGGTCCAGCTGGTCCTGTCGTCTTCCTCCCCCGCCAGTGGGCAGCAGGAGGTGGCCACCGCGTACTCCGGCGCGGCCACGCACCTGTGCGCCTACCTGGCCGCCGCTTCGCGCTGGCAAGCACGGGGATAACCTCCCCGAGCCCGTAGCTATCCATCCCCGCGCTCATTCCTCCCCCTCTGCCTCGTTTCTTTCTGCCGCCATTGGAGCCCGAGTAGAGCTTGAGCTCGCCTCGTTCTAGCCGACCCTCCATCCTTCTGAGCCGCGCATTAGGTCCACCACATCTCCCTGAAGCTTCCTAGACCCAAGCCCGACGCCCAGATGCAGTGAAACGACGAGACGCAGTCGTCTTCTTCCTCGGGTCATCGAAGATCGTCGCCGATGTTCTCCCTCTCTAGGCCTTCCCCGAGCAAACTAGCGCCACCACTCCACTCCTCGTGAGCTTGCGCTTCTTTCCCCCAAGATCTCCCCGTCGATCCCCTCCTCTAGGCCTAGTTCCATCGGAGCCCGACGAGATCCGCCGCAGGAGCTCGTCACCGGTAGCCCTCCGGTGATCAGCTCGTCCATCTGAGGCCACCAGTAGCTTCAGGCCATCGCGTAGATTCCGTAGGAGCTAAATCCCGTGCGCAACTCCCTCTGTATCGATGACTCCAATGACGCCCGAACCTTGGCCGCCGCCAAGCTCGTCGCCGGCGTCATCTCCGGCCAGATCAGCCCTGGCTAAGTGCAGAAATGGAACCGTGGGAGAAGTGTCGTTCTTCTGATGCTCTCCGCGCAGTGTTTAGCCCTCTGTGCGCCGTTTCCAAGCCCCTCTGCCGTTCTGGTGCTCGCCGGAGGCTCCCCGCCGGCGAGGACGACCTCGCCGCCGGTGCATCTCAGCTGGCCTGAGCCACTGACAGGTGGGGCCAGCCTCTGGATAGTTTAGAGATAATAAAAATAAATCAGATAAATTAATAAGACACTGACATGTGGGTCTAGTGAGTTTAATTAACTAAATAAGATTAATCCTAATCTAAAATTGACCAGAGACACTGACCAGTGGGTCCCACTGGTCAGGTTTGACTTTCAACGTCTAGTTGGACCTGCTGATGTCATGCTGATGCAGTAAAAGTATTTTCCAGTATAGAAATAATTCCAGAAATGCTTAAAACTTCAAAAATTCATAGAAATTAATCTGTAACTCCAATAAAAACAAATTATATATGAAAAAGTATCAGAAAAATTCAAGGAATCTGAATATGCTATTTTCAATCATGTTTGGAAAAGTTACAGAACCCAAACATGTAGAGTAATGAATAAGTCAATTCTTATAAATACTTTATTAATGGAATTTGGAAAATATTAAAATTTTATTATGAATGACATGATCAAACACTGTTCTAATTACAAACCAGCAACTTAACATGTCATCCCATGCATGTTAACCTCAAGTTGATCTGAGCATCAGGTCGAATCAATTAAAACGGTATCCGAGAATACCTCGTTTGAAGTGATATTTGAATTTGATTCAAATCAACTTCAAACCTAATACATGCTAGCTATATTAGTTTATCACCTTGCATTCTCATGCCATACTCATGCATCATCTTGTTTGCATATGATGTTCTTGATTGTTGTCAT
Source organism: Hordeum vulgare subsp. vulgare (assembly GCF_904849725.1). NCBI lineage: Eukaryota > Viridiplantae > Streptophyta > Magnoliopsida > Poales > Poaceae > Hordeum > Hordeum vulgare. Next base: position 182,428,988 of record NC_058518.1, read on the forward strand.
TCATTTCGGTAGGCTCCGCACCCCTGAATTCCACCGAATATCCGTCTGACAGATATTGTCCCTCCTCTGAGCAACAAGGCAAGCAACCATTTTTGATCATCCCGATAAATCCCATGTTCTTGCTCCTGCACTTACTTATTGCATTAGGATCAAATGCTTCAACTGCTTTTGCCACGTTAGTTGAACCCACTTCCTCTGCATGACCTATCCTTGTCACAGTAAATAGCCGAACCTTGCAACCTAGCATACCTGGTATTTGCTTGAGCCATGATGTGTCTTATCCTGCTATGATGCTATGCTTAGAGTTGTGTATGGTCTGTCATCTGGGAGATGAACAGAATTGTGAGAATGTGTTCGGTAAGCAAAGGTTGTGTGTTGAACTTGACTTGGTAAAGGTACCGGTGAAAGGCTGTGTAGGAGTACATGGCGGGTTGTTTCATTGGAACCGTCCTTAGGAACTGAGTTCCGTGTATGTAATCCAAGACTAGATACTACCACATGCTGGGCCCTGAAATATGACCCCGCTCGGCTTATTAATCGCTTAGTACTCGGTCCAGGAGTTGGAAGTTGTTTCTGGTGTTTATAGTTTTGCTGGAGGTCGTGCATAGTGCTGACCTGAGAGGTGGGCTATGATGCGGTAGGCAGTGGCACGACGTACCAAGTGGCACCCGGATGGTGGGCTTGGGAACCCTGCGCACATCGTTTGAGGCCGTGGCGGAAACCTCGGCCGGACTTCCGTACGGGTTACTCTGAGATAAGCGATAAACCTGGACTAGGTACTAGTGTGGTTAACGGTCGTGGCCGACTCCCTCGCTAGGCTTCCGCTTGAAGGTTGCCGAGGTGCATCACGTGCACGTGGCGATAAGTGGCGAGAGCGTGTGTGACGAAGTACACCCCTGCATGGTTATGATCTATTCGAATAGCCGCGTCCGCGGATATGGACTACTTGGAGACATATGTTGTTCATAGATAACTTAAATGGCTACTCATAAAAATTGTGAAGATAAGCGTGAGTGTCGTGGACGGCATTTCCGTATGGAGACGGAATGATTCCATGATGGAGTATTGTTGTGGTGTTAGTGGACTCGTGTGCGAGAAATCAAGTTGTCAAAATTATTTAAAAATGCAATTTGTCTAGCCACGAGACAAATGCTGGCCTTTCGCATGAAACCCCACAATACCTTATTGATACATTGCATGAGTAGTTAGTTATCCTAAAGTCTTGGTGAGTACCTCCGTACTCATGTTTGTATAATAAATGTTGCAGAGGTTGCTAATGACCCTAATGGAGGGTTCTTCGTAGACATCGACGACGACGAGTAGCTGGTGTCCCAGCTACGATCTGGCCCTACGTTGGGTCTGTAGTATAGTCAGGCCATGTGCCTTTTAGTTGCACCTGTCTGTACTCAGACAGTTTTAAACTCTTCCGCTGGCTTGTAACTGAATGACTGTTATTATGGGTCGTGAGACCCTTAATGTGTAATATTATGTGTGTGGCTCTTCCGAGCCTCTTAAATAAAGCTTGTATGTTTATGGTTATGTTGTGATGCCATCGATGTATCTATACATATCGGTATACCATGCGTACGTGTGTCGTACTTGATATATATGGGGTTCGATTACCTAGTCGTGAACTTTAGTAGCACTCCTTATAAGGAAATGCCCCTTTGTGATCCAACGAGCCTTGGTAGTTCGCTACTGCTCCGGACACATTGGTTGACCGGCATGTGTCCTTCTTAGCTGCTGTGTCTGTCCCCTTTGGGGAAATGTCACGCGATGTAATGGAGTCCTTGTAGCTTGCTACGACTCGTCTACACTCGCTGGTGACCGACACCTGCTTTGCTGGGTCATGTATGCCTGTCCTTGTGCGGTACTGCCACTTTGGTTTGTGACTAGACTTGTCGATCCGAGTTCTTTGACATTGCAATGCTAGCGACACTATTGCATACGTGAGTCAAAAGACGAAACGGTCCTGGCTAAGGTAAGGCTGCAGCCATGGATTTAACCGTGCGTGAGATCGCAAAGAGATGCTATGTGTTACAGGCTGGATTCCTATGACTTAGGATCGATGTCCCGATAGCGTTGGTTTCAGAGCCTGACTGACTGTAGGATTACTAAGCCAAACTGGTCGAAGTTGAGTCTAGAATTGCTCTAGTTATATATAAGGGAATTGTTTGTGGAAGGGAACGTAAGACTCTTGTTCTCTTCTCAAGTTATTCTATTCTGCTCATCCTCGTCTTTTCTGCGTGAATTAAGGACTAGGTTACTCATCTTCTTTTAGGCTCGTGTTTCTGATCGGTAGATTATAGGACTAAGGGTCAAGAGATATTGGGTTTCTTTCATTCCTAGGAAAAAGGAAGTAAGTTTGATGACCAGAGAGTTGAACTTGATAGTTGAGTGGTTACGCTATTCCATTTTGGGTTCTCTCAAAATTTGTTTTTGAGCATTTACAGCCGTTATGCTGCCCAATTTTGCATTCGGAGCTCTAATGCTTTTGCATTACTCTCTATTTACAGATGCCTGGCCGTCCTTCTTGTCAGGTGGTACGTCTGACCAGGTGCATTGACGTGTCGGGTCATACGGCCATGCTGGTCAGGGTGATGTCGGTGTGCGGTTACCGTTGGTACCCCGAGTACACAGTGGAGGAACAGTACCGAGACTTCAACCAGAGCCAGTACATCTGCACTGTTAGGGTATTTCCAGACTACCTTGGAGCTGAGGAGCCAATCCATTGGTCCTATGGGTTGGGAGTCACTGTTGACATGGCAGTACAAGATGCTGCCTATTCAATGCTGACCATTATGAGAGCGAGACATGCACTGCTGCAGAATTCAGAGTTCTGCTATGTTACGGCCTCTCAGCCTGGTGAAGAGGGATACCTTAGTGGAGTCTATTTTGATTCTTCTATGGAGGATCCACTACTGCAGTCCACTGTTGAGATGCTAGAGAATAGAGACAGGGATGCTCGTGCTCTCCGCATGGAGCTTTATGCCACCCGTGCCCATCTGTGGACGGCTTTGACGCAGCTGGCACCGGTAGTCCAGACAGGGAACGGAGATATGGAGATGCTAAACCCTGTTAGGACCCATCTTCCGGCCCACATTGACTGGGCAGCTATAGGAGGAGTGACACCTCTTCGGGGACCCCTCTTACCACCAGTCAGGGGACCAAGGCCACATCCGTGTCCTTATGGATCCCAGGGATCTCAGGCTAGAGTGTTTCCTGATCCGCAGGTTGAGCTTCCAGGTCATGGAGGTAATCTCTATGAGATGTTCTAAGCGGATGCCTGAGCTGTGAGCGGAAGGATAGTATGGTAGTAGCCGTACGTTCACAGTCCTGCGTGACTTGTGAAGTATGCCTGTAATGTGAAATGAATTCCGGAGGCCTAGATAAATAATGTATAGGAAGCTTGTAAGCCTCTGATGAGTAGTTTCATAATTTCAGTAGTTTGCTCTTTGGTTAAGGTTGTACAGAACTATGTAAGGGTGTGTATGAACCATGGTGTATATATAGCAGTTGCTTGTTACCATGCTGTTCGGATATTCATTTCCGCATTCCGTGTGTTCAGTACATTCTTAATCCATAGCTAGTACTGATATGATATTGGTCTAAGCTGTGAGTTTCTTTGTCAGGATGGTGTTCACCAGGTTGAACCGTGCCCCTGGTCATGAGCAAGGCGAGGGTAGTCAAGTGTCGCAGGAAGACCTGCCTCACCCGCCCTCTCTGGCAGAAGTGATGCTTGAGGCAGAGAGAAACAAAAGGGAGACCAACCGACTGCTAGAGCGTATTGAGCAGAATACGGCTCGTCAGCCTAGGAATGCTGCAGTGTCCCTCAACGACTTTGTGAAGTTGAATCCTCCAAAGTTTCATCATTCCGTCGATCCCCTCAACGCTGATGACTGGCTGTGCAGCATCTCACGCAAGATTCGCTCTGCGAATGTGTCTGAGGCCGACAAGGTGACCTTTGCGGCGTATTTTCTGGAAGGACCCGCCAATCTGTGGTGGGAGAACTTTGAAGCTATGCGTCCCGCTGAACCAGTAGCCACATGGGCAGACTTCAGTGCAGCCTTTCGTCTGCACCATATTCCAGAGGGCCTGATGGACAGAAAGAGAGAAGAGTTCTGTGCCTTCACTCAGGGCAAGTTGACCGTGGATGCCTATAGCCGCGAGTTCGGTAACCTCGCCCGCTATGCAACAGAGGAGGTGTCTACTGACGCCAAGAAGCAAGCAAGATTCCGTAAGGATCTGAGCCCTGAGCTTCATCGTGATCTGCGCCTCCACGAGTGTGCAAGCTTTCAAGCCCTGGTCAACAAAGCGATCAGTGCCGAGACTGGTCATTCTGACTTCGAAGCCACAAGGAAGCACTCTCGTGACTTTGGCTCATCTTCGGGTTCCGCATTTCCAAAACGCAGGCTGTGTGTTCCGAACAGTTCTCTGCCGCCAAGATACACTCCGAGGTCATCCTACGTGGCGCCTCAGACGAATCAGACCAACCCCCCAGCAAAGACTTATGGGGGTCCAGCTAGCAATGCTGCACCACGTGCCAACCAAGTGATATGCTACAAGTGTGGAGAACTAGTGCACTATTCCCGTGAGTGTCCTCAAAATGTGGGTGCCAAGCAACCCGGAAAGTCCGTCGGGCAAGCCAAGTCGGGCAAAGCTTACTATGTGAAGCCAACTCCTGCACGTGGCCGTGTGAACTATGTGTCAGTAAAAGAAGCTGCAGAGGATCCCGACGTCAAGCTGGGTACGCTTCTTGTTAATCATCACCCAACGTCCGTTCACTTTGACATTGGGTCTTCTCATTCCTTCATTTCAGAAAGTTATGCACAGTTGCATAACATGTCTTTTTGTGATATGCCAATTCCTTTGGTTGTCCAAACTCCTGGTAGTAAATGGAAAACCTCTAGGATAACCTATGACAATGAAACTGTAGTAGACAGGCTAGTTTTTCTAGCCTCATTGATAGCCTTGAAATCTTCGGATATTAATATCATCTTGGGTATGGACTGGATGTCCGCTCACTATGCCAAGATTGATACCCATTCTAGAAATGTCCAGCTTACCCATCCCTCGGGTGAGATAGTAAATGTCTCTACTTGAGTTGCCAAATGCCAACTCTATTCCTTAAATGCCAACCCTCTTCCGGAACTTGAAGACATACCGGTAGTCCGTGACTTTCCGGATGTCTTTCCAGAGGAACTGCCAGGAATTCCACCTGACAGAGATGTAGAGTTCGTGATAGATCTTGTTCTGGGAACTGTCCCAATAGCCAGAAGACCATATAAGATGGCACCCCTGGAGCTAGCCGAACTTAAGAAGCAATTAGATGAGGCCTTGAACAAAGGTTTCATTTGTCCTAGCTCTTCTCCTTGGGCTTGTCCCGTCCTCTTCGTCAAGAAGAAAGACGGAATGGATCGGATGGTTGTAGATTATCGACCAGTTAATCTGGTCACCATAAAGAACAAGTATCCGCTCCCCAGGATCAATGATCTGTACGATCAGCTCGCTGGATCCTCAGTCTTCTCCAAAATGGATTTAAGGTTGGGATATAATCAAATCAAGATCAAGAACGGGGACATTCCAAAAACGGCTTTTGTTACTCGTTATGGCCAATACGAGTACACCGTCATGTCCTTCGTTTAACCAATGCCCCAGCCACCTTCTCTCGTCTGATGAATTCAATCTTCATGGAGTATTTGGATAAATTCGTCGTGGTATACCTCGATGATATTCTCATCTACTCGAAGAACGAACAGGAACATGCCGAGCATCTAAGGCTGGTATTGATGAAACTTCGAGAGCATCGCCTTTATGCCAAGTTTCCAAAATGTGAATTCTGGTTACCAGAAGTGACCTATCTAGGTCACGTAATCTCTGGTAAGGGTATTGCTGTCAATCCCGAGAGAGTTCGAGATGTCCTTGATTGGACTCAACCTGAATCGGTTAAGCAAGTTAGGAGTTTTCTTTGTCTAGCGAGCTATTGTCGCCGCTTTGTCGAGAATTTCTCCAAGGTTGCAAAGCCTCTAACTGAACTCCTCAAGAAGGATAAAAAGTTCGAGTGGACACCATAGTGTGAGCATAGTTTTCACGAACTGAAAAGACGCCTGACTTCCGCACCTGTGTTGCTACCACCAGATTTTTCTAAGGACTTTGTTATCTATTGCGACGCCTCGCGACAAGGATTAGGTTGCATTCTCATGCAAGATCGTCATGTGATCGCATACGCATCTCGACAGTTGCGTCCACATGAGGATAATTATCCCACACATGACCTTGAGCTTGCAGCTGTGGTCCATGCACTAAAAACCTGGCGACATTACCTTCTGGGTAATCGTTGTGAAATATTCACTGATCATTACATCTTCACCCAGCCGGATTTGAATCTCAGGCAAAGACGGTAGGTTGAGTTGATCTCGGATTACGACTTAGGGATAACTTACACCCCGGGGAAGGCCAATGTTATGGCCGATGCACTAAGTCGTAAATCTTATTGTAACAATGTGATGCTACAACAAGGTCAACCACATCTCTATGAGGACTTTCGGAAGTTGAATCTTCATATTGTTCCTCAAGGATTGCTTTCTACCCTAGTGGCGAAGCCTACTCTTAAGGATCAAATAATATCTGGCCAAAAGCGTGACAAGGGTGTATCACGGATCAAGGAGAATATTTTTAGCGGAAACGCTAAAGAATTTTCCATGAACGATCAAGGTGTTGTGTTCTTCCAGAACCGTCTAGTGGTTCCTAAGAACCCACATCTAAGGTAGTTAATCCTTAAGGAGGCCCATGATTCTCCTCTCATCATTCATCCCGGTAGTACTAAGATGTATCAGGACCTACGCCAGAGGTTCTGGTGGACTAGGATGAAGAGAGAAATTGCTGATTTCGTTGCTAACTTCGATGTTTGTCGTCGAGTTAAGGCAGAACATCAAAGGCCTGCGGGCACCCTTCAACCTCTAGCTATTCCTGAATGGAAATGGGATAAAGTTAGCATGGATTTCATTACCGGATTTCCCAAGACCAAGAAAGGAAATAATGCTCTTTTGTGGTCATTGACCGTCTTTCCAAAGTGGCTCATTTTCTTCCTGTTCGTGAGAGTATAACAGCTAGCCAGCTAGCAGAGTTATATATCTCCCGAATAGTGTCTCTTCATGGTGTTCCCCTGGAGATTAACTCGGACCGTGGGAGTATCTTTACTTCTCGCTTCTGGGAAAGTTTCCAGAATGCCATGGGGACTCACTTATCTTTTAGCACTGCTTTCCATCCCCAATCAAGTGGTCAAGTAGAAAGAGTGAATCAAATCCTAGAAGATATGCTCCGAGCTTGTGTTATATCGTTCGGTATGAATTGGGAGAAGTGCCTTCCATTCGCCGAATTCGCTTATAACAATAGTTATCAATCAAGCTTAGGCAAAGCCCCTTTTGAAGTTCTGTATGGACGAAGATGTCGAACACCTCTTAATTGGTCAGAAACCGGAGATATGCAACTCTTTGGCCCGAACATGATCCAGGATGCAGAAGAGCAGGTTCGCATTATTCGTGAAAAGTTGAAAACAGCCCAGTCTCGTCAAAAGAGCCAATATGATCGTCAGCATAAGGCTGTGACCTTTGAAGTTGACGAGAAGGCTTACCTTCGGGTTACACCTTTGAAGGGTACCCATGGATTCGGTATCAAGGGCAAGTTGGCTCCTCGTTACATTGGTCCTTTTCGCATTCTTGCCAAACGAGGAGAAGTTGCCTACCAGTTGGAACTTCCTCGGCATCTTTCCAAGGTTCATGATGTCTTCTACGTCTCGCAACTCAGGCGTTGCTTTTCGGATCCTATCCGTGAAGTGGACCACGAAACGCTTGATCTCCAAGATAACCTTTCATACCGAGAATACCCCGTGTGTATTCTTGATCAAGCTGAGCGTACCACTCGACGTCGAAACCTCAAGTTTCTTAAAGTTCAATGGTCAAATCATTCTGAAAAGGAGGCAACTTGGGAAAGAGAGGATCGTCTCCGACTTGAGTATCCTGCGTTATTCCCGACGACTTCTAAATCTCGGGACGAGATTCTTTTGAGTGGGGGTGAGTTGTCACATCCCTCACACCTTAAGCAAGTTAGACTTGTGCTCATGTCTTCTTTGCATTGCATCTAAGAAATTTTCAACAAGAACAAAGAAAGTGGTGAAGGAAAACTCAAAACCCTAGCCACTTCTTTAAATAAAGGAAATCCCAAACTAGTTAACATAAATGAACCCAAAATGGCCTCAAGAAAAGTTCAAACTTTCTGATAAATCATGAAAGTATATAAGCAATGAAGAAAACCTTTTCTTAACACTTTAAGCATTTTAAATAAATGCAAAAAGCTACTGTTTTCAAGTTTTGAATTTGAAATCAGAAACTTTAAATTTTCAAAAATGTTGAAAACTTTAGGAATGGTTTGAAATATTCCAACAAATATTCTGGTGTGTTTAAAATAGTTTTTTCAAACTATTTGGGAGTTAAAATAAATGGTAAATCAATGAAATAGCAAAACAGAAACAAAATAGAAAAGAAAATGAGAAAAGCTTACCTGACGCTCACCTCAGCCCGGCCCAGCTGTTCCTGTCGTCTTCCTCCCCCGCCAGTGGGACGCAGGAGGTGGCCGCCGCGTACTCCGGCGCGGCCACGCACCTGTGCGCCTGCCTGGCCGCCGCTTCGCGCTGGCAAGCACGGGGATAACCTCCCCGAGCCCGTAGCTATCCATCTCTGCGCTCATTGCTCCCCCTGTGCCTCGTTTCTTTCTGCCGCCATTGGAGCTCGAGCAGAGCTCGAGCTCGCCGTCGTTCTAGCCGACCCTCCTTCCTTCTGAGCCACGCATTAGGTCTGCCGCATCTCCCTGAAGCTTCCTAGCCCCAAGCCCGACGCCCAGATGCAGTGAAACGAAGAGACGCAGTCGTCTTCTTCCTCGGGTCACCGAAGATCGTCGCCGACGTTCTCCCTCTCCAGGCCTTCCCCGAGCAAACTAGAGCCACCACTGCACTCCTCGTGAGCTTGCGCTTCTTTCCCCCAAGATCTCCCCGTCGATCCCCTCCTCTAGGCCTAGTTCCATCGGAGCCCGACGAGATCCACCGCAGGAGCTCGTCGCCGGTAGCCCTCCGGTGATCAGCTCATCCATCTGAGGCCACCAGTAGCTTCAGGCCATCGCGTAGATGCCGTAGGAGCTAAGTCCCGTGCAGAACTCCCTCTGTATCGATGACTGCGATGACGACCGAACCTTGGCCGCCGCCAAGCTCGTCGCCGGCGTCATCTCCGGCCAGATCAGCCCCGGCTAAGTGCAGAGATGGAACCGCGGGAGAAGTGTCGTTCTTCTGGTGCTCTCCGCGCAGCGTTTGGCCCTCTGTGCGCCGTTTCCGAGCCCCTCCGCCGTTCTGGTGCTCGCCGGAGGCTCCCTGCCGGCGAGGACGACCTCGGCGCCGGTGGATCTCAGCTGGCCTGAGCCACTGACGGGTGGGGCCAGCCTCTGGATAGTCTAGAGATAATAAAAATAAATAAGATAAATTAATAAGACACTGACATGTGGGTCCAGTGAGTTTAACTAACTAAATAAGATTAATCCTAATCTAAAATTGACCAGAGACACTGACCAGGGTTTGACTTTCAACGGCCAGTTGGACCTGCTGATGTCATGCTGATGCAGTGAAAGTATTTCCCAGTATAGAAATAATTCCAGAAATGTTCAAAACTTCAAAAATTCATAGAAATTAATCTGTAACTCCAATGAAAATAATTTATATATGAAAAAGTATCAGAAAAATTCAAGGAATCTGAATATGCTATTTTCAATCATGTTTGGGAAAGTTATAGAACCCAAACATGTAGATTAATGAATAAGTCAATTCTTATAAATACTTTATAAATGGAATTTGGAAAATATTTAAATTTCATTATGAATGACATGATCAAACACTATTCTAATTACAAACCAGCAACTTAACATGTCATCCCATGCATGTTAACCTCAAGTTGATCTGAGCATCAGGTCGAATCAATTAAAACAGTATCCGAGAATACCTCGTTTGAAGTGATATTTGAATTTGATTCAGATATACTTCAAAACTAATACATGCTAGCTATATTAGTTTATCACCTTGCATTCTCATGCCATGCTCATGCATCATCTTGTTTGCATATGATTGTTATTGATTGTTGTCATTCATTTGGGTAGGCTCCATACCCCCGGATTCCACAGAATATCCGTCTGACGGATATTGTCCCTCCTTTGAGCAACAAGGCAAGCAACCATTTTTGATCATCCCGATAAATCCCATGTTCTTGCCACTGCACTTACTTATTTCATTAGGATCAAATGCTTCAACTGCTTTTGCCACGTTAGTTGAACCCACTTCCTCTGCATGACCTATCCTTGTCGCAGTAAATAGCCGAACCTTGCAACCTAGCATACCTGGTAGTTGCTTGAGCCATGATGTGTCTTATCCTGCTATGCATGCTATGCTTAGAGTTGTGTATGGTCTGTCATCTGGGAGGTGAACAGAATTGTGAGAATGTGTTCGGTAAGCAAAGGTTGTGTGTTGAACTTGATTTGGTAAAGGTACCGGTGAAAGGCTGTGTAGGAGTACATGGCGGGTTGTTTCATTGGAACCGTCCTTAGGAACTGAGTTCCGTGGATGTAATCCAAGACTAGATACTACCACATGCTGGTCCCTGAAATATGACCCTGCTCGGCTTATTAATCGCTAAGTACTCAGTTCAGGAGTTGCAAGTAGTTTATGGTGTTTATAGTCTTGCTGGAGGCCCTGCATAGTGCTGACCTGAGAGGTGGGCTATGATGCGGTAGGCAGTGGCATGGTGTACCAAGTGGCACCCGGATGGTGGGCTTGGGAACCCTGCGCACATCGTTTGAGGCCGTGGCGGAAACCTCGGCCGGACATCCGTATGGGTTACTCTCAGATAGGCGACAAACCTAGACTACGTACTAGTGTGGTTAACGGTCGTGGCCGACTCCCTCGCTGGGTTTCTGCTTGAAGGTTGCCGAGGTGCATGACGTGCACATGGCGATAAGTGGCGAGAGCGTGTGTGACGAAGTACACCCCTGCAGGGTTATGATCTATTCGAATAGCCGCGTCCGCGGATATGGACTACTTGGAGACATATGTTGTTCATAGATAACTTAAATGGCCACTCATAAGAATTGTCAAGATAAGCGTGAGTGTCGTGGACGGCATTTCCGTATGGAGACGGAATGATTCCACGATGGTGTATTGTTGTGGTGTTAGTGGACTCGTGTGCGAGAAATCAAGTTGTCAAAATTATTTAAAAATGCAAGTTGTCTAGCCACGAGTCAAGTGCTGGTCTTCCGCATGAAACCCCACAATACCTTATTGATACCTTGCATGAGTAGTTAGTTATCCTAAAGTCTTGCTGAGTACCTCTGTACTCATGTTTGTTTAATAAATGTTGCAGAGGTTGCTAATGACCCTAATGGAGGGTTCTTCGTAGACATCGACGACGACGAGTAGCTGGTGTCCCAGCTACGATCTGGCCCTACGTTGGGTCTGTAGTATAGTCAGGCCATGTGCCTTTTAGTTGCACCTGTCTGTACTCAGACAGTTTTAAACTCTTCGGCAAGCTTGTAACTGAATGACTGTTATTATGGGTCGTGAGACCCTTAATGTGTAATATTATGTGTGTGGCTCTTTCGAGCCTCTTAAATAAAGCTTGTATGTTTATGGTTATGTTGTGATGCCATCGATGTATCTATACATATCGGTATGCCATGCGTACGTGTGTCGTACTTGATATGTATGGGGTTCGATTACCTAGTCGTGAACTTTAGTAGCACTCCTTACAAGGAAATGCCCCTTTGTGATCCAACGAGCCTTGGTTGTTCGCTACTGCTCCGGACACATTGGTTGACCGGCATGTGTCCTTCTTAGCTGCTGTGTTTGTACCCTTTGGGGAAATGTCACGCGATGTAATGGAGTCCTTGTAGCTTGCTACGACTCACCTACACTCGCTGGTGACCGGCACCTGCTTTGCTGGGTCATGTATGCATGTCCTTGTGCGGTACTGCCACTTTGGTTTGTGACTAGACTTCTCGATCCGGGTTCTTTGACATTGGAATGCTAGCGACACTATTCCATACGTGAGTCAAAAGACGCAAACGGTCCCGGCTAAGGTAAGGCTGCAGCCGTGGAGTTAACCGTGCGTGAGACCGCAAAGAGATGCGATGTGTTACAGGCTGGATTCCTATGACTTAGGATCGGGGTCCCGACAAGGGGCTCACAATCATAATAGATTTCCAAGATCGTATATTTATATGTGAATCTCCTCTACTCTATCATAATTTTGTGTGGATTGTATCAATGACTTGTGCTATGATTGTTCACTCCCAACAAGTTTTATGTACCATACTGTTTCTATGTGAAGTCATTATTCCCCATGGGATTAGCATATGATTTTTCTATTTATTTCATTTCAATGCTATGATTGATGATTGAGAGTAATGCAAGCAAGCAAACTCAAACTAATCTTTATTATATAACTCTCACACTCGATTACAAGGAAAGATAGATCTGAAAGTCAAACACTCTTAGCGAAGAAAAAATAATTATTTCTCTGAATTACGACATAACCAAGGATCAAACTAAGACAGTTGATAATAGCAAAAAGTGATGGCGATAAGATACGGAGGCACCTCCGCCAATCTTGGAACAAGGTAAGGTGGTGCCCATACCCATGTACTCGAGTGTCCTTCTTGGGTGATGATGGTGATGATGTAATCCTTTTATCAATGATGCTCCTTAGGATATGAACCTCCTCATTGAGTTTACCAACTTCTCTCTTAGGGTCTAGATTCTCCTTGCGAAGCTTGTCGACAACAATCATTGATCCCTCCATCAAAGGATGGGTTGTACTAGAGGAGGCAGCGGTGTGTGCCCTTGTGTACGACGATAAGTGGTAAAACATGTATTGGAATGTGTAACCTTGTTTGGTAAGATTAACCTTTTGAATTACACCTGCATATATTCAGGTTGAGGCAAAGCAACCTCTTCTTCGTTTTCATCGCTTGAAGGCTCAATCCTTTTTAAATCCGCCTCCACTTCCTCTTTCGTTGACCAACATGAGGATCCACATACCCATAGACTTGGGGATTGATAATGAAATTTGAAACGTAGCTTTCTCCTTCTATGTCTTGCGATGACATATTGCCTCCAAATCTGTCAAAAAAACAGCCCAAAACAAGAACATAGAAGAACTTGTGATGCGTTTTTCAAAACATCCGGGAGTATATATAATGAATTTTTCTAGGTCGGACTACGTGTTCGGGAAGAAAACAGAGCAGGGAGACACACGAGCAGCCCACAAGATAACATGGCGTGCCCAGGGGGTGGGCGCACCTTGTCGGCTTGTAGCTCCCTCATGGGCCCCCCTGACTCATTTTAATTTTGTAATTTTTCTAAAATACCAAAATCAAGAAAAAATATTTTTTTGGAATTTTTCGTGTCGATTTACTTAAAGTATCACATACCTACCCCTTTTTTATGTTTCTCTTATGTGTTCCAGAAGGTATCTCTTATTTGTTTTTCCGGTGTCATCACTTTAATAATATTAGTTTCAACATTGATAAGCATACCTAAGAGGTAGTGTTCAATTCTTTTCCCATTTACCAATCTCGGATTTTTCCTTCGAAGTTGTTAATCTTGATAGCACGAGAGTGAGAGACCTCCTTGACTATACTAGGTCCTTCCCATTTGGAGAGAAGCTTACCTACAAGAAATCTTAAACGAGAATTATACAAAAGAACTAGGTCTACTACATTGAATTCCCATGTTTGGATTCTCTTGTCTTGCCATCTTTTGACGTTTTCTTTAAACAACTTGGCATTTTCATAAACTTGTGTCCTCCATTCATCTAATGAGCTAATATCAAATAAACTTTATTCACCGGCAAGTTTTAAATCATAGTTAAGTTCTTTAACTGCCAAATAAGCTTTATGGGCTAATTCAAGAGGTAAATGACATGGTTTTCCATAGACCATTTTATACGGGGACATTCCCCTAGGTTTTTAAGCAGTTCTATAAGCCCATAAAGCATCATCAAGTTTCTGAGACCATTTATTTCTAGATCTATTAACAATCCTTTGCAGTATCAATTTTATTTCTCCATTGGTCAACTCAACTTGACTGCTACACTAAAGAGGATAAGGCAACACCATTAGTCATTAAACATCATATTTAGCTGCAAGTTTATGAAAAACATCATATTTAGATAGAAGTTTATGAAAAAACACCATGAATAAAATGTGAACCGCCATTAGTCATTAAATACGTATGGACCCCAAACCTCGGGAAAAAAACATCTTTAAGCATTTTAATATATGTTTTATGATAAACACTGTTGGTTGGGATAGCTTCTACCCACTTAGAAACGTAATAAACAACAACTAAAATATGGCTATATCCAGTAGAGGAAGGAAAAGGTCCCATGTAATCAAAACCCCAAACATGTAATGGCTTAATATCAAGTTGATAATTCATAGGCATTTCTTGGCGTCCCCCAATATTACCAATTCTTTGACATTGATCACAAGAAGGGACATACTAACAAGTATCTTTGAAAAGAGTAGGCCAATAAAAGCCTAATCATAATACATTATGTGTCGTTCTATCACCAGCATGGTGCCCTTCGTAAGACTCATAATGACAATTCCATAAGATCTGTCCCTATTCATGCTCAAGTACACAACGTCAAATAACACCATCTACCCCTTCTTTACAAAGATGTGGGTCATCTCTAAAGTAACGTTTTAAATCAGAGAAGAACTTTTTCTTTTGTTGGTAGGTGAAACTAGGTGGTAAATATTTAGCAAAAGTGTAATTAGGATAATCTGCATATCAAGAGTATCGTGGGAAGCATTTATAACAACTAATTGTCAAAAATTATCATCAATAGGAAATGGGTCATCAAAAATATTTTCCATTCTAGAAAAATTATCTTCTAGAGTTTTTTTAGTTCCCTTTCTATCAACAATATGCAAATCGAACTCTTGAAGCAAAACCACCCACCTAATCGGTCCAGGCTTAGCATTTTTATTTGGAATTATGTATTTAATAGCAGCATGATGAATATGAATAGTAACTTTGGAATCGACAATATTAGGTCTAATCTTTTCACATGCAAAGATAAATGCTAAAAATTCCTTCTAAGTTCTAGCATAATTCCTTTGAGCATTGTCTAGACTTATCAATGTGAATAGTAACTTTGGAATCAACAATATTAAATCCAAACTTATCACATGAAATGATAACTGCTAAAAATTCCTTCTGAGTATTAGCATAATTCGTTTGAGCAGTGTCTATAGTTTTACTAGCATAATGGATACCATTCAATTTATTAACTACTCTTTGTCATAGAGCAGCACCATCAAAACAATCACTATCATCACACATAATTTCAAATGGTAAATCAAATCAGGTGGTTGAACAATAGGTGCAGATATCAAGGATTTCTTAAGTATTTTAAAGGGTTCTACACAATTATCATAAAAAACAAAAGGAATATTTTTTAAGGAGATTAGTTAATGGCCTAGAAATCTTTCAGATATCTTTACTCAAGCGCCTATAGAAACCAACATGACCAAGAAAATTTCTTATACCTTTGATGTCTTTAGGACATGTCATTTTCTCCATTGCATCATAATTAGCCTTGTCTACCTCAATACATTTGTCAGAAATTTTATGCCCAAGTAATATACCTTCATTCACCATAAAGTGGCAAGATTAGTTTCTTCACATCGCTGCAAAACTCGATCAAGGTTTCTCAAGCAATCATCACAAGAAAATCTATAAATGGAAAAATCATCCATGAATACCTCAACAAACTTTTCACAAAATTCTGAGAATATAAGAGTCATACATCCTTGAAAAGTAACAACTGTATTTTGTAAACCGAAAGACATACGTCTATAAGAATAACTTCCAAAAGGGCATGTGAAAGTAGTATTCTCTTGCTCTTCCTTTGAGACGGGTATTTGAGAAAAACTAGAATATCCATTAAGAAAACAAAATTATGTGTGCTTAGATAACTTTCTGACATTTGATCAATAAAAGGTAAGGTTTAATGATCTTTGTAGTATGTTTGTTTAATTTCCTGAAATTAGTTACCACCCTTAACCCGTAATGATTCTTTGTGTGATAAGTTTATTTTTATCATTATGCATCACAGTTATACCTCGTTTCTTGGTATACAATGAACATGACCAACCATCTAAATATGAGAAATAGGATAAATTATACCTACCTCCAGAAGGTTTAGTATTACACTTCTTACCACCTCCTTCATCTCAGGATTTAAGCAGCATTGATGATTGCCAACATGTTTAGCATCTGGTTCCCTATTAATCATTAGCTGACTGATACATCTCTAATGTATCTATAATTTTTTATTGTTCCATAATGATATATTATCATCCCAGGATACTTTTTGGGTTACAATTTACCAATTTATATTATTTTTTAGCACTAACCTGTTGACCCAAAGCCTAGTGCTAGTTGATGTTTTCTGTGTGTTCTTTGTTTTCAGGTTACTGTACCAAACAAAGTCCAATTGAGACCAAACTTTTTTCGGTTTTTTATGGACCAAAAGAAGACCTAGAAGTTTTGGGAGGAGGTCGAAAGGCACATGAAGGAGGCACAAGCAAACAGGGCAGGACTAGGGGGTCGGCGCGCCCTGATGGCTTGTCCCTCCCTGGTGGGCCCTGTGCCTCCTTTCTATGGCCTACAAATTTACATATATTCGAAAAACCAGTAATATCAGAGAGAAACACTTTTTTTGCCACCGCAAGTCTCTATTCCACGGCGATCCCATCTAGAGCTCCTTTGCAGCACCCCGCCCGAGGGAGGATTGATCACGGATGGTCTCTTCAATAATCTTGCTACGCTCGTGATTATGTGTCAATAGTTCACTAGAGACCTACGGATCCGTAGTTAGTACCTATATGGCTATCTCTCTCACTCTCTTGCTCTGGAATACAATGATCATTGCATCTTCGCTTTGATCTATCGGATGTAATTCTTTTGTATGGTGTGTCTGTTGGGATCCATTGAATGGTGGGTTTATGTTCACATTATTCATGAAAAGTATGTGACTCTTCTCTGAGTTTTATGATTCTTATTTGCATGATCATCATGGCTTCGTAATTACCTACGATCTATTGAATTGCTTTGGCCAAGTAGTTTCGCATTTCTTCAATGAGAGGGGTGTGTTGTAGTCGATTTATTTATATTGGTTGATTTTACTTTGTCTACATCATGTCATCGTTCTCCAGGCATTACTCTATTTGTCATGAACTTAATACATAGAGAGGTAAGCATAGAAGTGCTCTTGAAGTGGATTAATAGTAGTAGGTGTAGGCAAGAGTTGACCTATTTTCTTATGGACATGATGTTAATATACACATGATCATTGCCGAGAAAATCACCTAACTATCCACTGTTCTTTCAATTGCCCAACGGTAATTTGTTTACCCACCATATGTTGCTTTCATGAGAGATACCACTAGGGAACACTATGGCCCCGGGTTTATTAACTTATATACCCAGAAAACAAATGATTTCCTCTGTGTTCTTATTTTTCTTTTATTTTATTTTGCAAGTTGAAATTCTCTAAAATTATCTAAACACCTCACTCTCTTGCAAAAAATGAGATTAAGGGGATTAACAACCCTGTTCCCGTGTTGGGTGCCAGTTGTTTGCTGTTTTGTGTGCACCCGCTAAAGACAGGTGATGATTGATATTCCTATTGGTTAGATAAACCTTGGTTTCATAACCGAGGGAAATACATACCCGCATTGTGCTGCAATTACCCATTCCTCTTAATGGAAAAGCCAACGCAGATCAAAAGTAACAGGAACGATTTTTGTCGCCGTTGCCGGGGAATATCATCACCAAATACAAGGTAACTTCACACAAATTATCATTCACTTGTTCTTATATTTGTTTGATGTTATATTTTTCTTGCGTTTAAATAAAATGAAAATACAAAAATATTTATATTTGCTTGCTTGCCTAGTTATGTTAACTTGACCTTTTTCACACCAAAACAAAATGTACAAAGCAAGAAAAAAAGATAAATGGATGCTCATCCACTTGTGAATATTTTGAAAAGACCCGATTATGTTGAACCAGTGTCTAGTGAGTTTAGAGCACTAGATTATCTTTATGAGGTATTTCTTGAAAATCATGAATCTCAAAATTGTCAAATTTATTAAGTGCTTCATGATAGTTCCTTGAATCAAAAGCATGATTGCCATGTTGTTAGCATATATTCTATGAATATGAATTGCGTTGATTGTCATGATTAGGGTGATAAGAATGTTTTTTTATCTTGATAATTCCATGATTCATGATAAATCTATTATTGATTATCATATTTGCAACACCACTAAAAATGGGTTTGCAAGAGCGTCAACTTTCGGTAATAATGATCCCACTAGCTTGGAAGATTATAAGACTTGTATGCACATGCATCATAAAGAATTGTTTTACATGATAGATATATTGTTGAATTTGAATACGATCCTACATGTAAATATTATAGACAGGCAAATATGGTCATGTAAATTTTCATGTTACTCCCTTACCTCTCTTGATGTTTAAATTATTAATGCTTCCATCTTTGTACTTGCATATGCTAGACACTTCCTTTCTTGAAAATTTGTTTGCTTATAAAATACCTATGCATAGGAAGCATGTTAGAATTAAATGTGTTTTTCAGATGATTTCATTCTATTTTTGTGCTTCAATTCTTGTCTTTTATGTGAGCATCATTTTTATCTCAAGCCTATCATAATGGCTATAAAGAAAGAGCTTGTTGGGAGACAACCCAATAGTTATCATTTATTTTTATTTTGGTGTGATGACATGAGTATTGCGTGCGTAATGATTGTTTTTTTATGTTTAAATTAGTGTTTGAGCCAAATATAACATTTGGGATGACTTGTATGATAAGTATAATTGATACGGTGCAAAAACAAAGACTTTGACGTCGAGTGCAGAATTTCTCTGATTATACTGGAACGCCTTTTTAAGATGAATTTCTTAAATAGTATTTCTGTACAAATTCTTAAGGTCTTCATAATTTTTTAGAATTGATGGAGTTACGTAAGTATAGTTTCACTACAGATCACTCTAGACTGTTCTGTTTTAGAAATATTCTGTTTTTGCTTGCATAGTTTGCTTGTTTTGATGATACTATGGATTGTATAGGGGATATAAGCCATGAAGAAGTTAGAATATGGTACCTATGAAATAATTAAATATGAATCAATTTACAATATTACCTAAGTATTTGATGTGCTTCTTATACTAACGAATGTCATGATGTTTTGTTGAGTTTTGTGAGATTGAAGTTTTCAAGTTTTGAGTGTTATCTCGATGGACAAATGAATAATGAGAGGGAAGAGCCTAAGCTTGGGGATCCCTAAGGCACCCAAAGTTAATATTCTAGGATGACTCAAGCATCTGATCTTGGGGATGCCCCAGAAGGCACCCCCTCTTTCATCTCAATCCATCGGTATGTCACTTGGAGCTACATTTTTACTCGTCACATGATATGAGTTTTGCTTGGAGCGCGTTTGCTTTAGTTTTCTCTTTATTTTAGTTTTCCGCAATCATAATTTGCTGAACACACCAACTTGATAGAGACACAGATTCATCATGATTTGTTAGAATACTCTATCTGCATCACTTATATTTTTTGAGTTTAGTAGTTGCTCTAGTACTTCACTTGTATCTTTTTGAGCACGGTGGCATGTCGATTTTATAGAAATATTAGCACTCTCTATTTTACCTTATATATTTTGAGAGTTATTAAACAGTAACGGTAATTTGCATGGATCATAAGGCTAGTCCAAAAACAATTGGAATTCAATGGATGTAATCAAAACCATCATGTAGCACATAAAGAGAAATTGTGAGTTAATGATATTGATGAGGTAATGTGAAAAAGGTACGAGTACATCATTATTGATTCGTAAAGTATCGGTATTAAGAGGTGTTAATTTTGTGTTTGTCTTGATATTAAAAAGGCATGGCGGGGACGTGTGAGCATTTCTATTCCTTGTTAAAATCCTAATGTTGTTTCGGGTCGGAATCAAGTGATGGTTAACTCCTCCCAACCCTCTCCCTCGGGGCATGCGAGTAGTGGTTTGATTTGTGAAGAAACAAATAAAACTTTTCAATAAGTATATTAGTTCTTTATGACTAATGTGAAACCATGGACATACGCAATCTCGCCTCCTGATATTTTGCTAGCCTCTTTGGTACCGTGTATTTCCCATTCTCACCTCGAGGATCGGTGCAAACTTCGCCGGTGCATCCAAGCCCCGTTACATGATATGCTCTTTCACACATAAGGCTTTCTATATATCCTAAAAATAGCCACCATACCTACCTATCATGGCATTTCAATAGCGATCCCGAGATATATTTCCATGCAAATTCCACCGTTATATCATATGACTAGTTCGTGCATCATGATATTGCCTTGCATGATCACATAGAGCTGACATAGCATTTGAGGAAAAGCTACCATTCATTATACTCTTGATGCATGTCACGCTAGATCATTGCACATCCTGGTACACTACCAGAGGCATTCGTATTGATCCATAGTTCTTAATATCGAGCTTTCAGGAGTTGTAAGTAAATATTAGCTCTGGATGAAGAATAAAATGGGGCCAACCAAATGATCCCAACATTATAAGAAAATGAAAATAATGAAAATATGAATGAGAGAAAATGAGAGAAGGGGCTTTCTTATAGAGAGTCTCACGATACTTCATTTTCATACTCTAGTGGGTATCATGTTTTCATTATTATAAACTTGGCTTGCATATTCTGGTGACGGTCTTCCCCAAATGCCTGAGGTCTTCATGAGTAAGCAAGTTTGATGCACACCCCACTTAACAATTGGAAATATGACCTAGAGGCAATAATAAAGTGGTTATTATTATATTTCCTTGTTCATGATAATTCTTTATTATCCATGCGATAATTGTATTGATCAGAAAATCAAATACATGTGTGGATACATAGACAACAAAGTGTCCATAGTAATCCTCTACTGGACTAGCTAGTCAATCAAAGATGGCTATGGTTTTCTAGACATAAACATGAGTTGTCATTTGATAGCGGGGTCACATCATTAGGAGAATGATGTGTTGGACATGGCCCAAACAATAAGCATACTATTTGATGGTACCAAGTTCACTGCTATTGCTCTTTTGCATGTCAATGTATCTATTCCTATGACCATGAGATCATCTAACTCACTGAGACTGAAGGAATGCCCTGTGTGTATCAAACGACACAACATAACTGGGTGAATATAAAGATGCTCTACATGTATCACACAGGGTGTCTGTTGAGTTCGCATGGATAAAGACTGGGATTGTCACTCCTGTGACTGAGAGGTATCTCGGGGCCCACTCGGTAATATAGCATCACATCAAGCTTGCAAGCAAGGTGACTAAGGACTTAGTGACGGGATCTTGTATTACAGAACGAGTAAAGATACTTGCCAGTAATGAGATTGAACTTGGTATGGAGGTACTAACGATCGAATCTCACGCAAGTAGCATATCAATGGACAAAGGGAACTACATACGGGATTAGCTTAATCCTTGACATCGTGGTTCAACCGATATAGATATTGGTAGAATATGTAGGAACTAATATGGGAATCCAGGTCCCACTATTGGTTATTAACCATAGAGGTGTCATGGTCATGTCTGCATACTTCTCGAACCCACAAGGTGTGCACGAAGGTTGTTCACGGTCCCAGATGAGATTCCGGATATGACGAGGAGTTTCGGAATGGTCCGAAGGTAAATATTGATATATGTGAAGTTGGTATTCGAGTTCTAGAAGATTTTTGTAATTAAGGTTCCGGTTTTGCGACGGAGGTTTTGGAAGAGTTTCGGTAGTACACCTATCCCGGAGGGCCCCACATGGGTCGTGGGAGGTGGTGCACGAGCCCATGGTGGGCTGACTGTCCCTCCCACCTAAGGCCCATGCGGCCAAGGAGGTGGGCTGGCCCGGATTAGACCGGTGCCCCACCTAGCTTGGGGGCCGAGCCACCTCATGTGGCCGTTGCCCCACCCTAAGGGAAACCGTAGGGCACCACCCCTCCTCCCTCTGTCCTATATATACTAGAGGAGAGGGAGGCCAGCCGCACCAGAAATAACCACGACCTGCTCTCCTCTCTCTCTTGTAGTTTATCTCTCTCGTTCAGTCGCTGCACTCCTTCGTGAAGCGTTGCCGGGACAACTCCACCACCAATGCCACCACACCGTCATGCTGCCGGAGTACTCAAGCTACTGCTTCACAGTTGCTCACCTGATAGAGGAGGTGTTGGCGTCGTCGATACGTACGTGTTCTGAACGCGTAGGTGCCGTTCGTTTGGTCCTTTATCCGGATGTTCATGATTGGATCGCAGGACGGATCGTGATTGGATCACGAAGAAGTTCGACTACATGAACTTCATTTCTTAATGCTTCCGCTTAGAAATATACAAGGGTATGGAGATTAACTCCCCCTGTTGTAGATGATTATCTCCATAGATTGTTCTTGGTGATCGTTGGAATTTTTTTGTTTCCCAGGCAACGTTTCCCAACAGTGGCATCAAGAGCTCGGTCTATGCATAGATAACATGCACGAGTAGAACACAAAGTGTTTGTGTGCGTTGATGTGCAGATTGCTTATTTCCTTATACTTATTTGATTCATCACTGTTGTGGGATGAAGAGTCCCAAACTAACCTTACTCTTCCACGTATGAGAGACTAGTTCCATCATCTGACATGCAACTTGCTGCATAAAGATGGTTGGCGAGCGTGTGTCTCTCCTAGTTTAGTTGAATCAGATTAGACAAGTTGGTCCTTGTAGAAGGATAAATAGAAATTTGAATTCACCGTTGGGGCTTTACGTAGGTAAGAACGGTTCCTTCTACTCACCTATAGCATCCATCTAAAACATGCAACAACAAAGTAGAGGATGTATACCTAGTTTTTGCAGGGTATTGCTACAGCAACAAAAGACCTTCCTCGGCAACGGCGCCAGGAATCCTTCTACTCCTAGCTACGCCCATAGGGACTTCCTTGGCAAATATGCAAAGGATTCCCTCGCTGCCTTGGAGCCTTGCGTTGGAGTTCCCTTGAAGAGGAAAGGGTGATGTAGCACTGCGGCAATAAGTATTTCTCTGAGTTTGAGAACCAAGGTATCGATCCAGTAGGAGGATCGCGTCAAGTCACAAGTACCTGCACAAACACAAAGAGCTTGCACCCAACGGTATGAAGGGGTTGTCAATCCCTTATAGATTGTTTGCAAAGTGAGAACTGAAAGCAAAAAGTAAACAAAGCAAAGTAAAAGTAAAGGTGGAGACGATAGTTTTGAATAGACCCGGGGGCCGTAGTGTTCACTAGTGGCTTCTCTCATGAAAGCAAGTAGACGGTGGGTGAAGGAATTACTGTCGAGTAATTGATAGAACCGCGCAAAGTCATGACGTTATCTATGGCAATGATCATATCTATAGGCATCACGTCCAAAACAAGTAGACCGATACTTTCTGCATCTACTACTATTACTCCACACGTCGACCGCTATCCAGCATGCATCTAGTGTATTGAGTCCATAAGAACAGAGTAACGCCTTAAGCAAGATGACATGATGTAGATGGACAATCTCAAATCTATGATGAAAGCCTATCTTGTTACCCTTGATGGCAACAACATGATGCGTGCCTTGCTACCCCTTCTGTCAGTGGGAAAGGTCACCGCACCGTATGAACCCAAAACCAAGCACTTCTCCCATTGCAAAAATCATAGATCTAGTTGGCCAAACAAAACCCAAGACTCGGAGAGACTTACAAGGATATAAAATCATGCATATAAGAAATCAGCAAAGACTCAAATATAATTCATAGATAATCTGATCACAAATCCATAATTCATCGGATCTTGACAAACACACCACCAAAGAGGATTACATCGGATAGATCTCCATGAAGATCATGGAGAACTTTGTATTGAAGATCCAAGAGAGAGAAGAAGCCATCTAGCTACTAACTACGGACCCGTAGGTCTGAAGTGGACTACTCACAAGTCATTGGAGGGGCGATGATGTTGATGTAGAAGCCCTCCAGCTCCAAAGTCCCCTCCGATAGGGCACCGGGAAGGGTCTCCAGATGAGATCTCGCGAAAACAGAAGCTTGCGGCGTCGGAGAAGTGTTTTCGTGGATGCCCTGATTTTTTCTGGGATTTTAGGGAATATATAGGACAAAGAGCTAGGCTAGGGGAGCGCGAGCGAGGCCACAAGCTTGGTCACTGCGGGCCCCCCTGGCCGCGGCAACAGGGCTTGTGGGCTCCATGTGGGCCTACTGCCTTGGCCCTCAAGTCCCCCGATCTTCTTCCGTTCTGGAAAAATTCTTTTCGGGGATTTTATTCCGTTTGGACTCCGTTCCAAAATCAGATCTGAAAAGAGTCAAAAACACAGAAAAACAGGAATTGGCACTTGGCACTTAATTAATAAGTTAGTCCCAAACAAGATACAAAAGG
The DNA here is from genome assembly GCF_904849725.1 of Hordeum vulgare subsp. vulgare. Taxonomy (NCBI): domain Eukaryota; kingdom Viridiplantae; phylum Streptophyta; class Magnoliopsida; order Poales; family Poaceae; genus Hordeum; species Hordeum vulgare. Next base: position 182,453,589 of record NC_058518.1, read on the forward strand.
TATATAAAACATCCAAAGTTGACAAGATAACAACATGAAACCATCAAAAATCATAGATACGTTTGAGACGTATTAGGTATGTTGTGATATGATATGGCCAAAGACATGATGAGATATATGTGACGTATGAGATGGTCATGTTTTGTATAGATTATCATGACTTTCATGTCGATGAGTACGGCAACCTCCAAGAGCCATATGGTTGTTTGTAATTAATTTGTGCCTTTTTTTGTTTAATTTATCGCTATGAGTTAGCACTAGTTGTAGAAGTATAGTTCAACCCAATGGAGACACGATGATGGAGATCTTGATGATGGAGACCATGTTGTCATGCCGGTGACGATGGAGATCATTGACAGGCCTTCATTGTATCTATAATTTTTTATTGTTCCATGTTGTTATGTTATCATTCTAGTATTTTTTAATCATGTTATAGCAAATTTATATCATTTTTTGGGCAGACAAGGCCTAGGAGGCCCACTAGACATCAGGGCACGCCAGAGTCCCCGAGCGTGGCCTAGTGTATAGTGGGGCCCTCAGGAAGCTTCTCCTCCTCCATTGAGGTCTATAAATACCCCAATATTCAGAAAACCCTAGAGGAGTTGATGAAAAATTGTTTAAGCCTCTGCAAGTTCCAGAACCACGAAATCCAATCTAGAGCCTGTTCCGGAGAGGAATATGATCACGGAGGGATTCACCATCCGAATTGGTGCTCCCCCGATGATGCCTGCGTAGTTCATATCATACTTACGGGTCCGTAGGTGGTAGTTAGATGGCTTTCTCTCTCATTTTGTTTCTCAATACAATGGTTTCTTGGAGATCCCTATGATGTAACCATTTCATTTGTTGAGTGTTCATTGAGATCCGACAAATTGAGAGTTTATGATCAAGTTTTTCGAAACATATTCACAGTTGATTATTATAGCCTTGTATTTCTTCTCTGATATTTGTTTTTTTCTGTCCAACTTCATCTTTTATCTTTCAATGGGATGAGGTGCTTTGTGATGGGTTCGATCTTGCGGTGCTCAATCTCAGTGATAGAAAGAGACATGATCCACATGTATCGTTTCTATCAAGGATAAAACGATGGGTTCTATTCCTACATGAATATATCTTGTCTACATCATGTCATCATTCTTAAGGAATAACTCGATTTCTCCATCAACACAATACACTAGATGGATGCTGGATAGCGGTCAATGTGTGGAGCAACAAAAGTAGATGTAGGCAGAAGTCGGTCTACTTATCTTGGTCGTGATGCCTATATACATGATCATTGTCTTTAATATCGTCATAATTATTTTATTTTCTATCAATTGCCGAATGGTAATTTGACTACGCAATTCTTGCTATTTTCTCAAGAGAAGCCACTAGTGAAACCTATGCCCCCCGGGTGTACTTCACATCTTCTATTTGCAATCTCTATTTTGTTATTTGTGTTTCTACTTTATTTTCTCTTTTGTTTTCAGATTAATATTATCCAAAAATCTTGCGTTCTGTTTAATATCACTCTTATTTGAATCTACCAATCTATCCTTACTTTACCTACAAGGGATTGAGAACCCCTCAATGCGTTGGGTTGCGAGGATTTGCTATTTGCGTGCACGTACGGCTTACATAGTCTTATGGATCTTCCTAATGGATTGATACCTTGGTTTCATAACTAAGGGAAATACTTCTTGTCACCGTGCTACATCACCCTTTAAGATTGGAGGAAAACCAACGCACGTGCGAGGAGTCAATATTTTTGGCGCCGTTGCCTTAGAAGATCAAGTCAAGATCTATTAGGTTCCTACATACAAATCTCATCTCCTTGCCATTATATTATTTTCCATTTTCCTCTCGTTTTCCTCTCCCCCACTTCATAAAAAGATTCCCTTTTATTTGCCTTCTTTCAATTTGCATTTGTCTTGCTTGCTTGCTTCTACTGCCTTCGTGTCAACACTTGAAAACAGAAAAATAAACAGGGCAAGTAAAGAGATATGGATCCTCATCCAGTTGTGAATCTTTTCAATAGATCTAATTATCTTGACCCAATTACTAGTAAGTTGAGTTCTCCCGATTATTCTTGTGAAGTTTTTCTTGAAAATCATGAATCTGAATATTGTGATGAAGTGGTAAAATAAGAAATTTATACAGTGATTCACGATATCTCCTTGAAGAAATTTATAAAGTGATTCACGATATCTCCTTAAATTTATAATATCATGAATCTGAATATTGTGATGATTGCAATGATATTTTTATAAATTTTACTAATGTCAAACATGCTAATAATATGCATAACTACAAGATTGGGATGGCAATTTTTTATTTCCACTACTCATTGTAATGATCATGATTGGGATGATGCTTCTTATTATCTTGAAAATTTACTTAATCCTCATGATGAATGTGATGTTGATAATAATGATTGAAATATTATTAAAGGTGGGTTTGGAAGAGTGTAAACCTCAGGTAATAATGATCCCAATATTCTGGAGAATTATCTATCTCATTAATTTTTTCATAAAAGTGGGTTTGGAGAGGTCATGACTATAGTTAATGTTAATCCCACTACCTTGGAAGATTATAAGAATTTTATGCATATGGATCATGAAGATAATATTTTATGTGATAGCTATACTCTTGAATCTGAATATGATCCGAAATGTAATTATAATAATAGAGGGAAATATGGTTGTAGAAATATGCATGTTACTAAATTATCTCCCTTCATGTTAAGATTGCTATTGTTTCTTTCTTGTTCTATGCATATGTTAGATATTTATTTTCTTGATAATTTGTTTTTTATGAAATGACTATGCATAGGAAGTATGTTAGACATTAACGTGTTTCACCTATCCTACATGATGCTCTCTTTGTGTTTCAACTGCTATCTTTCATGTGAGCATCAACAAAATCTCAAGCCTATCTTAATGGCTATAAAGAAAGAGATTGTTGAGAGGCAACCCAATGAATAAAATTTATTTCTAACTTTCTCTCTCTGTTCTTGAGTGTTTGTACAATTATTCTACTTCTATAAATGTGTTTTTTGTGTTTTATTTAGTGTTTGTACCAAGTAAAGCCTTTGGGATCATGTGGGGTGTTAGTTGCTTTAATCCTGTTGAAAACTAGAAACTTTTGTGTCGAGTAGAAAAAATCCTAAAAATCACAGAAAAATCAAAAGTGTCTGAATTTCTTACAAAAGATTGATATACAAATTACCTACGTTTTCCTAATATTGAAGAATTTTTGGAATTACATAAGTATAAGTAAATTTCAAATCTTTACAAACTGTTATGTTTTTAACATATTATATTTTATTTGCATTATGTGCTTATTTTAATGATTCTACAGTTTATATCAAGGGTATACGCCACGGTAAAGTTAGAATACAGTAGGTGTAATGAAAAAAATTGGAATGGGTTTTCAATAGTACCAATAGTAAAGTTTGGTTTACGTATACTAACGGATCGCATGAAATTTTGTTGAGTTTTGTGTGATTGAAGTTCTCAAGTTTTAAGTGAGATCACGATGGATGATGGAATAAGGAGTGATAAAAGCCTAAGCTTGGGGATTCCCCATGGCAACCCCTAGAAATATCTAAGGAGTACCAAGAAGCTAAGCTTGGGGATGCCCCGTAAGGCATCCCCTCTTTCTTCTAGAAACCATCGGTAATTTTACTTAGAGCTATATTTTTTTGTCACATATCATGAGTTTTGTTTGCAGCGTCTTGTATCATTTCTATCTTTGCTTTATTTGCTAGTTAGTTTTCCTAATAAACCTTGCTAGACACACCCATCTGAGAGAGCTAAATTATGCTATGATTTGTTAGTATCACTCTTTATGCTTCACTTAAATTTTTTTGAGCCATGGAATTGCTCAAGTACTTCACTTATATCTTTTTGAGCATGGTGGTGCTGTTATTTTGAAGAAATTTTCTCTCATGCTTCACTTTGATTAGTTTGAGAATTTTGCAATTTTGAAGGAATCCTCTCTTGCTTCACTTATATAATTTTGAGAGTCGAAAATTTGAAAGAAACATGTGCTCTCGTGCTTCACTTATCCTTGTTTGAGAGCTTGTTATTTGCATTGGCAATTTTCTTTAAATGAAAATTACTTCCAAAATTATGAATGTCCAGGAAATATATCATAAACACTTTCATGAAGATCATTTGATATTAAAATTGATTCTTTGCAATAGTTTGCGATATGAGGATAGTAATATGTGAGTTATGTTAATGAGTTATTATGCTCTAATAAGAATATTGGTTGTTTGTGATTCCCTATGCATGCACATGAAGTCAATAATTATACTATGAAATTAACTTCCTACTTGTGCTGCCTTATTTGGTGTTGGTGATGTTTAATGTTCACTATGATGATTTTTGTTCCTTGGTTGCTTGCTTCTGAATCTATTTGCTAGCCTTCACTTGTACTAAGCGAGAATACTTCTCGTGCATCCAAATTCCTAACCCAAAGTTGTACCAGATGAGTCCACCATACGTACCTATTTGCGGTATTCCAATTCCATTCCAAGTAAATTTGCATGTGCCAACTCTAATATTGAAAATAAAATTTTGTTTTGTGTGCGTCGTATCGTTCATGAAGCGGCGAGGGGTGACCTATATCTTCCATGTTAAATAGGTTATTCTCAAGATGAGTGTTTATTCACTTGTAATTGCATGAGAGTATGGCGGTAATAGGGATGCCCAGTACCAAAAATAAAATAAAATTGTGTTGTCAAATAATAAATTCCATGGAAAGTGTTGGTATGGATGGCATCCTTGGTTGGCTAGCCGTGGAATGTGAAAGAATGGTGGAAAAGGAATCAACTTTATTTTCAGTGTGGGAACATCCTATAATTTGTTTAGCATGAAGAATATTGGAGACTCTTGTTCGTCTCATTGAGACGAAAAGCTTGCCACCCTAAAAAAATTATCTCTAAGTTTTTCACTTTGAGCTATGGCATCTCTACAAGTCCCTACTTCCCTCTCTGAAGGGACTATCTGTTTACTTAATGCAAATTTTATTTTTTAATTTGATTCTCCATATTGTTTTATAAAGCACGAACTAAGGAACACCATTATCACATTTGAACATTGGATGTAGTTAATATTTGACTGTGTTGCATGCACAGATCAATGATAGAGCATGATGGGCTAGGGATAATGTTCTTTAGCATTGATATTTTGAAAGATTAGTTGCTTGTGGATACACCGGAGTATTGAAATATTCATGTCAAATTATAGACTTTGGATTTGCATCATCTACAAGTTCATATGTCCATGCTGAAAGAAAAATAATATGATGAACATGTGAGGCAGCATTCCACATCAAAACTTCTCTTTTCATCATTTACATACTCGATGACGAGTAGGAATTAAGCTTGGGGATGACGATACGTCTCCAATGTATCTATAATTTTTGATTGTTCCATGTTGTTATGTTTGGATGTTTTATAATCATTTTATATCAATTTTATGTCATTTGTTTGGACTTACTATTGACATAGTGCCTAGTCATGGTTGTTGTTTTTTGCTGTTTTTTCCTTCACATAAAATTCATATTAGATGAGGTCCAATTGCCACGAAACATTATGGAGTTTCTCGGACCAAAAGGAAACTTGGGAACCAAGAATGAGAAACAAACAAGGCCTAGGGGCCCACTACACATCAGGGCATGCTAGAGGCCCCTAACGTAGCCTGGTGTCTAGTGGGGCCCTCGAGAAGCTTCTCCACAGCCTGTGAGCTTTGTAAATACCCCAATATAAAGAAAACCCTAGAGGAGTCGACGGAAAATTGTTTTAGTTGCCACAAGTTCGAGAGCCACGATATCCAATCTAGAGCTCGTTCCTAAGAGGAACACGATCCCGGAGGGGTTAACCATCCTCATTGGTGCTCCTCCGATGATGCGGGAGTAGTTCATATCAGACCTACAAGTCCGTAGGCATTACGTAGATGGATTTCTCTCTCATTTTTCTGCTCAATACAATTGTCTCTTGGAGATCCCTATGATGTAACTCTTTCTTCTGCTGTGTGTTTGTTGGCATCCGATGAATTATGAGTTTCTGACCAGATCTATGAAAACATATTCATGCTTGATTATTATAGCCTTGTATCTCTTCTATGATATTTGGTTTTTGTCTCGCCAAATTGTTCTTTTATCTTGCAATGGGAGTAGATACTTTGTGATGGGTTCGATCTTGCGGTGCTCTATCTTAGTGAAAGAAAGAGACATGACACGCATGTATCATTGTTATCAAGGATAAAATGATGGGGTCTATTCCTAGATGGACAGATCTTGTCTACATCATGTCATTGTTCTTAAGGCATTAACTCCATTTCTCCATGAATTCAATACACAAGATGCATGCTGGATAGTTGTCGATGTGTGGAGTAATAGAAGTAGGTGCAGGCAGAAGTCGGTTTAGTTATCTTGGACATGATGCCTTTATACATGATCATTGTCTTGAATATCGTCATAATTATTTTATTTTCTATCAATTTCCCAAAAGTAATTTGTCTACCCACCACTTGCTATTTTCTCGAGAGAAGCCACTAGTGAAACCTACGGCCCCTAGGTCAGCTTCACATCATCTATTTGCAATCTTTACTTTGCTACACTACAGGAATCAGCTTCTTTGTCGTCTGCCATCACAGACGGCAAAGAGTAAATCCCGGACAACAAAGAGAATATCACAGACGGAAAAGAATCTCACGGCTGGCAAAATTTCTGCGTCAGCCTACGACGGCATCATACCTTCTTTGCCGTCTGTCTCCCCAAAGTGGACGGCAAAGTGCTTTGCCATCAGCTTTTCATAGGAGCAGTCGGCAAAGTGATTGAGACGGCAGCCGACAGGCATTGCCTCCGTTAGGGGCTAACGGAGGCTTTGTCGTCTACCTCCCCCCTCTTTTTGCCGTCTGCCTCCGCCCTCTTCTTTGCCATGTGCGTCCCCCTCTTCTTTGGCGTGTGCCTCCTCCTCCTCCCCCCTCCACTCTTTGCCGTCTGCCTACCCCTCCCCCCTCCTCTGTGCCCTCTTCTTTGCCGTCTGCCCCCCTGGAAGCAGCCGACAAAGATACTATATGGCCAGCTGCTACTGCCCAGGTTGCACAGTTGGGCGCCACGTGGCACCTTTGCCGTCGGCCAGCTGACGGCAAAGGCCTTTGCCATCAGCTGGCAGAAGGCAAAGAGCGTATATTGTCACATTTTTGTTTATTTTTTCTATTTCACAGCACATATACATATAATTCATAGCACATATATGATAAATAGGTCACAACACATATATGATATACATATAAAGCTCATCAATGCCATTTGTTCATCAACGTACATCCCATATATCAAAAGAACCAACACATACAAAGTTTCATCCATATATACATACATATAGTTGCACATATATTGTTCATCCATATATACATATACATATGGTTCCACATTGTTCATCAACTCAAATAAAAAGGGAAACTAAAGCACTCCAATGCCAGCTTCCATGCATGTAGTACATCCAATCTACAAAATGGGAATAAGAAAGTCAGAAGAAGAAGAACAACAACATATATTTGACAAATAAGCTAAATTTAAGAAGAAAGAGAAGAAGGAAGAAGAGAACAAGGAGAATAAAACAAGAAGGAGGAGAAGGAGGAGGGGAAGGGAAAGGAGAAGGAGAAGGAGAAGAAGAAAAAAGAAGAGAAGGAGAAGGATAAGAAGGAGGAGAGAAGAAGAAGGATAAGGAGGGCTCCTTCTCCTTCTTCTCCTCCTTCTCCTTCTTCTTCTCTTCTTCTCCTCCTCCTCCTTCTTCTTCTCCTTCTCCTTCTCATTCTCTTCTTTTCTTCTTCTTCTTCTTTTCATTTCTCCTCTTCTCCTCTTCTTGGAGCTAAATTAGCTAACTATGTCTTTTTGGAGCTAAATGGGCTAATTATGTCATTACAGATGAAAATAAGCTAAGTATATAGTATTAATGAGCTAACCAAGGTTCTTATGCCATTTTGAGCTTATAATGTCTTTTAGGAGCTAAATTGGCTAATTATATCATTGATGGGGAAATTAAGGCAAGGAGAATATGAAAGAGGAGGATAAAGAGGAGGAGGGGGAGATGAAGAATAAACAAAGAAGAAGGAGGAGAAGGACTAGAAGGTCCTTGGCCTTCTCCTCTTTCTCCTCCTCCTCCTCCTCCTACTCCTTCTCCTTCTTCACTTCTTCTTCTTCTTCTTTCTTTTCATTTTTCCTATTTCTTCTCCTCTTCACCTCTTCTTGGAGCTAAATGTCGGGACCCCGATCCTAAGCCATAGGAATCCAGCCTGTAACACATCGCATCCCTTTGCGGTCTCACGCACGGTTAACTCCACGGCTGCAGCCTTACCTTAGCCGGGACCGTTTGCGCCTTTTGACTCACGTATGCAATTGTGCCACTAGCATTCCAATGTCAAAGAACCCGGATCGACAAGTCTAGTCATAAGCCAAAGTGGCAGTACCGCACAAGGACAGACATACATGACCCAACAAAGCAGGTGTCGGTCACCAGCGAGTGTAGACGAGTCGTAGCAAGCTACAAGGACTCCATTACATCGCGTGACATTTCCCCAAAGGGGACAGACACAACACCTAAGAAGGACACATGCCGGTCAACCAATGTGTCCAGAGAAGTAGCGAGCTACCATGGCTCGTTGGATCACAAAGGGGCATTTCCCTGTAAGGAGTGCTACTAAAGTTCACGGCTAGGTAATCGAACCCCATACGTATGAAGTACGACACAAGTACGCATGGCATACCGATATGTATAGATACATCGATGACATCACAACATAACCATAAACATACAAGCTTTATTTAAGAGGCTCAGAAGATCCACACATATAATATTACACAGTAAGGGTCTCACGACCCATCATAGCAGTCATTTAGTTACAAGCCACCGGAAGTGTTTAAAACTATCTGAGTACAGACACGTGCAACTAGAAGGCACATGGCCTGACTATACTACAGACCCAACCTAGGGCCAGATCGTAGCTGGGACACCAGCTACTCGTCGTCGTCGATGTCTATGAAGAACCCACAATTAGGGTCATTAGCAACCTCTGCAACATTTTTATTAAGCAAACTTGAGTACGGAGGTACTCAGCAAGACTTTAGGATAACTATCTACTCATGCAATGTATCAATAAGGTATTGTGGGGTTTCATGCGGAAAGCCAGCATTTGACTCGTGGCAAGACAACTTGCATTTTTAAATAATTTTGACAACTTGACTTCTCGCACACGAGTCCACTAACAGCACAACAATACACCATCGTGGAATCATTCTGTGTCCATACGGAAATGCCGTCCACGACACTCACGCTTATCTTGACAATTTTATGAGTAGCCATTGAAGTTATCTACGAACAACATATGTCTCCATGTAGTCCATATCCGCGGACGCGGCTATTCGAATAGATCATAACCCTGCAGGGGTGTACTTCGTCACACACGCTCTCGCCACTTATCGCCATGTGCACGTCATGCACCTCGGCAACCTTCAAGCGGAAGCCTAGCGAGGGAGTCGGCCACGACCGTTAACCACACTAGTACCTAGTCCAGGTTTATCGCCTATCTAAGAGTACCCCGTATGGAAGTCCGGCCGAGGATTCCACCACGGCCACAAACAATGTGCGCAGGGTTCCCAAGCCCACCATCCGGGTGCCACTTGGTACACCGTGCCACTGCCTACCGCATCATAGCCCACCTCTCAGGTCAGCACTATGCACGGCCTCCAGCATGATTATAAACACCAGAAACTACTTGCAACTCCTGGACAGAGTACTAAGCGATTAATAAGTCAAGCGGGGTCATATTTCAGGGCCCAGCATGTGGTAGTATCTCGTCTTGGATTACATACACGGAACTCGGTTCCTAAGGACGGTTCCAATGAAACAACCCGCCATGTACTCCTACACAGCCTTTCATCGGTACCTTTACCAGATCAGGTTCAACACACAACCTTTGCTTACCGAACACATTCTCACAATTCTGTTCATCTCCCAGATGACAGACCATACACAACTCTAAGCATAGCATGCATAGCAGGATAAGGCACATCATGGCTCAAGCAACTACCAGGTATGCTAGGTTGCAAGGTTCGGCTATTTACTGTGACAAGGACAGGTCATGCAAAGGAAGTGGGTTCAACTAACGTGGCAAAAGCAGTTGAAGCATTTGATCCTAATGCAATAAGTAAGTGCAGGAGCAAGAACATGGGATTTATCGTGATGATCAAAATGGTTGCTTGCCTTGTTGCTCAGAGGAGTGACAATATCCGTCACATGGATATTCGGTGGAATCCGGGGGAGCGGAGCCTACCGAAAGGAATGACAACAATCAGTAACAAACATATGCAATCAAGATGATGCATGAGCATGGCATGAGAATGCAAGGTGATAAACTAATATAGCTAGCATGTATTAGGTTTGAAGTTGATTTGAATCAAATTCAAATATCACTTCAAACGAGGTATTCTCGGATACCGTTTTAATTGATTCGACCTGATGCTCAGATCAACTTGATGTTAACATGCATGGAATGGCATGTTAGGTTGCTGGTTTGTAATTAGAACAGTGTTTGATCATGTCATTCATAATGAAATTTAAATATATTCCAAACTCCATTTATAAAAATATTTATAGGAATTGACTTATTCATTAAACTACATGTTTGGGTTCTGTAACATTTTCAAACATGTTTGAAAATGGCATATTCAGATTCCTTGATTTTTTCTGATACTTCTTCATATATAAATTATTTTCATTGGAGTTACAGATTAATTCCTATGAATTTTTGAAGTTTTAAACATTTCTGGATTTATTTCTATACTGGAAAATCCCTTTATTGCGTCAGCCTGACATCAGCAGGTCAACTGACCTATTTAGGTCAAACCTGACACGGGCGACCCACTGGTCAGCCTCTCAGGGGTTAATCCCGCGCTGACCAGCCCCTAACTGAGTTTGACTTGGCCTTGGGCCCATTGTCAGCGAGAGATTAAGCTTAAAACTTCTGGATTAGGCTGGCCACGTCGGCCCTCGCCGGAGCCTGGCCGGCGGTGACCAGATCCACGGCAGAACCTCGCCGGAGACACGCTAAAACGTGTTGTGGTGCTCGAAAAAGAATGCTGAGTGCACTGGAGTGATCTCCAGGCTCGACCACATCCAACGCTGGCCTCAGGGAGAGCTATAGGTGGCCGGAGTAAGCCGGCGACGTGCCGGAGCGGCTGCCGGAGTACGGGTTCGATGGTCCAGTGGCTAGGGGGCTCGGATCCGAGGGGAAAGAGAGGGGAAATGAACGCATGCTCAGGGGGAGTGCAGAGCAGGGCTTAGACGGCTCGGGGAAGGGCTGTTGCCGGCGTTCCACCATCGATTGGCCGGCGACCGAAGGTTGAACACGATGGCGTTAGGGGCGTTGCAGAGCTCGGGGAGACTTCGGCCGTTGCAGAGAGAACCAGCTCGACGAGGCGAAACTGCTGGACTACTCGGAGGGAGGTTCCTGTGACTAGAGGTGCAGCGGCTCGAGCTCGAGGTCGTAGCAATGGCGGCAGAAGGAGGGAGGAGAGATCCGAGAGGAGGGGGGAACTGGAGCTGGGGAATGGATAGGGACGGCCTCGGGGAGGTTATCCCCGTGCTTGCCAGCGCGAAGCGGCGGCCAGGAAGCCAGGGAGCTGCGTGGAGGCGCGCGGCGACGCGGCGGCCAACTCCCGCTCCTACTGGCGAGGAGGAAGACGACAGGGGCAGCTGGGCTGGGCCAGGTAAGCGTCAGGTAAGAGTTTTCCCATTTTTTTTCTGATTTGTTTCTATTTTGCTATTTCATTAACTTGCTATTTATTTCAGCTCCCAAATAGTTTGTAAAAACTATTTTAAACACACCAGAATAATTTTTGGAATATTTCCAACCATTCCCATAGTTTTCAATATTTTTTTGAAAGTTTAAAGTTTCTGATTTCAAATTTAAAACTTGAAACCAGTAGCTTTTGCATTTATTTAAAATGCTTAAAATGTCAAGAAAATGGTTTTCTTCATTGCTCATTTACTTTCATGATTTATCAGAAAGATTGAACTTTTCTTGAGGCCATTTTGGGTTCATTGATTTTAACTAGTTTGAATTTTCCCTTATTTTAAGAAGTGGCTAGGGTTTTAAAATTTTCCTTCACCACTTGCTTTGTTCTTGTTGATAAATTCCTAGATGCAATGCAAAGAAAACATGAGCACAAAGCTAACTTGCTTAAGGGGTGAGGGATGTGACACTAAATTAGCTAACTATGTCTTTTTGGACCTAAATGGGCTAATTATCCCATTTTAGAGGAAAACAAGCTAAGTATATAATATTAATGAGCTAACCAAGGTTCTTATGCCATTTTGAGGTTATTATGGCATTTTGGAGCTAAATGGGCTAATTATGTCATTGTTGGGGAAATTAAGGCAAGGAGAATATGAAATAGGAGAAGAAAGAGGAGGAGGAGAAGAAGAAGAAGAAATAAAGAAGAAGGAGGAGAAGGAGGAGGAGAAGGACTAGAAGGTCCTTGGCCTTCTCCTCCTTCTCCTCCTGCTCCTCCTCCTCCTCCTCCTTCTCCTTCTTCTCTTCTTCTTCTTCTTCTTCTTTCTTTTCATTTTTCCTATTTCTTCTCCTCTTCTCCTCTTCTTGGATCTAAATTAGCTAACTATGTCTTTTTGGAGCTAAATGGGCTAATTATCTCATTTTAGAGGAAAACAAGCTAAGTATATAATATTAATGAGCTAACCAAGGTTCTTATGCCATTTTGAGCTTATTATGGCATTTTGGAGCTAAATGGGCTAATTATGTCATTGTTGGGGAAATTAAGGCAAGGAGAATATGAAAGAGGAGAACAAAGAGGAGGAGGAGGAGAAGAAGAAGAAATAAAGAAGAAGGAGAAGGAGGAGGAGGAGGAGAAGGACTAGAAGGTACTTGGCCTTCTCCTCCTCCTCCTCCTCCTCCTACTTCTTCTCTTCTTCTTCTTCTTCTTTCTTTTCATTTTTCCTATTTTTTTCTCCTCTTCTTGGAGCTAAATTATCTAACTATGTCTTTTTGGAGCTAAATGGGCTAATTATGTAATTGTTGGGGAAATTAAGGCAAGGAGAATATGAAAGAGGAGAAGAGAAACTTACCGTAGTGGTCATCAAGGAGGAGAAACACCTGGAGAAGGGTCGTGCGATGCCGCTCGGGAGTTATTCTGTAGAATAGATATTTTGCAATGTCTCAGTTAGCATGATGACACTCAATTATTAATACTAGTTTATAATGAAACTCACCGTGCCAATCAAAGAGAAGACGGGCATCGGCGGAGGGACTTGACCGCTATTCTCGCACACACCCTGAAGAGTGGGTCGTATTAGTTAGTAATGAAACAAAAATTACACACATGATTTGGCGAATGTGAAAAAAACCTTACCACAAAAAGCTCGTAGGGCCCGTTGACCCGCCTCATTCTGGGACCTCTCCTCCTCAATCAATCGTGCCATGGTCTAGTCCCCCTCATCAAGAGCAGCCTGACTTGCCAATCTCTCTTTCTCAAGAGCAGCCTCAAGAGCAGCCTGGATTGCCAATCTTTCTTTCTCAACAGCAGCCTGGTTTGCCAATCTCTCTTTCTGAAGAGCAGCCTGAAACACCATTCCTCGTTACCACAATAATAATCTATGGTGACACACATAATGAAATGGATGAAAGTGTTCTTAGTCCGTACAACTAACCTCGATGGCAAGATCGACTGGCCGTGGCCGACGCATTATCTCAGGATAGCTGCTCGACTGGGGCGCCTTGATCTCCGGGAGTGTGAGTTGTCACATCCCTGACCCCTTAAGCAAGTTACCTTTGTGCTCATGTTTTATTTGCATTGCATCTAGGAAATTCTCAACAAGAACAAAGCAAGTGGTGAAGGAAAATTCTAAAACCCTAGCCACTTCTTAAAATAAAGGAAATTTCAAACTAGTTAAAATCAATGAACCCAAAATGGCCTCAAGAAAAGTTCAACCTTTGTGATAATTCTTGAAAACAAATAAGCAATAAAGGAAACCATTTATTTTATACTCTTGGCATTTTAAATAAATGAAAAAGCTACTAGTTTCAAGTTTTAAATTTGAAATCAGAAACTTTAAGTTTTCAAAAATGTTGAAAACATTAGGAATGATTGGATACTTTCCAACTAATATTTTGGTGTGTTCAAAATAGTTTTTACAAACTAGTTTGGGAGCTGAAATACATAGCAAATAAATAGGTGTCAAAACAGAAACAAAATGGAAAATAAAATAGAAACAAAAAAAGAAAAACCTTACCTGTCGCCGGCCCAGCCCACCAGGGGCTCCCCGGTCATCTTCCTCCTCCTACCAGTAGGCACGGGAGAAGATGAGCACGGCGGCCGAGCCCGGCCACCTCCTGCCTGCCTGCCCGCTGCTGGAGGCCTCCAGGAGCGCCAGCGTGACGCCTGCGCCTTCTTATCCTCCTCCCCGCGGCTCTATCCTCTCCCCTAAGCCTCGATCCCCTTTTCCCCCTCTCGGATCTCTCTCTCCACGAAGCTCCGGTCGCCGTCGATCCGTCGTCTCCCGGTCCTCCCCGACCCTGCCGGCAGCCTCACAAGATCCGCCGTGAGCTCCTCTTCCTGTTCCCCCTCTTCCCGAGGCTTTCCACCTCCTTTAACCACGTTAGCCGCCGGAGCCCGAAGGACCTCATCGCCGGCCATGTCATTGTCGTCGTTGTGGTACTTAGCTCGCAAGGCCGAGCTCAGGAATGAGCTCCTCGAGCTCTGTAGATGGCGTAGGGCCTCTCTCCCAGCTCGCTAGTCCCCTGCATCGGCACTTCCGTCGACGCCCGAGCCGCAGCCGACGCTGACCTCATCGCCGGCGTGGATTCCGGTGACCACCGGGTTCAGCTCCACTCTCTTTAGATGCGGCGTTTCACTAGCTGCCCGTAGCACTATTCTGCGCCCAAAACTGACGGCCGTAGCGCCGTTTAGCTCTCTCCCGCGAGCCCTCCGCCGCGCCCGTGGTCGCCGCCGGCCATATTCTGGTGGGGGCCGACGTGGCCAACTTAACCCAGTAGTTTAAACACTAATCACTCACTAACAGTGGGCCCAAGGCCAAGTCAAACTCAGTTAGGGGCTGGTCAGCGCGGGATTAGTCCCTGAGAGGCTGACCAGTGGGCCCCCCTATCAGGTTTGACCTGAACAGGTGAGTTGCCTTCTGATGTCAGGCTGACGCAATAAAAGGGTTTTCCAGTATAAAAATAATTACAGAAATGTTTAAAACTTCAAAAATTCATAGAAATTAATCTGTAACTCCAATGAAAATAATTTATATATGAAAAAGTATCAGGAAAATTCAAGGAATCTGAATATGTCATTTTCAAAACATGTTTGAAAAAGTTACAGAACCCAAACATGTAGATTAATGAATAAGTTAATTCTTATAAATACTTTATAAATGGAATATGGAAAATATTTAAATTTCACTATGAATGAGATGATCAAATACTGTCCTAATTACAAACCAGCAACCTAACATGTCATCCATGCATGTTAACATCAAGTTGATCTGAGCATCAGGTCGAATCAATTAAAATGGTATCCGAGAATACCTCGTTTGAAGTGATATTTGAATTTGATTCAAATCAACTTCAAACCTAATACATGCTAGCTATATTATTTTACACCTTGCACCCTCATGCCATGCTCATGCATCATCTTGATTGCATATGTTTGTTATTGATTGTTGTCATTCCTTTCGGTAGGCTCCGCTCCCCCGGATTCCACGGAATATCCGTCTGACGGATATTGTCACTCCTCTGAGCAACAAGGCAAGCAACCATTTTGATCATCCCGATAAATCCCATGTTCTTGCTCCTGCACCTACTTATTGCATTAGGATCAAATGCTTCAAATGCTTTTGCCATGTTAGTTGAACCCACTTCCTTTGCATGACCTATCCTTGTCACAGTAAATAGCCGAACCTTGCAACCTAGCATACCTGGTAGCTGCTTGAGCCATGATGTGTCCTATCCTGCTATGCATGCTATGCTTGGAGTTGTGTATGGTCTGTCATCTGGGAGATGAACAGAGTTGTGAGAATGTGTTCGGTAAGCAAAGGTTGTGTGTTGAACCTTATTTGGTAAAGGTACTGGTGAAAGGCTGTGTAGGAGTACATGGCGGGTTGTTTCATTGGAACTGTCCTTAGGAACCGAGTTCCGTGTATGTAATCCAAGACTAGATACTACCACACGTTGGGATACTTAATTGACCCTCTCGACTTATTAATCGCTTAGTACTCGGTCCAGGAGTTGCAAGTAGTTTCTGGTGTTTATAGTCATGCCGGAGGCCGTGCATGTTGCTGACCTAAGAGGTGGGCTGTGATGCGGTAGGCAGTGGCACGGTGTACCAAGTGGCACCCGGATGGTGGGCTTGGGAACCCTGCGCACATTGTTTGAGGCCGTGGCGGAAACCTCGGCGGACTTCCGTATGGGTTACTCTCAGATAGGCGATAAACCTAGACTAGGTACTAGTGTGGTTAACGGTCGTGGCCGACTCCCTCGCTAGGCTTCCGCTTGAAGGTTGCCGAGGTGCATGACGTGCACATGGCGATAAGTGGCGAGAGCGCGTGTGACGAAGTACACCCCTGCAAGGTTATGATCTATTCGAATAGCCTCGTCCGCGGATATGGACTACTTGGAGACATATGTTGTTCATAGATAACTTCAATGGCTACTCATAAAATTGTCAAGATAAGCGTGAGTGTCGTTGACGGCATTCCGTGTGGAGACGGAATGATTCCACGATGGAGTATTGTTGTGGTGTTAGTGGACTCGTGTGCGAGAAATCAAGTTGTCAAAATTATTTAAAAATGCAAGTTGTCTAGCCACGAGTCAAATGCTGGCTTTCCGCATGAAACCCCACAATACCTTATTGATACATTGCATGAGTAGATAGTTATCCTAAAGTCTTGCTGAGTACCTCCGTACTCATGTTTGCTAAATAAATGTTGCAGAGGTTGCTAATGACCCTAACGGAGGGTACTTCATAGACATCGACGACGATGAGTAGCTGGTGTCCGAGCTACGATCTGGCCCTAGGTTGGGTGTGTAGTATAGTCAGGCCATGTGCCTTCTAGTTGCACCTGTCTATACTCAGACAGTTTTAAACTCTTCCGCCGGCTTGTAACTGAATGACTGCTATTATGGGTCGTGAGACCCTTAATGTGTAATATTATGTGTGAGGCTCTTCCGAGCCTCTTAAATAACGCTTGTATGTTTATGGTTATGTTGTGATGCCATCGATGTATCTATACATATTGGTATGCCATGCGTACGTGTGTCGTACTTGATATGTATGGGGTTCGATTCCCTAGTCGAGAGCTTTAGTAGCACTCCTTACAAGGAAATGCCCCTTTGTGATCCAACGAGCCTTGGTAGTTTGCTACTGCTCGAGAAACATTGGTTGACCGGCATGTGTCCTTCTTAGCTGCTGTGTCTGTCCCCTTTGGGGAAATGTCACGCGATGTAATGGAGTCCTTGTAGCTTGCTACGACTCGTCTACACTCGCTGGTGGCCGACACCTGCTTTGTTGGGTCATGTATGCCTGTCCTTGTGTGGTACTGCCAGTTTGGTTTGTGACTAGACTTGTAGATCCGGGTTCTTTGACATTGGAATGCTAGCAACACTATTGCATACGTGAGTCAAAAGACGCAAACGGTCCCGGCTAAGGTAAGGCTGCAGCCGTGGAGTTAACCATGCGTGAGACCGCAAAGGGAGGCGATGTGTTACAGGCTGGATTCCTATGACTTAGGATCGGGGTCCCGACATGAGTGGACAACGTATTATCCCATCTCCAATGGCTATCGAGCCATGGGGCCTCCCGCCACCAGATATCATCACCAGCTCTGGATCCAAAGGTTCCTGGCTAGGGTTAAAGTCATCCCCTTTCGTAGCCTTCCCCGCGTGCCTGTATGCCACGAGCTTCTGGTGGGATGATATGTTGGTGAAGTTATTGGGATCATCCAGGTCAGACTCAGAGAATGCCTTCGCCTTCTTGTACGAGGCAGTATGGGCCATGCCATAAAGGTCTTAGAAGTGTGGCATCTCCGTCTTATTGTGATGCGCCTAAAAGAGACGAACAAAATATTAGCATGAAGAATGAATTGCATGAATCATGAAGCAAATCATATAACCAGTTTCGTCCAAACTGAAGTAAGTTGGCGCTGCCTTGATGGTGTGGCACACCAACCATTTGGCTACGTTGATCCTTCGCATTCTCTCGGACGGCTCGCCAGCTGCCTGTGCACCACTCATCAACCAACGCCTCCCAACAATCCATCTTATCCGCACACCATCTCGGGGGCACCTGTAAGTTATGAGAAAGAATTTTCAGTGCTACGCCTATGAATGAAATCAAGAAAACTACGTAGAAGGACTTAAGAATAGGTAATTACCTTCATGTATTGCTCCTTCTTCAGAAACTTTCCGTGACAATCCTTCTTCTCCTTCTTAATACCACGTGTGGCGTAGTAATCTCCAATAGCCTACGGCCGAGCCTCGTGGTGCAAGTTCTGTAGTAACCGCCTACACTCGGCCTCGAGAACCCTGGCCGCCTCCTCCTCATATCCATCCTCACACCTATAGAAGGTCTGCAATCAAACGTGAAAACACCGATTAGTACAATAACTAGCTATATTGTTAATTTTAGATTTTGTAAAAGGATAATTTACCCAAAATCTCTTGATCACCATCTCGGCCCTCGTGTGGCACAAAACACCATCTATAATCTCATCCGGCGGGGCCTGCGCAGCCTGGTAGTGCTCCCAGGAAAATCCTAGTGTAGGAACCTGACCCTCACCAGGCAACGTGACAAACCCCGGGAAATTTGTTTGGCAAAGCACACCAAGTACGGAGTTCAACCTGCGGACTCCAAGAGGGTGTACCCATCCCCTGCAGTATGATAAGGTCAACGCATTAGATATTTGAACAAACTTGAAGGAAAAAGCTAAAAAAAGAGTATTTGTACTTACCTATCTCCTTCAGGTTTAATCACCGGCCTCTGCTCGCGGGTAGCCGGCGCGACCGGGAGACGTGTACTACCACGCTTGTACACGGTGGCCCCGTCCACCTGCACATCGCCCTCACTATCCGTAAGCTCATCCCCGCCATCCCTGCCCTCTGAGCCACCCGGACCCTCTGTCCAATCCGGCAACTCGGTACGATCCGGCCAGGTCTCCCATCTCGGCCTCTCCACATCGGGTGAAGCCTCAAGCACCGTAGTCTCGTGGGCAGAATGCACCTCGACCCGAGGCTTCTCCTGGACGGGAGTCTCATGGGACGAATGCCCGTCAACACCAGGCTCCTGGAACGGAGTCCCCGTAGCCTCCTCCGCAAATGGGTCGACCATAGTAGTCCTATGCTCGGGTGAATGAACTGGTGGTGGTGGCGAGGACGGCTCAACAGTCCTCCTAGATCTTCCGCGGCCACCACCTCTCCCTGTACCCTTCCCCTTCTTCCCTACCCGACCAGAACCTCTCCCAGTGGGCAATACCGCCGACGAAGAAGAACCCACGGGTGGTGTCGACACACTGTCTGCCAAGGCTCTATGGAGAGATAGGGGTGGAAGGGAAGTACCACCCCTCTGCGGGGCGCCTGGGAAGAACCCGTCGAGTGATCTGGACCAGCGCCCACCATCTTTCCACACCTGGTGACCTGCCATGATAAAGATTAAAAGAAATTAGTACAACATAAAAAAATTGAATAACTGACATGAATAATAATATGTACATGAATAATAAAATTAAAATATATATAATTTAAGTTGTGAATCTTACAAACTAATAATCATCATCAATAAATGCATCATCATCATCACTATCACGCATGTCTTCATGAATGACGTGCTCGTCGGGTTCAACGGCGTGAAGTTGTGAAAGGCCTTCCGTTAATCGTTGAATCATTGACAGGTCATCCACATCAGTAACCTCTACGAGTTCCAGGTCTTCTGGTTCCGGCTCAGGGTTGGAGTCGGATTCATTGTCGCTGTCTACTTCCATGTTCTTGGGTGAAGCACGGCGGTTCTTGAAATGTTTCTTGGAAAGACGTGTTTCTTGGAAGAATTCTCCATCATATGTGTCTGGGTTAATGTGAGGTTCATAATCCTGTTCATTTGGGAAAGCTGGTCTGACATGTGGAGGCACTTCATAAAAAACATACCAACCTTCCAGATTCTTATCCGTTTGGCATGTCCACGGTAGATAGAAAACTTGGGTCGCCTGTTGAGCCGTAATATAGACATTGGGAACATCTAAATGGGTGTTTGGATTGATTTCGACTAGTCCTATATGTTCATGAGTCCTTCTAGTCTTCTTCGGTTGGAACCAATAACATTTGAAGACTACGACGTTCGGTGGGTTTTCACCATAGAATTGAATTTCATAAATTGCTTCAACTCTTCCATAATACTCGATAACACCTTCGCCCATACCAGAGACACCACAATTTGTAGATTTCCGGTCAGACATAGATTGCTCTTTGCCGAATGTATGAAAGAGATACCCGTTGATGTTGTATTTCTCAAATGAACGGACCTTATAGTCAAAACCAAGAAATGAAATGGTCCATTATTGATAATTACCGTTTGTTTGAACCAAGAGATGAAACCGGGATAGCCGCCTCCTGTCTTTGATAGAAGCTCATACTATTCGACGGAATCATTTTCGATCACCGCTCCATCCAAGAATTTTGCGATTTAACGGCTGTTTGAAATATCCGGGAATAAGAGAAGTTCAAATGAATTAGAAGTCACGGGAAAATGTGCCGAGAACTAACTCGATGTACGGCCGCACTTCTGTTAGGTTGTTGAAGATATACAACGAAATGTTCCGCCCTTCTTCGACATCCAACATTATTAGTTTCGAAGCACCGGCTGGTGCAAGCTTCCGTTTGAATAGGCTGAGGTTGGACCGACCTTTTTTAGGGTCTACATCATTGTGCCGAGGCTTCGGATTATGCAAATGATGATTTTTGGCTTCGTAGTGTGCTGTCACAAAGTTTGACACCTACTCAGTCATGAATGCCTCAACCATCGATGCTTCAATTCTACGCTTATTTTTACATTTAGGTCGAAGGGTCTTCTGCATCCTCTCAGTTGCATAGCACCAACGATCTTGCACGGGCCCACCCAATCTTGCCTCGGTCGGTAGATGTAAAATCAAATGCTGCATTGGATTAAAGAAGCCCGGTGGAAAGATCTTCTCTAACTTGCACAACAACTCCGATGAAAACTCCTCCATGTCTTCTACCACGCTAGGAGACAATTCTTTCGCACAAAGAACTAGGAACAAATAGCTCAGCTCCGCCAGTACTAGCCATTCATCCTCAGGAAGAAAGCCACGTAACATCACCGGCATTACCCGCTCTAGCCATATCTGCCAATCATGACTCTTGAGACCAAAGATTTTTAATTTTTCAAGACTCGCTCCCCTCTTTACATTCGCTGCATACCCATCGAGGAACATCAAGTGCATTTTGACCCACAAGATAATTTCCCTCATAGCTGGCCTTCCAAGATTGAACCAGGCCTTTGGCTTCGACCACTTCTGCTTTCCTTTGCCTTCTCGCATGTTTTGTAATGGTCTATGACATAGTGTCTCTTGATCGACTCTAGCCTTAGTATTATCCTTTTTCTTCCCATCTATGTCGAACAATGTACCAAAAATAGCATCTCCGATATTCTTTTCAGTGTGCATCATGTCGATATTGAGTGGAAGAAGGAGGTCTTTGAAGTAAGGCAGATCCCAGAAGCATGGCTTGTGAGTCCAGGCGTGTTTTGAATTATACCCCTTGAAATACCGTGGACACTCTGGATCAGGCTCGAGGGCGTTTAACTGATCCAGGATCTGTTGGCCTGTGAACGCAGGTGGTGCCATGTTTTTGACAACTTTACCTTTGGTAAAGTTCTTCTTGTCTTTTCTGAACTGATGGTCAGGATGCGGGAACTGTCTATGCAAGTCAAAGCAAGAATACTTCCGACCCTCCTGCAACGAATGAAACTGAAGAGCTGCCTTGCATTGGGGGCACGGGAACCTTCCATGCACACACCATCCAGAGAATAGCGCATATGCTGGCAAGTCATGCATAGAGTACATGTACCACACATGCATTTTGAAGTTTTCTTTTCTAGCGGCATCGTATGTCTTGACCCCATTATCCCAAGCTTCTTCCAATTCATCCTTAAGCTGTTGCAGGTACACATTCATATTCTTCCCCAGATAATTGGGCCCTGGAATTATCAAGGTCAGAAATATGTTCTTTCTTTGCATAATCTGCCCGGGGGGGAGATTGAGTGGAATGACAAATACATGCCAACAAATGTATTGGGTTGCCGTCATGCCGAAGGGATTAAAACCATCATCTTAATGCAAAGGCAGAGACTCGAGGATTCCTTGGATCTGCCGCTTTCTCCTGATGCAATCCATCGAAATGTTTCCACGCTTCCCCATCCGATGTGTGTACCATCATCTTATTCCCATCCGCATCTAGTTCGGTTCTTTTGCCCAATTTGTGCCATGTCATCTGTCTGGCTGTCTCTTCGACCATGAAAATACGTTGAAGTCTTGGTATGATTGGCATATACCGAAGAACACTAACTGCGATTTTGGTCTGCCTCTTCTCACCCATATCGTTGTCTACCACAAGATACCTGCAAGACTCGCAATTGGAACAATAGTCCAAGTGTGCATACTCCTTCCTAAACAAGACACATCCTTTCTCACATGCATCTATCTTCTCATAGGGCATCTTAAGTACACGAAGTATTTTGTCCGACTGGTACAGGTTTGCAGGCATGACATGGCCTTTGGGCAGGAAGCGTCCAAATAGTGTCATCATTGTGTCGTAGCATTCTCTTCCCAAGTTGAACTGAGCCTTCAGAGCTATTACTTGTGCAATTGCATCCAGCTGACAGAGCTCGGTGTGCTCATGGAGAGAACGTTTTTAAGACTCGAACATTTCATAAAAGGCCTTTGCAGATTCCTCCATCTCATCTTCCGAATCCCGAGCATCATCAAAGTCTTGCAGCATGTCTTCGATCCCGGTACCATGCTCGTCCGTGCGACGTCGGACCACCTCAGCTCTTGTGCGTTGTATAGACTCAACATGAAATGTTCACACCGTATAATTAGGCTTAAAACCCCTCCTTTGCAGGTGTTTAATCATTACAGCCTCTGTCGTCTTTTTCTAGTTGTCGCATCCAGGACAGGGGCAATAGTTTCTTTCCTGGCCATTTGCGAATGCGGTTTTCACAAATTCCTTTTTTTTACAAACCATTCTTTCGTCATCTCTTTCTGACTAGGGTGACCGGTATACATCCACGCACGATCACTCATCTTGCGTAGCTACTAAAGATAGAAGAAATATATTTATATATAATTTAGCATTTATATTCATCGGTTAATCAGGTTCGCCATTTTTATTACGTCCAGGCAACCTACACGCTAATAGGTAAAGATAGGTCCTAATCCCACCCGAGTATGTGTAGATTGGGTTCGTTTTCCCATGCTTTGCTCTGGATCCAACGCAAAATTTTGGCAGCACCTCCCCGATGTTCTCGTGATACACGTCTCTGCAATAAACAGAGAGGATGTGCATCCAGAGAACAACAGGGAGGCACTGACGAAATTCCACATCGGATCCAGAGCACCGCATACGGGAAAACGAACCCAATCTACACATACTCGGGTTGTCCATGGATAATGTTGGACAATTCGAAAGGATGGTGGTGATAAATATGCAAAGACATGCATATTTATAGATGTCGCCCTTCCGAACGGGCGACGGATACTGATAAATTAATTTAATTACCTAAATCTAGAAAGTTTCATCCGAAAACCGAGCCACAGAAAATGAAGGGGCGGGGAGGAGATGAAATTTGTACTGACCCACGAATGCAGGGGCGGAGCTCGTACAACGCACGGGTAGGTCTTCGCACAGCAGACCTCACAGCGACGAGACAACTATCACATGTAAATCCACCCGATCAACACAAATATTCTAATTATGTCATTTTAGAGAAAAACAACTTAAGAATATAATATTCATGAGCTAACCAAGGTTTTTATGCCATTTTGTAGCTACATGGGCTAATTATCTCATTGTTGGGGAAAATAAGGTTAGGAGAATAAGATAGAGGAGAAGAAAGAGGAGGAGGAGGAGAAGAATAAGAAATCAAGAAGGAGAAGGAGGAGGAGGAGAAGACGGAGGAGAAGGAGGAGGAGAAGGTATTCTTCTTCTCTTCTTCTCTTCTTCTTCTCTTCTTGTTTTCTTCTTGTTTTCTTCTTCTCCTTCTTATTTTTGTCTTCTCCTCCTCTTCTTCTTCTTCTTCCTCTTCCTTTTCTTCTTCTTCTCCTCCTCCTCTTCTTCTCTTCTCTTCCTCCTCCTCTTCTTCTTCTTCCTATTCTTTCTATTAAGATAACGAACTAACTAACCTAACTAACCAAGCTAACTAAACCTATCACTAAACCTAGATAGCACTAAACTGCAAAATGAAAACAGAATCTACCACTAAGTAACTAAAAAAGAATCTAGCTACCAGTAAATACCAAACAATAAAAAATCAATTTCTTCTTCTTTTTTCTCTTCTTCTCCTTCTTATTTTTTTTCTTATTCTCTTCTTCTTTATTTCTTCTCCTTCTGATTTTTTCTTCTCTTCTTCTTCTTCTTCTTCTTCTTCTTCTTCTTCTTCTTCTTCTTCTCCTTCTGATTTTTTTGTTCTCCTCTTCTTCTTCTTCTTCTTCTTCTTCTTCTTCCTTTTCTTCTCCTCCTCCTCCTCCTCCTACTCCTCTTCTTCTTCTCCTCTTCTCGTCCTCCTCCTCCTCCTCTTCTCCTCTTCTCCTCCTCCACCTAACTAACCAAGCTAACTAACTAACCTAACTAAAACTACTAACCTAACTAAATTTACCACTAAGACTACTAACAATAATCTAGCTACCACTAATTAACAAAACAAAACAAAATCTATAAATTAGAAAAAAAAGAAAAAAAAGGACTCACCGGAGGAGGACGGCCGGGGAGGAGGAGGGTGCGGCGGTGGAGGAGACGGAGTGGTGGCGGAGGGGGTGATGGTGGAGAAGGGGCGAGCTTCGACGGCGGTGGTGGAGGAAGAGGTCCCGGGGAGGAGGAGGGGGCGTGGTGGAGGAGGGGGCGTAAGGAGGAGGGGTGCAGGGAGGCCGGAGGAGGAGGGGGCGGCGACGCAGGGAGGCCGGAGGCGGGAGGAGGGAGGAGGAGGGGGCGCAGGGAGGCCGGAGGAGGAGGGGGCGGCAGCACTGGTAGGCCAGAGGCCGGAGGAGGCGAGGGCGCAGGGAGGCCGGAGGAGGAGGGGGCGCAGGAAGGCCGGAGGAGGAGGGGCGGCAACGCAGGGAGGCCGGAGGAGGGCGCGACAGCGGTGGTGGTGTCGGGGGTGAGAGAGAGGGGTGTGGGGTGGCCGTTAGGGGTGAGAGAGAGGCGCGTGGGGGTGGGGCTAACGGCCGTTAGGGGCGCACCCTCTTTGTCGCCCGCCTCCCGACGACACAAAGGAGAAAAGCGGACGACAAAGAGAGAGGTCGTTAGGGGGGAGAGAGGGGGTGCGGGGTGGGCCAGCCGAGTGCTTTGCCGTCTGCCTAAGTTAAATTTGCCGTGAGCCCAGATCTTTGCCGTCAATCTGAGTAGTGTTTGCCGTGAGCCAGCAGACGACAAAGAAGCAGCAGATGGCAAAGACCCTCTTTGCCATCAGCCTTCTCTTTGCCGTCTGGTTCGTGGTAGCTGATGGCAAAGAGGGTCTTTGCCATCAGCCAGCAGACGGCAAAGAAGCAGCAGATGGCAAAAAACTGTTTTCCAGTAGTGCTAGTTGCGTTTCTACTTTATTTGCTCTTTTGGTTTCAGATCTATATTTTCAACAAACCCAAAAATACCTTGTTGTGTTCTATTTGCTATCACTCTTATTTTCATCTATCAATCTATCCTTACTTGACCCGCAAGGGATTGACAACCCCTCCTCGCGTTGGGTTGTGAGGATTTACTATTTGTGTTTAGGTACTGGTTACATAGTCTTGTAGATCCTCCTCCTAGATTGATACCTTTGTTTCTTAAGTGAGGGAAATAATTTCCATCACTATGCTACATCACCCTTCAAGCTTGGAGGGAAAACCAATGCACATGCGAGGAGTCAATTATGCTGGTGCTTTGGAGATGGATATCAAAAGCACAAGATGACGATGGCCATATCATGTTACTTATATGATTTGCATGTGATGTTAATCCTTTTATCCATCTTATTTTGTTTAGGGTAACGATAACATTATAAGATGAACCCTCACTAAAATTAGAAGATCAAATTGTGTTCCTCCCAAGTGTGCACTGCTGTCAAGGTTCATCATTTCAAGGCACCACGTGATGATCGGGTGCGATAGACTCTTTGTTCGCATACAACGGGTGTAAGCCCATTTGCAAATGTAGAACACTTGGATTAAACTTGAAGAGCCTAGCATGTACAAACATGGTCTCGGATTACAAGAGACCGAAAGTTTGAACATGAGTGATATAGTAGATATGATCAAAATGGGCATGTTCAACATTGAAACAACCACATCTCACGTGATGATCGGACTTGGGTTGGAGGACTTGTATCATGTTACACTCGGAAATCCTAAAGGATGTTGATATGAGTGGCAGTTCTTAAGTAATATCATTAATTGAACTCATTATAATGAACAATAGTACAAGTTTTCTTTGAAAATTTTGTTGGAGATCAATGGCTCGCGCAGTAGCTCCCCTGAATATTAATAGGTTCCTAGAGAAAGCTAAGTTGAAAGATGGTGGAAGCAACTTTGTGGACTGGGACCGTAATCTGAGGATTATCCTCACGGCTTCGCAAAAGTCTTATGTCATTGATGTGCCTCTTGGTGTGGCACACCCTCCAGTGTCGTCTGTGGATCTTGTGAACTTCTGGCACACGTGTGGTGATGACTACTCGATAGTTCATTGCGCCCTCCTATATGGCTTAGAACCAGGACATCAAATGTGTTTTGAACGTCATGGAGCATATGAGATGTTCTAGGAGTTGGACTTCATTTTTCAAGAAAATGCCCAGATCGAGAGGTATAAGACCTCCAATAAATTCTTTGCCTAGAAGATGGAGGAGACCAGTTCTGTCACTGAGCTCATACTCAGAATGTGTGGGTACTACAACCATTTTACTCAGCTAGGAGTTGAGCTTCCACCGGAGATGGTCACTTCAGAGTTCTTCATTCACTGCCACCTAGCTACAAGAGCTTCATGATGAACTATAATATGCAATGGATGAATAAGTCAATCTTTGAGCTATTTGCGATGCTGAAAGTCGCATAAGTAGAAATCAAGAAGGACCATCAAGTGTTGATGGCGAATAAAACCACTAGTTTCAAGAAGGGCAAAGGAGAAGAGTAACTTCAAGAAGAACATCAAAGTTGTTCCCGCTCCCGCGAAGAAACCCAATGATGGACCCAAGCCTAAGACTGGGTCCTTTTATTGCATGGGAGCTGGCCACTTGAAGCGGAATTTCCCCAAGTATCGAGCTGATAAGAAGGCTGGCAACATCAACAAAGGGATACATGATATATATGTTACTGATGTGTACCTTACTAGCTCTCGTAGTAGTGCCTGGGTATTTGATACCGTTTTGGTTGCTCATATTTGTAACTCCAAACATGAACTACGAAAAGAAAGGTTGGCAAAGGATGAAGTCACGATGTGCGCAGGAAATGGTTCCAAGGTTTATCTGATCGCCATCGGCACGCTCGCTCTTCGATTAGCATGGGGAGTAGTGATGAACCTAAATAATTGTTATTTGGTGCCTGCGTTTAGCATGAACATTATATTTGGATCTTGTTTAATGCAAGATGGTTACTCATTTAAATTAGAGAATAATGGTTGTTATATTTATATGAGTAATATCTTTTATGGTCATGCACCCACTGTGAATGGTTTATTCTTGTTGTATCTCGATAGTGATGATACACATATTTATAACATTAATGCCAAAAGATGAAGAGTTAACAATGATAGTACCACTTTCTTGTGGCATTGTCGCTTAGGTCATATTGGTGTAAAACACATGAAGAAGCTCCATTATGATGGACTTTTGGAGTCACTTCATTTTCCATCACTTAACACATGCGAACCATGCCTCATGGGCAAGATGACTAAAACCCCGTTTACCAGTACAATGGAATGGATAAGTAACTTGTTGGATATCATACATATTGACGTGTGCGGTCCAATGTGTGTTGGGGTGTGCGGTGGATATCGTTTCTTTCTCACCTTCACCGACAATTTGAGTAGATATGGGTATATTTACTTGATGAAGCACAAGTCTAAAACATTTGAAAAGTTCAAGAAATTTTAGAGTGAAGTTGAGAACAATCATAACAAGAAGGTTAAATTCCCGTGATCTGATCGAGGAGGAGAATATCTAAGTTATGAATTTGGAATGAACTTAAGATAGTGTGGAATTGTTTAAGAGCTCACGCCGCCGACACCACAACGTAAAGGTGTGTTCAAATGTTTTAATCGTACTTTATTGGTTATGCTATATTTTATGATGTCTCTTTATGATTTTCCAGTATCGTTTTGGGGAAATGCATTAGAGAGAGCTACATTCACTTTAAGTAGGGCTGCATCTAAATCCGTTGATATGACACCGTATGAATTATGGTTTGGCAAGAGGCCTAAGTTGTCGTTCCTTCAAGTATGGGGCCGCGACACATATGTCAAAAGGTTTCATCGGGATAAGCTCGAACCCAAAGCGGATAAATGCGTCTTCATAGGATACCCAAAGGATACAGTTGGTTATACCTTCTATCTCATATCCGAGGGCAAAGTGTGTGTTGCTAAGAACATGTCCTTCCTCGAGAAAGAGTTTCTCTCAAAAGAATTTAGTGGGAGAAGAAAGAACTTAATGAGGTTGTTGAACCGTCACTTCAACTAGAGAGTAGCTTGACGCGGGAAGATGTTCCTATGGTTTTCTACATTAGTTGAAGAGGAAGGTGATCATTGTGATCATGAAGCTTCAGATCAAGTTACAATCAAACCTCGTAGGTCAACAAGGACGCCTACTGTTGCTGAGTGGTTCGGTAATCCTATCTTTCATGTCATGTTGCTGGACAACGATGAACCTATGAGCTATGGCAAAGCGATGGTGGGCCCATATTCTGACAAATAGTTCGAAGCCATAAAATCTGAGATGAGATCCATGTATGAAAACAAAGTGTGGACTTTGGAAGTATTGCCTGAAATTCAAAAGGCTGTTCAGAACAAATGGATCTTTAAGAGGAAGAAGAACGTGCACGGTAATGTCACTGTCTATAAATCTCGACTTGTGGGAAAGGGGTTTTCACAAGTTCATGGAGTTGACTACGATGAGACTTTATCACCTGTAGCGATCCTTAAGTTTGTCAGAATCATGTTAGCAATAGTTGCATTTTTTATTACGAAATCTGGCAGATGGATGTCCAAACAACGTTCCTTAACAGTTTCCTTAAGGAAGAGTTGTATATGATGCAACTGGAAGGTTTTTTGATCCAGAGAATGCTGACAAGGTGTGCAAGATCCGGCGGTCCATTTATGGACTAGTGCATGTATCTCAGAGTTGGAATCTTCACTTTGATTAGGTGATCAGAGCGTTTGGGTTTATACAAGTTTATGGAGAAGCTTGTATTTACAATAAGGTGAGTGGGAGCTCTATAACGTTTCTAATATTGTATGTGAATGAAATATTGCTGATTGGAAACGATATAGAACTTTTGGAAAGCGTGAAGGTATATTTGAATAAGAGTTTTTGAATGAAATACCTCGGAGAAGCTGCTTACATATTAGGAATTAAAACCTATAAAGATAGCTCGAGGCGCTTAATAGGACTTTCAGAAAGCACATACCTTGATAAAGTTTTGAAGAAGTTCAAAATGGATCGGTCCAAGAAGGGGCTCTTGTGTTTCATAGAAGGTGTGAAGTTGAGTAAGACTCAATGTCAAGTGACTATAGAGGATAGTCAGAAGGTGAGTCTCATCCCCTATGCTTCAGTCATAGTCTCTATAATGTATGTGATGTTGTGCACAAGACCGGATGTCTACCTTTCCATAAGTATTCTCGAAATGTTTCAAAGTGATCCAGGAGTGGAACACAGGACAGCGGGAAAAAATATCCTAAAGTACCCGAACAGGATAGAAGTGCATCTCATCATTTAGGAAGACTGGATATGCTTACAAGTACATGTAAAGAAGAGATGAGTATATGGAATTGGTTTACACTCTCCACAAGCTACAACATGAACATCTCAATACAACAATACATTCAATCACCATGCAGAAGAGCACGGTACCACAATGGATGAAAATAGATGGTAAAATAACGTCCATCCTTGCTATCCCAGACTGCCGGCCTGGCCGTCCTAGATCGATGAACAAGAAAAAGAAGAAACTCCAAAAAGAACAATCATCACGCTCACGTCAAAGTATCGCTTTACCTATACCTGCAACTGTTGTTGTAGTAATCTGTGAGCCACAGGGGCTCAACTATCTCATTTCGAAAGGTATCAAGACTAGCAAAGCTTAATGGGTGCTGTGTGGTTAAGTGGTGAGGCTGCAATGAGTCCTAAGCATTTAGTGAGTGTCTAACTTACGAGTACCAGAATAAAATCCTGGCCTTTACCCAAAATTATGGTTGGCAAATTCTAGCAGTTCTAACAAGTCTAATGCACCCTACACATGCTAGTCAACATATATGGCAGCGAAAAAAATAAAGACTTTGCACATGTAGTGGAGTAGAGTTTAGGAGATCAAACTCAAAGAGCTTTACACGGTGATTTTGGCATGGTTCCGAGAGGTGGCGCTATGGTACGTCTATGTTAGTGGAGACTTCCACCCACATAGGGTAATGGCTGCGGAAGTCCATGGAGGGCTCCACTCACAAGGGATCCACGAAGAAGCGGCGTTGTCTATTCCACCACGACTTCCGCCCACGAACAACTAGCCTAACTCACGGTAGATCTTCACGAAGTAGGCGATTTCCTTGCCCTTACAAAAATCTTGGTTCAACTCCACAACGCAAAGTAGGAGGCTCCCAAGCGACACCTAACCAATCTAGGAGGCACTACCCTCCAAAAGGTAATAGACGTGGTAGAACGATGAACTCCTTCCTCTTGTGCTTCTAAAGATAGTCTCCTCAACACAAAATCATTCTCTCATAGAATAGGCATGAGTAGGAGAGATTAATTTGGTTCAAAGCAACTTGGGGAGGCTAGAGATCAAGTTTCAAATGATTGGATTGGAATATCTTGGTCTCAACAAATGACTAGGTGGCTCTCTCTCCGAAAAATGGATTTGGCAATGAAGTGTGTGTTCTGAGTGCTTCTGCCACGACTCATAGGTGGATGAAGGGGTATATATAGGCATCACACAAAATCCAACCATTACACCTAAAGTGGCAAACTCGGTATACTACAATAAAAATACCACGTATGGTTGTTTTTAGGGTCGCTTTTTCATTCGCCTCTACGACCATGAACGTTGGCGACATAAGGACGCTTTTAAGACGTTTATATAGTGTCACACACTTTTTATTATAATGAGCCATCAAAAAATAAGCTATTTTATTTTATTAACTTAGAGACAATTTATGAGACGTTTTAGTGCGTGTCTCTATTCTTAGAGACGATTTGTGAGATGTATGTGTCATTCTGTTTTTAGAGACAAATCATGAGATCTTTTGATGTGTGACTGTTTTATCTTAGACTTAAAAAAAATTAAATAATCATACTTTTTAACTCAACTAACAATTGAAATTAGTATTAATAACTTTGAATAATTATAATTTCTTATTTGATTGTCACCATAAAAGCATCTCTAGCAACAAGGTCACTAGTTGGATCCTTGTCGGTGTTCGTTGTCCTCGCCATCATGATTCACAAAGCCGTTCTCTGATCGGCATCGTTCTCACCATCATGAAGCCACATCCATGACAATCTCATGCTTCACTCAACACCGCCTCGCAATAGTTGTCCCCTCCATCCAACATCTTCAGCCTCCACCAAGTGAAGCACGTGATCCCTTTAATCTCGTAGCCCCTACAATGTTATCATTAAGGCTGCGTTTGGAATGTTGTTTTTTTGCTACCTTGTAATATTTTACACTTGTATTGTACTAGCCTACAGTCAAAATACATGTCAAGGATTGTATTTCCATTCCGCTTCCCAGCCTCCGTTTGGATTGTTCTTTTTCTCCCACCCTTGTAACCTAGCTGCCATAGCCTAAACTTTCAAAAGCACAAACTTTCAACAACAGTAGAATTTCAGCAACACATAGTGCACTTTTAACAACATAAAGTTTTCAAATACGCACATACAGACATTAAAATAGCACAGACTGCACTTCCACACATATTGCACACGTATAAAATGAGATAATTTTTATATTTATATAACAGTACCACAACATAAACAAAAGATAATATTTTTGCATCCATCCATTCGAACATAGTTCCGATAACTCATACTGCTCAAAACCAACAATTTAAATTAAAAATTTATTGAGGCATACAACCAAAGTTAGGACTCACAATTGTTCAATCATTGTGCATTTAGACAAAAAGTATTTCAGAAAGATTAATCCTCGATAATTGTTCAAGCAGTGAAGCCGCTTCAGGGAAAAAGAGTAATCTTGGGAAACAAGACATATCTGACCAGGCTAGAAAAGAGCATCTGGATAAGTAACACGAGCAACATCTGCATAAGTTAGAAGAGCTTGTCATGATTCAAGATAGCTATCAATCCTAGAAATGCTTACTAGTTTTGCACTATTTGTCATGCATTTATAAATGTTCTCATCATATCCAACCCACGAAACAAAGACCTTACTCTGGCAACACAGAACTGAGACCTGACAGTACATTTAGAATTAGAGTAATAGTTAGGACAGTAATAACTAGATAACATTTCTGGAGGCAACCACCTCCCTTGGAAAAAATCACATCAGTTTGAGAGGCCTGTGGAGAAGTATTGAAATATAGGTTAGGTACTGAAATATGAACTTCTCTCAAAAAATGCATGTTGTATACAATCTGAAGGTTCATCTTTTTTCCATTGGCAGTAAATGTGTCCCAGTTCTTTTAGACATGTTTTTTACTTCTAGGAGAATGAATCGTGCCTGCAGAAGGTCCTCGATCAATCTTATCTTAATCTTAATCAACAATATCACTAGATATTTATGCCGACCAGATTTTCTCATATATTTATATAAATTTATACTGCCCAGATTTATTCAAATTTTATACTAACCTGTTTTCCATTTTAACACATGATATATATAGATTACTCAGATTTTGCAATTGAAAAATAAAAATACCCTTGTATGGATTACTCAAGAAATAATAGAATATTTAGCAGTTGGTTTTACAACAAGAGAATAAGAGGAATGGTGAAACAAATTTGATTCTCGCATAATACTTAGAGGAAACAATGTGAGAACATCAGGGACATGGCGGTTGGTGGTTTATGTGTATCTGTAATTCTCAGTGGTATTTTACTTTAAAATCAAGGCTGCATGCTTGTGTAAACAAAGGTATGTAGAAAAGTCAGAGTTCAGAAGCAACTCGCTGGTTTGCTAGATCTTTACCGCTTTGGGGAAAAACATTTGTGTGTATTTCTAACAAACTATAGGCATTGTAGGAACACAACACGGTGTCACGCTCAACAAATTCATGAAGAAAAAGGCCAAATATGTTTAACTTTGTAGAGAATTGCATGATTCCTCCATCCAATCCTAAAACTATGAGCACAACAATTAGTAAACAAAATAGTACGCTACTAGTCACTTATAAAATTCGTTACAGTAAATATTTATGGGACTAGTAAATAAAGGTATCGTTGGAGCAAAATAGTATCATTTATGTTACAGTAAACTTATTAACTAGTAAACAAAGGTATTGTTAGAGCAAAATAGTATGCTGCTAGTCAATTATACTGGAGTCAAATTCGTTACAGTAATTAGTCACTTTTACTAGAGTCAAATTTGCAGCATTGTAAGCCATCTAGTACTACTAATATATACCACCATTGGATACTTAGTACCCAACAAATGTGATGTTTGTTATTGCTCAGTATCCAACTAAAAATGGCTAGAATGGTGCCAGAAGGCACTGTGCTAATGCAGTGATAATATCTTGCTGCTAGTTGTTAAAAAATGGATAGAATGGGAAGAATAAATGCAGAAAACCAAGATTTATGGGACTTACAAGAAGGAGGTTGAGGACTAATCTTCTCGACTTCCTTCTTTAACCACATACCCCGCAGTCTTGAGTTGTAACCGAGGAAAATCTAACGGTTTGGTGCATCTTTGAAAACATCGGAGGCACATCTTCCATGTCATTCAAGATTTCCAAACATTCTGTAATTGAGGGTTGTTTTCATTGTTGTGACACTCTCTCCTTCTTGGTAGCTTGTTCTTTCTTGAAATTCACATATGCCATCATTGAATCTTCAAGGCGTTGTACAGATATGGCACTTTTCTGTTTTTTGGGTTTCCTTCCTTTGGCACTTGATTCACTTATTTGTGGATGATCTCCATCAGCATCTTCACTGCCAAATTCTTCCTCGTCACGGACAGTGTTATCTCTTTCAGCATCTCCATCAACATCGTCCAACGAAGGAACATCATTGATGTCAATTATCGAAGGAGTCCTGATAACATAACTGAAATGTCATATTATATCTCAAATTCAGCATCATTACAATAAATTACTTTGATAGAAATAAAAACTAAATTCATTAGCCAACAGATCTCCGTGACGATCTTTCTCTTAGGATTCTTTGATAGTCCGTCCACATCCTATTGGAAATTTCATCTCTCATGGAATTACCAAGGTCCCTTTGATTGCTTGAGGATGTAGTCACATGTCGAGGTCTGTCATGTCCATCAGTAAGAGTGACAAATAAAAGATGATCAATTTGCATTTGTTGTGTATTTAGCCATTGTTCATCACCTCCGTGATTCCGGATTATGTTGCGAAATACTGCTACCACCATTGGAATTTTGACTTGAGTGTCAATTGGGTAATGCGTGCCAACTTTTAAAATAGGAAATCGCATTTTCCAGACACCAATCGTGCGCTCTATATGGTTCCGTAGGCGGGCATGCCTTAGATTGAAAAGTTTTTTGGGTTCTTTGGATGAGGACCACCTCTACCAAAATCTTGTAGATGATAACGGAATCCACGGTAAGGAGCTAGAAACTGGGGTGTGTTTGCATAGCCAACGTCAACCAAATATTACTTGCCTAGAGGTACAAGAAAACCAGATTGAATGGCAGATTTCAGTACTCTAGCATCTAAGGCAGACCCCTCCCAACCAGCTGACACATAAACAAAGTTGAGATCAAAGTCACAGGCGACCATCACATTTTGGGAGAGGGTCCCCTTTCTATTCCTGTATGGAGCAGCCTCATTGGATGCTATGGTCATGGGAACATGAGTCCCATCTATTGCCCCTAGGTAGTTCTGCATTAAACAAGTTATGGTTACTATATGTGATACTAATGGATGATATAAGTTCCTAAAGTACATACCAAGGGATGGCGTGTACCTCAAAGAAAGGCCAAAAGTGGGGATTTGTTGATATTTTCCAACGAGTATCTAGCGAACCATGCTTGATGAAGTCAAATGCCAATGAACTCATAGCGTTGAAACATCCATTGATATGTCCATGCACCGTTTCCGAACTGTGCTGAAACCTATCACTCAGCGTACGATAACTCGCATTCCTGGAAAGCATGTACATAAACATCCCTAGTTTCTCTTCAACGCCGACTCCTTTTGAATTTCATAGAAGTTTTCTGGATCTAAGATGGTCACATAGAGCTTGGAAGATGTGGGATTCCATCCTAAGAATATCAAGGCACCATTGAGGGTAGCCATCCAATATTTCTTGGATATACTTAGCTCCCGTAAGAATGGATGTGTTCATTGGAATTTTTTCTCTCCTAGAAGATATACAATATAATGTTGGGAAGACAAGAAACATCATCTCCTCCTCCTCCTCTTCAGAATCAGTACATGACTCATATCCATCATCATGGTTACTCGTATCCATTATCTAGCGAGAAGAGATTACAAAATAAATACCTCAACTCTCCTTGAAAGTAAATACAACAGTGTATATACTCTATGTTATGAAAATGGAAATAAAAGGATCACTAGCACATTAGTTTCTTGCCAAATGACCGAACCTGAATACTAACAATTGACTGAAACTGAACCAAGGTGCCACATAACAGAATGCTAACAATTGGCCAAAAGTGAACTAAGGTGCCACATAACAGAATGCTAACAATTGGCCTAACAAGTTTTCAGATTGATTATATTTCTTGAATAAAAACTAGCATCCATTAATCCATTCGTCCATTCATCAGTTCATGAATTTTTAACTATACTAGAAAAATGAGCTTTTACTACTACACGGCTTTCCGAACCATATAGCACTTTGTCCTCCCTCCAGTGTTATCTAGTTATGAATTTGTAACTTATCAATGTGGTATTACTACTGAACTGCATAGTGCCAGTTCGTTAACTGTCAATGCATCACGAAACTGACCGACCATGTAGAGTAGAGCTAGGTCCGCTCCTATAGCTAGTAACTACTAATTTCAGCTCTATCGTCCTCACCCACGATCACAAGATCAGGCACATCAGAGCAATAGTATCTCTCACGTCTAGATAGTGAAGGGAACGCATGCAGGAACAGATAATAAATCAACGAGGTGAACTCGCTAAAATTAGGGATATTAGCGAGATAAACGAAGCCCGGATAATAGTGTGCTAGCAGCCTAAGATATGTAATGTCACTATTCAATTGACATACTGGCAACATCAACGCCTCTTTGGAGAAGGAGGAGGGGGAGAGAGAGAGAAGCACAACAGATCATCGGTGGAAATGGGGTCGGTCGGTCGCGGTTGGTGGAGGGAGCCTTCGTCGAGGTCAGCAGCGAGCCATGGAGGAGGAGGAGGGAGTCGCCGTCGCGGTTGGAGGAGGGAGCCGTCGAGGTTAGGAGCCTCCGTCATTTCTTCGACTGGTGGCGCCCTCAATCCGATCCGGTGGCGCCCTGTATCCGGTGGAGCCCCCCGGTGGCGCATCCCTCAATCCGGTGGAGCCCCCAACGGCGCAGCCCTCGATGTGGTCTGGTTTCCAGCAAGAGGAGGGGAGAAACGATGGGTTGTGGGGGAAAAACGACGGGGCGTGGTGTGTATCAGATACGGGCCTATTATAGGTGTAAAATCAAAAACCAGTGTAAAATTGTTGGCCCAAAAATTACCAACCAAGCAGCCCATCTGCATTTTTCTTACATGGCTATATTTTACAAGTGTATTCATGCCCAAAACGACCAACCAAGCAGGCCCTAAATCGACCAAAGTGGCCTCCTTCATTTATGCATGTTCACCTCCCATCTTCTTCTCCTTCGTCCCCTTACTTACTCCCTGTAGGCAATGTAATCTAAGTGTTTGGTGAATTGTTTGCTTGCCTGGAATTCATTTCTGACAGGTTTTCTTGAAAATATGTCAACAACTACTTGGTCCAATCAAGTTTTAATGGAAGAAATCAACAGTTGTATATGTGGTGTTACATAGAGTGGCCAATTAACCACATCAGCTAATAACTTTAACTTTCCAGGATATGAGATACGCATTGGATACTATCCTCTACATTTTCTGCTACAATACTTTTTCCCCGCACCAAAGATCAGTCACAGATATTGGTATACACGACCTAATTCTATATCACTAAGATGTGTAGTGGATCAGGTTACTAACCGTGTAATTGAACCATCGTCCAAACTGAAGGGGAACATTGTACTGACACACACAACCCTCATCTTAAAGAACTCATCCCTCTCAAGTTTTGCATTGATCATTCTGTGTGGCAACATGCGTTGATTCATTGTTCCGTACCCTATTCGATTCAGCACTGCCATTTGTTTGCACCTGCATCCACATCGTATTGTTGCAATACCTACAACCTGTCTAACTCGTATATTAATATTTGATACTATAGCTACAAATCCCAGTGCATTTGTGCAGGTTCAACTTGTGATTAAAGTAAATGCTTTAATTTAACCTTAGTGTAATGAGATGCTTGTATTGAAACTCTTGTATTTGTTTCAATAGGGGAAACTGGAACAAAGAAATGAAGATAACAATGGGACCCTTTCATTCAATGATTGTAGACAAGTATTTAAAAGTGTGAATGTTGAAGAGGCCAAAGAACTTCAAGGTTTTTATGGTGATAAGTATGGGAGCGGAAGAAAATATTCCATTTGCACAACAAGTAATAGGTGATAATGTAGAAAACAAGTGAAATGAGTTTGCTATGATGCGTTCATTCCTAAGGCGAAAATTCCACAGAGAATATTGGAGGAATGGATTTGTAACTGTAGGAAGTGATGAAGTTGGTACGTAAACCACACTTCTTTCTAGAAAGATAAAAGTATGAGTATTAATATACTATAATCATGTTCTTGTTTCAGGTTGATATTAGCGAAAGAGTTGTTGGCAATGACCTCCCAAATAAATCACATGACATACTTGGAGAATCACCTGACAATATGCATGCTCTATTAAGTGATATGTTGGTGATGTAATAGTTACTTAACAAATAAATAATCTAGTTTATTATTATACTTAAAAACAATTTTTTGTCATAAGTTGCACGAACTACACCGTAGCAATTGTGTGAGAGCCTAAGAGTGTTACACAGGTTTATTGTTACCACATGAAAAATGGTTGCTAAGGTGTGTGTGTGTGTGTGCATAAATTTCTGCCATGTTATTAAAAAATGACTATTTTTTGTATAAGTTTACTTACAACTAATCTGAACTTCAATTGTAGAATCCACACATTGAGAAATGTGATAGGGCCAATCAAGTACAAAATCAACTTTACCGTACAAGGAGCTCACTACCTAGGAATTGCATCCTAGCTTTTCTGTGAGAACAAAAGTGGTTTGCACTGGTTTATCTTTACCACACACGGTTCCTAAGGTGCGCGTGTCCATAAATGTATGCTTCATTATCAAACATAGCCCATGTTTTGTGTACGTTTATGTACTACTGAACTGAACCTCAATTGTAGAAAGCACACATAGAGATGTCTGGTAGGGATAATCAAGGCTATGCAGAATCAACTTTACCGGAAAAATAGTTCACGAACCAAGAATTGCATCCTAGAAATTGCATGAGAAAAAAAAGAGGGTTGCACCAGTTTATCTTCACCACATGAACATATGGTTGCTAAGGGGTGTGTGTGCGCGCGTGCATAAATTTGTGCTTTCTTCCGCTTTGTTATCAAACATCTTCTACGTTTTGTATAAGTTTACTTAAATCTAAACTGAACCTCAACTATAGAAAGAAGATGATGGTTCTGAATCAAAGAATGGTTATGTTGAAAATAGCAACGAGGTTAAGAAAGCTAGTCCTGAACCATGTATTGAGCTAAATCACGTCACTAAGGGGGTCTATATATCTGCATGAGAATGGTTAGAAAAGTTACTTTGTATAATTCCTTGTGCAATCATCCGTTTTTTCATAAAATTGAATCTTCCATGGTTTGTGATAATGAATATTTCATTTCTAGAAAACATTGATAAAATGGAAGTCTTGTTGTTTTCGTTGAACCCGTGAAGAAAAAATAAATGTGTGGCTGAAGTTACTTTAGTGAGTACAAATTAAACATATTTGGTTGGAGGAAACATCCTTGGAGAGCAATATGAAGTAGTTTATGTCTCCCCTGTTTCATGATTTGGAGATGCGACACTGGTTAGACCGTATGAAAAATTGCAACTAGTAAGGGATGCTGTTGGTCATGTTATTGCATGGCCTCTATCACACACAAGTACACTTCCATACAATCATCGATTATCCTCCAATGTACACACTTAAGGCTTATTATTTATGAAAAATCTTTGTAATTTTTAGGTCAAAAAACCAACCCCAACCACTCCTACATAGGCTCAAACCAAGCCACCAAACATTGTTACATCTCTTACAATTTCATCGAAGTACATTTAGTCTCACACTAATCTTAAAGCTTCATCCTATTTTTTCTATGTTGTCTGTTTTCCAGCGTAGATCAAGATATAAAAAAAGAGTGCATTGCAGGAGCTAGAAAGCAACTATAGAAGAATTAGTTTTAAAATGGGTAGATATTATGTATTTTGTAAATGATTTAGTTTCATAAGAAAACTTAGTTCTGGTTTTGATTTGATATTGTTTTGAAATCAAGGTGTTCGTTCCTACTAATTGAAATTGTGTGAATGATATGCTTGTAAATACAATTGATGATATGAGTGGATCCCTTTATATAATGATATTTGTCGCTAATGAATGTTACTGGTGATATGGGTGGATCCCTTTATATAACGATATTTGTTAAACAAATATCTCCCCCTATTGATATTTCTCCCCCTTTATGTAATCTTCGATATTTCTCTCCTATAAATAGGTTCATTTGAAGTTTTAATATTTCTCCCCCTTTGGCATCAATTGCCAAAAAGGTCAGAGGGTAAGAGCTAATTGAGAGAAAGGGATCGTGGATACTTCTCTCTTTTATATGGGTTCCTTGAAGTTGACATTTCTCCCCCTTGGATTGTATCAGAAACAGGCCTGTGGGAGACGGTTGGACCGACTTTGCCAGATCGGTGAGATCGAGTTGCAATGAAAATCAACTCCTTCACTAAATTTAGGGAGATAAGAATCGAAAGATTGTTTCAAGATACCAATTGTGAATAAGAACATAAATTAGTAGCATTTTTTTAATATACATACATATAGATGAGAGTTGAATGGTTCCAAGAGTGTATGAAATGACAAATGAGAACCATACAATAATTTCCATCTAGATGTGGGGCGGTGACTTGGTCACCTATATTAGAGTATTTGACCTGAGAGTCAAGCAAGGATGCTTGATCATAGGTCATACTCATCGTTAAGAATAAAATTGGTGTTACCATTTTTTTATTAAGCATTTCAATGTCTTCATATCACTTGAGTTGCTTTACCTCATAAATTGGTGTAAAGCAAATCAAGGATATGAGTACATACCTTAGAATGATACTGATAACATGGCATGTAGGTGAACTTGTTGTGGATGCTCAAAGTTGGTGAAGATCATCTTGAGTTGGGAGCTATCCATGTCGTTTTGGTTCACTTTTCACCTACAATAGTTACTCATGCAAGGAAGACCATAATATATCCAAATGACAAGAGTGTATAACTTCATCAAATGATAGTCAAGGATATGATTTTGTTGTCTTCCTCATTTGTCTCCGAAGACAGGGTTGTTGATACTTGGCCATGTCAAGATTGCTTTTGATGTGACTTGATGGAAATCTTGTGGAATGTAGTTCTTCCAAATACCTACGAAAGATTAGATGCAATACAAGGTAGTCA
This sequence comes from Hordeum vulgare subsp. vulgare, assembly GCF_904849725.1. Lineage (NCBI taxonomy): Eukaryota > Viridiplantae > Streptophyta > Magnoliopsida > Poales > Poaceae > Hordeum > Hordeum vulgare. The sequence goes on from NC_058518.1 coordinate 182,495,071, forward strand.
TATCCATGGCATCGTGGAATGGGCAATCAAGCTCATGCCCCTACATGAATCCGAGTGAGTCTAGCTCAGGTTTGAACCATCAATGATGTTCTAACCACTCCTCGAATGATAGAACACATTCGGATCAAGTGTTTCAGTAAAGATATCAGCTAATTCTTTGTCAGTACGAACATGCTTGATATCTATATCTCCTTTATGAACATGATCACGAATGAAATGATGTCGCTGTTGGATGCATTTTGTTTGGAATGTTGGACATGATTATAGGCAATCTTAATATCCCTTTCATTGTCACATAACAATGGAACTTTTCTAAAGTGAATCATCCAAAGTAATCCTTAAGAGTTTGAGTCATCCAAAGTAATTGTGCACAACGTGATCCAAGGGCAATGTATTCAGCTTCGACAGTAGATAAGGATACCATGTTTTGTTTCTTGGATGACCAAGACACAAGAGATCTCCCAAGAAACTGATATGTACCCGAGGTGGATTTTCTGTCAACCTTATCTCCGGCATAGTTCGAGTCAGAATAGCCGACAACAGTAAAAGAAGATACCTTGGGATACCATATGCCATAGTTTGGTGTATGTATGAGGTATCTCACTATCCTTTTCATAACCAATAGATGTCACTCTTTTGGTGTAGATTGACATCGGGCACACATGCAAACACTCAACATGATGTTCAGACAGGATGCACATCAATATATCAATGAACCAATCATTGATCGATAAACCTTTTGATCAACTGGTTTATCCTCCTTTGTGAGGTCAAGATGTCCAGTTTAGGCATGGGGATTCTCATACCTTTGCATTATTGCATGTTGAACTTGCTGATTAAGTCCTTGGTGTACTTGGTTTGAGAGGTAAACGTACCTTCTCTCAATTGTTTGATTTCCAATCCCAGGAAGAATTTCAGTTCACACATCATGGACATCTCATACTTCTGTGACATCAATTTTCAAACTTTTCACTAAAATGTGGGTTAGTAGAACCAAAGATAATATCATCCACATATATTTGGCAAACAAATAGTTCTCCATTAACTCTTTTAGTGAATAAGGTTGCATCAATTTTACCAATCTCAAAACCCTTTTCAATGAGAAACTTCGTTAGGCATTTTTACCAAGCTCCATGGGCTTGTTTAAGACCATATAAAGCTTTAAAAAGTTTGTAAACATGATTAGGTTTCTTGGGGTTCACGAATCTGGGAGGTTGTTTAACATAAACTTCCTCCTAAAATTCTTCATTGAGAAAAACACTTTTGATATCCATTTGATAAAGAGTAATATCATGGTGATTGGCATAAGCTAGAAGAATGTGAATGGCTTCAAGTCTAGCGACAGGTGCATAAGTCTCAATGTAGTCCATACCTTTGACTTGCGTGTATCCTTGGGCTACGATAAGTGCCTTGTTGCGTACAACTTGTCCATCTTCATCTTGCTTGTTCCGAAACACCCATCTTGTACGAATGATGTTTTGCTTGCCTTGGTGCTTTTCAACAAGGCTCCATACTTCGTTCCTCTCAAAGTTGTGTAGCTCTTCATGCATGGCATTCATCCAATCCGGGTCTTGAAGGGCTTCTTCAACCTTCAAAGATTCAATAGTAGAGATGAAAGAATAATGCTCACAAAAGATAGCTAAACGAGATTTAGAGCGAGTGATTCTCCCGGTTTGTTTATCATCGTAGATTTGATTCAACGGATGATCGATGTCCACTCTTTCTCTAACTCTTGACAGCTTCTTCTTGTTGGATGGATGAACTTCTCCTTCTTCATCATCATCTTGCACATTGTTGTTGATGTTATCTTCTCCTTCAGTTGGTGGTGAGGAAGGTTGAGGTGGATCATCACGATGTTCTTCTTCCTCTTCTTCATCATGTCATGTACCGCTTGTGGATGCTTCCATGTCGTTTTCTAGTTCGCCGTGATGTGAAGTAGGCTCTTCCACTTGAGTTGATGAAGTACTCTCCTTCACCTCTATGGGACGAATCTTGCCAACGGAAAAGTATTTGATGGCTTCCGAAGGTTCATTGTCTACTATATCATTTGGCAATTAGTTGACTTGCGAACCATTAGTCTCATCAAACTTCACATCTACCGTCTCTTCAACTTTTCAAGTGAAGTTGTTGTAGACACGGTAAGTGTGAGAGTTCGATCCGTAAGCGAGTAGGGAACCTTCATAATATTTCGGAGCAAATATAGAGTGATGATGCTTATCGAGAATATAGCACTTAGAGACGAATACCCGAAAGTATCCAACTTGGGGTTTGTTACCGGTGAGTAGCTCATATGCCTTTTTACCGAGAAGCTTCTGTAGATAGAGTTGGTTTATGGCATGACAAGAGGTTTCCAAGGATTCTGCCGAAAAGTGTGTTGAAGGCTTGTATTCGTCAAGCATCGTTCTCTCCATCTCTATGAGAGTGCGGTTGTTCCTCTCAGCAACTCCATTTTTTGAGGTGTGTACGTCGCCGATAACTCATGTGGGATGACTTCTTCGTCAAGAAAAGTATCCACATTCGTGTTCTTGAACTCCGCTCTGTTGTCGCTCCAAACCTTACTCATCTTCACGTCAGACTAATTTTGAGCTTTTCGAGAAAAGTTGTTGAAGATCTTTTGTACCTGCGACTTATCATCAAGAAGGAATACCCACGAAAATCTAGAAATATCATCAGCAATGACTAAACCATAAGAATTTCCACCGAGGCTCTTGTAAGCACTGGGACCAAAGAGATCCATGTGAAGCATCTCGAGTGGTCTTCTAGTAGTCATGATGTTCTTCATGGGATGAATTCCACCAACTTTCTTTCCTACTTAACAAGCACTATAAACTCTATCTTTGTCAAAGATAACGTCTTTGACACCAAGAATATGATCACCTTTGATAAGTTTGTCAAGATTACGCATACCAACATGTCCTAACCTTCTATGCCATAACCAACCTTTAGAAGATTTAGCAATAAGACATGTACAGGGTTTGGATATCTTAGAGAAATCGACAATGTATAGATCACCTCTGCGGAAACCCGTAAAGACAATGTTATGGTTGTTGCTACGAAACACTTGGCAGTCAACTTTCGTAAACACCACATTGAAACCGAAGTCTGCTAGTCTAGATATGGAAAGAAGATTGTAACCAAGGGAATAAACAAGCATGACATTTCGAATGGAACTATCATCAGAGAGGACCACCTTACCAAGACCAAGTACCTTACCCTTGGAGTTATCTCCAAAAGTCACATACCTTGGAGGTCCACGGTTTGAAGATCTTTATTTCCGCTCATGTGATCGTTGCATCCAGTGTCGAGAACCCACTCCTTTCCATCGACCATGTAGTCTATAAGGTTTGCTATTAGACTAAGGTTCCTCATGGTCTTCTCATACTCAGTGTCAAACTCCTCATCTTCATCGTAATAGCCTTGCTCGACATAATCATCATCGGATGATGTTCCCTCATAAGAAACAAGAGTTTCATCAGAATTTTCACTATGACAATGTTCATATCTATGCATGCAAATGGCTTCAACAATAATATTGTTAATAGTAATAACATCTCCTTTACTACACATGAGGTCATGAAGCTCAAATATACATTTATCAAAATTAGGATGGGCTGGCTTCATTTTGTGGAAGGCAATGCATTTGTGGACAATGATATCAAGATTTTTCAAGGAATAATTTGGATATATTTTCTCTAAGTATTTCCACAAGGTATGAGAACTCTCAAATTTTTGCAACTGATTAAACACATTTCTGGGTAGTCCTCTAATTATTAGATTAACAGTGTTAAGATTACAAAGCATATCAATTTCATCATCATGAGAAGGATGTATAGGATCAATGGGAAGCACATATGGATATTCAACGCACTTGCACGAATGGAATTCATCAAATATATCAAGTATTTCATCTTTCCATTGTCTAAAATACTCCCCATTAAGAATAGGCACTCTACAACTAAAAATCCTCGAACTAGTCACATTCATCTTCCTGCAATGGTGATTAAACTAAGGTTTTGGAGACCTTGATGTCATACCAATTGTAGGATCAAAACCAGGTGTGTCTAGAGGGGGGTAAATAGACTACTTGTCAAGAATAAAATCCTAACCTTTACCCGAAATTATGGTTGGCAGATTCTAGCACTTCTAACAAGTCTAGTACACCCTACAAATATTAGTCAACATATATGGAAGCGGAAAATAAAGACTTTGCACATGTAAAGGGGTCGAGTTTAGGAGATCAAACGCAAAGAGGTTGACATTGAGATTTTTTGCATGGTTCCGATAGGTAGCACTTTCGTACGTCCATGTTAGTGGAGACTTCAACCCACGGAGGGTAACGGCTGCGAGAGTCCATGGAGGGCTCCACCCAAAAGCGGTCCATGATGAAACAGCATTGTCTCTTCCACCACAGCTTCCGCCCACGAAGGACTAGACTCACTCACGGTAGATCTTCATGATGTAGGCGATCTCCTTGCCCTTACAAACATCTTCGTTCAACTTCACAACACGAAGTAGGAGGATCCAAAGCGACACCTAACCAATCTAGGAGGCACCACCCTCCAAAAGGTAATAGATGTGGTAGAAGAATGAACTCCTTGCTCTTGTGCTTCTAAAGATAGGCTCCTTAACACAAAATCACTCTCTCATAGAATAGGCATGGGTAGGAGAGATTGATTTGGTGGAAAGCAACTTGGGGAGGCTAGATATCATGTTTCAAATGACTGGATTGGAATATCTTGGTCTCAACACATGAGTAGGTGGCTCTCTCTCAGAAAAACGGATCTGGCAATGAAGTGCGTGTTATGAGTGCTTCTCCCATGAATGAGAGGTGCGTGAATGGGTATATATAGGCAGCACACAAAATCCAACCGTTACACCTAAAGTGGCAAACTCGGTGAAACCAAAGTCATAAACTCGGTGGTACCGACTTGCACTAAACGCAACAACTTTTGAATCTCGGTGGGATCGATTTACACAACTCAGTGGCACCGAAAAGGTGGCTAAAAGTCAGATGATACAACTCGGTGAAACCAATACTCACACTCGCAAATTATGATTTTGTGTATTGAGGCAACAGAAAGTTGGTCAGCTCGAATTCGATATCACAGATATGGTTTCGGTTGTACCGATTTGGTGGGAATGGGTAGTTTTCTGTGTGAGGTCAAACTCGGTGGGGCCGATATGGGAAAGTTGGTGGCACCGAATTTGAGTGTGTGGAATTGGACAGAATGGTTATGTGGGAAAAATGAGTGAGTATTTTGGTGGCTAACTTTGAGCACATGAGCAACCAGTTCATTTTAATACCTCACTCCCTTTTAATAGTATTGGCTTTCCTATGGATTCAAAAGGGATTTCTCACAAATATAAAATGAAGTGTCTTCTAGCTTGAAGCTTGGGACAATCCTATTCCATTCCTGCATCAAGCGACATCTCCACATAAGCCTTTAGCCAAAGATCCATGAACTATTCGTGAAACATCTAGGTAAAGGTGTTAGTCCAAGAGACAATGTATGTTGTCATAAATTATCAAAACCACCAAGGGAGCATATTGTTCTTTCAGAACCATATGCAAAAGACCTACATATTAAATGCATTCATCCATGCAAGATTGAACAAAATAATATTTTGAGCAGATTACGATGTGATGACCATTTGTAACAGTGATATGAGAATGTAAATGATTCCTGATATGCATGCAAATGCCATCATGTTGTAGAGCACATCGAGTAGGACAATATACATATTATAATCTTTGCAATCTGACACACGGCGTGCGAGTTATAGGTCACACACAATACAATGATGTTATTAAAACTGCAGTTTTCAGGCTTAAGTCATTTTAGACTTATTCCTCGGATAGCATAACAAGCGAACATTCATCGTATAGGCCAAAATGCACGTTCGCACATATGATTAGACGATGAACGGGCGGAGATTAGGGGGCTCACACTCACCTTGGGCTCGGCCTTGAGGAGGAGCTGGGCCTTGGGGTGGATCTGGACGAGTCGATCTAGGCCACGACTAGGGATGCAGGTAGGGACGATGCGGTTGGGCCTTGGCAATCTTTGGCTTGGGCGTTGGTTGTTCATGCGGCCCACGAGGAAAGCCAGTCGGCACCTCGTCTCCCTTGTGCAGAGGCGAGGTTAGAGGCATGGTGGTGTGGCAGCTTGATAAGGCGGCGCATGGGCGGGTTAAGGAGGCAATGAGGAGGGCGCGAATGGGAGTTAAATGCTAGATCCGAAGGTGGCCCGCCTATTTCTGGCAACAGCCGCGCAAATGGCAAGCTCGGGGCCGGCGTCCGTGGCGGAAGCTCCTGTAGGGAAAGAGATAGCGCGCGAGGTGAGACAGCGGTAACCGAGAGGGAGATGAGGTAGAGCAGAAGTGCCCCGGAGCACACGTAGTGCGATGTGATGGGGTGTCAGACTAAGGGGATGATCGCTTGGGAGGTTGGGGTCGGGGCCCGGATGTGCTTCTCACGGCAAGATGTGGGCTTGGCACGGCCGGTGGCGTTGTTGGGTGGCTGGCGGCAATGTGGCTCGTGGAGGTTGGACGAGGGACAGCTCAGGGCGACTTGGTGCCGTGTGGTTGGCCAAAATGACGGCGACGGCGGTGCCACGTGGCGGAGAGGGCTGGAGGTTAGGGACGTCTAGGGTTCATAAAATTAGTAGCGGAGGTGTTTAAATAGGGATGGAGGATAGGGTTTGAGGGTTTAGTCTGTTTTCGGACCATTTGATCTCGATCGGATGGTCCGGAAGTGGAGGCTCGGAAATATGGGCTAGTGGGCTGTGTAGAGGGGTGGGCAGAGAAAAGAGCAAACTTTGCAGCCTGGCAACAGTATTTTAAAACATCAAAACGTGTGATAATTTGACTAGATATAATGTCGCTATAGGTTTAACAGTTCGAGTATGAGACGACATCTGAATGCGAAGAAATTTGGTAGGCGGTCTATGTACATCAAAATAAGACCGCACGCCAACTTTCAACCCATTCCCAGAATATTTTATACACACTTATAAAAACAAAATATTAATTGTGCCTTAGGCATGTGCGTGTGTGGTTGGGCACGAAATGGTTAACGACAAGAACAAATAGAACCCACAACTAATGATGGATGCAAGTTTGGAAAATGACGGTAGTGGAGTGCTGAAACTATGCAGATGATGCGAATGATGTGATGATGAATGCGACAACCAAATGAATCACATGACAACAACATAATAAAAATGAAATCTTCTAGAGCATCAGTTCCGGGCTCTTACAACTATGCTCCACTTACAAGAGATTTTGACCCGAGATCTTAAAATGAGTAGAGGAAGAGGAAGGAAGAGGTAAAATAAGTTGCTTCTTTGACAAGGGAGTGAAACCAACGAATATGGAAAGTTGCAAAGAGCTGAAGAATGGCATGATGAACAAGCAAGAATGTCACATCCTGTTTTTGGCCTTTCTGATTAACTAACTTATTTCAAAATTTAGGACCAATTAAAATTTTTGTGAATGCTTGTGATGCTTGGAGTGACTATTGTCTGTCTGTTTGTTTAGTTGCATGTGATTGCTCCCCATTAATTCTTGCCATTCTCCAAATCACCTGCTTACTCCATGATCTCCTGCCTAATGATCATACCATGTGTTTAGGACAAATATCTATTTTCACCAAATATTATTTTCACCAAAAAGCATTTCTTTGAATTAAACTTTCAAACCCCTGAGATGAGGTTTGTACTACAAGTCCTCAAATTAGGGAGTATCTTTTGCACCAAATGTTTAATTTAAAACCATTATCAAAATGACTTTCAAAAACCACCATATTATTATTTTAAAAGTTATTTTATTATTTTATTTAAAAACCCTTCTGTGAGGCCAGAAATGGTCTCCTATGAAGGAAAGTTATTTTTATTGCTTTCAAAATATTTAAGAAAATTTAGGGAAACTCAGTGGATATATTTATTCCATATTTATGAGTTTCAACACATGGTCATGTTCAAAATATTGGGCAAACCCCTTCAAAACCATTCCTGACTATTTCAAGCTTTTGGAATATTTCTATAAGAAATATTCTCAATAAATTCCATTAAAATTCTAGCATGTCCTCTGTGATATTCTTGATGATCTTGCCAAGTTCATTTCAATCCAAGTTGATTTGACTCCCCTAATCACTCTAAAACCCTATCTGTCCACAATCAAATTTGAGCAAATCTACATTGTGAAGTGTCTCCAATTGTGCTCAAATTTGGTGGACATGTTCCAGTACTCCAATGAGGCATCCACACCAAGTTGTACACCAAGGAGAATAGAGGAGCTTGCCCTAAGACCCTCAAAACCCTCTCTGTTGATTTCTGACTTTGGTAAACTTTACATTATAAAGTTTGTCCAATTGACCTCAAACTTTTTGTGCATGCCTTCATGCTCAAATAATGCCCCTACACCAAATATTGGATTTGTGGGAATTTATCTGAATAGGGTTCTAAGCAGAAACCCATTTCTGCCCCTTTCGAGGGTTTTTCAAGTCTACATTGGAAAACTCCTCCAGCAAATCCCAAATTTGGTATGCAAGACTATTTTCCTCTATTATTTGATCCTGTTAAGTTTCATAGCCATTGGAATCCATCTGGTAGCCCAACCACAGATCAAACACCTTGTGTGCACTCACTAATTTGGCTTCTCTTGCCCCTTCCACTTTATTTCTTGAGCTCAGCTTTCTACCACAGCCACACCTAGACATATTTTACCTCCAGTAACTTCTGCATGGCCACTGGTCAATTATTGGAGAAGGACCCTTTGTAACTTCCTCTCATTTTCACCCTTGGCAGCACTGTTTTACCTCTCTTTCCATTCTTCTGCTTAAGCTATCACTCCCAACTCTTTCCAGAGCATCTAATATATGCCAAGGCTTCATATAGAACCAAGATATGGCATGCTCATGTAGGAAAAATGAGCAGCACCTCCTCAAGTTCATTTTTGGCTGAAATGTGGCTTTGTACAGCAAGTGCTAGCTACACTTCTTTTCTTGAGCTGAATTTTTGTAGGTGTGTAGTCCTTCTATACCAGATGCTCCAGGACATGGTTTAACCTCCCCTCTCTGCGTGTGAAAACCATTTGTATCAGCCCCTAATTCCCTGCTGAAATGTTCACAGTAGTCAAACTCCATTCAAACCTTCTGCACTTGGCTCCAAACTCCTCCAGTGACCTCTGGGAAGCATGCCTTGCACGGGAGACATCTTTTTCAGGTCGAATGGACATCCTGGACACGCGTGGCCATGGTGACCACGCTGTCGGCCTGCACTAATGGTGCTCTGCACCATTTCCTTGTTCCCTAGCTCGTTTCCCGTAGCTGCAGTATGCCCCAGTGTTTCTCAGAGGCTCCCCTTGACCGTTCAAACCATCCCCCGCCATTAGCTAGCCTCCAAGACCCCTCAGGCATGCGTGGCATCCATGCACCAGAGAGCTCCGAGAGCTCCTGTGTTTTCTCTTCTCTTCCCCTCCCCATATGGTCCCTTCCAAGCTCCCTAAGCCTCCAGAACCTCTCCCCCTCTCCCTTGGGCTCCCCCTGAGCTCCCCCTTGAGCCCCTTCTTCTCCTAAGCCCTCCTCTTCCTCCCTCCACGGCGATGGCGATGCCTCGGCCTCCCATGCGTCCGAGCCAGCCGGCTCCTCTCCGGCCTCAAGTCTCCCCTTTCGTGAGCCCCCGCAGCTTCCCCATCCTGATGGACATGTTATGGCTGCTCCTGGAGATTAGCACCATGCCCCTCCGTGGTGGCCGGAGCCATCAGCCGTCCCTCTAGGCGGGCCTCTCGCCCGGGCATCCTCTCGCCCTCAAGGGACACCTCCCAGGCTCGGTTGGGAGTAGGGCACCGCCCCCACCCGCGACTCGGTAGCTGGGCCAGCAGGCGGCTAGAGCCCCAGCGGCCAGCGCCTCCCATCTCCCTCGGCGCAAGGTTGAAGAAGACCAGGGAGAGAGAAGGAGGCAGGTGGACCCCAGGTGTCGGCGACACAAGGTTTGGGCCAGCAGGTAAGTGAAGGCGCCCCGGCATTTTGCGCCTTTCCCAAGTGGAAGGCTTATTCCGTGGTATGCGCCTCCTGCGTGCCAGTCTACCGATGGGCAAGGCATTTGGGCCGGCCCATTGCCTATCCAGCGCCCTGGGCGCTAGTTAGTCCGAGAAGCTGAGCCCTTTTATCCTTTTCCCATATTTCTTAAACTTCAAAAATCTATATTAAATTCATTCTGACTCCTATTTCATTGATTCAAATTTCCACAGGTTTCTAAATTCAAGCTCTATCCACCTATGTGCCTTGCACATTTTTCCAGAAAGATTTCTGTAGCATTGTCACCCAAATCCAAATCTGGATATGAATGGTCCCATCTTTCAAAAATCCCATAGGCTCCAAATCAACTCCAAATGGAGTGATTCAAACTCCCAGAGACTTCTAAAATCACTCTCCATTTTTAGGACCGTGGTCAACATTTTTGTGTGACTTATTCTGTTGCAATAAATAAATAGCTCCTATTGCTATTTATTCCTCATTGTAAAATCTCTAGAATATTCATACCATGTCCAAATCCAGTGAAACCACTTCCTAAATATTTCTAAAATCATTCTCTGTTAAATGGGTGCCTCCACTCATTTTTAACAGAATGATTTCTATTGGCTTATTCAATGGCCACATATTGCTCCTTTCACCTATTCAAAAATCCTTGATGATTCAAATCTCCGGTGAGAAGCTTCAGGTATTTTTCTTATGACCAGAGAGGTCCAAGAAAAATAAAACTTCTATTTATAGAACACTTTTATTCTGCTGGATATATGGCTTACTATAGTTGTTTCCGACGATAGTTGTCGGTAGACGGAGTATTCGGAGTTGGAGAGGAAGACCTCGAAGACCCCGAGAACTTACATGAGCAAGGCAAGCAGCCCTTTGACCATGACTTGAGCACAAACATTGTTGCATGCTAGTATAGTTGGTATATTCCCGTTGCATGTGATCACGATGCCGGTTCATCATTGCGGTGACAGTACCGAAGGTTTCTTCGAAGCACTTGCATGGTAGTGATGTTATTCATATGGCTCCTCGGAGGACAAGCATGATGAGCTTGACCCTACCATCGATGAGGATCATGTTACTGTCATGTTGACTAGTAGAGCAAGCACACTGCATTGAGCCTGACCCTACCCCGTGAGGGTCGTGATAATACCATGTTGACAAGTAAAGATAGAGCATATTATCATAAGCATGATGATGAGTTAAATAAAGAGTTTATGAAAACCCCGTCGGGTGCCACTAATGCCCGAGGGTGATGATGAGTTGCTGATCACTTTTGGTGAAGTGATGCACCGGTGTTTTGTGTGAGTATGGTTTCAGAAATGGGATTAGATTTATGATGTGTCGACCATCCCAACCTTACCAGTACGACCACGATACCCCTCTATAGGACGGGGCTTTGTTGATTACTCTGGTCGGTACTAGCAAAGAGCCACATTACTAGTGGCGGGAGTGATCGGTGTCACTCTCGTGATGGGGTCGTGCCAGGTAGGACGACTATGCCATTATTATGAGTTCGAGGCACACCGTTGGTCCCTACATGGTTGATACAGTCCAGAGTCGGTGCTCGTAAGACATACAACATGTGGGCTGGGTACCAATCGAGTGGACATCTTTTTCTAGTATCGTCACGAGAAAGATGATGATCGGGTACTTACCTCGGGTATATGTGATATACCGCGAGTCGTGGATGACACGGAAGTTTCCCGTTTCTCGTGGGTCCAGCGTACTACCTCTGGAGAGTCTAAACTATTCGAATAGCCGTGTCCACGGTCAAGGACAGTTGGGTGGTGCTGCTTAAACTACGTCCAGAGTTTCCGCATAAACCAAGAGTGTGTGTGTGGTGTTAAAAAGGTGTTTTGATAATCACAATAATATGATCAAGTTCGGTGACTTGACATATAGGGTAAACCCGGATGGTTTAGCCCTCATTAATACATTGAGGTTATGACAAGTCCGATGACTTGGCATTTAGGGTGAACCCGGTATGTTTAACCCTTGTCGGATATGTCGATATCTGTAACCTGTTCTTCAAGAGTAGTTCTTTAACTTGTTGCATATACCTGATCATTCCACCCAGATGAGTTACACTAAAGATGCATGATATTGTTATCCTTCACTTCCATTATTCGTATCATGGGCTGTTTGCGAGTACATTCAAAGTACTCATTGGCTTCCCACTGGTTATTTCATTGAACAGGTGTGAAAGACATGATATGGTGAAGATTAACTCGGTGACGTTCTTGCGAGCTAGGATGCTTCCCAGTCAGAATGCCTATAGGTTAAGGCTGATGGCATGGGTTCACGCTTTCAACCAATAATTCCGCTATTGGTCTAGTTTGGTGCTTTGGCCTTTAAGACCCTACGTATGAAAGACTCGACCGAAGTGGTCATTTATTGTATCAAACGGTATGTATGGATGTAAGACTCTATTATTCAATATTCGTGTTCAGTGAGCATTGATCCTTGGGATTACTAGGCACGGCGATCTCGACTTACCAGTCGGGGTCCCCACAGAGCTGGTATCAGAGCCATCCTGATTGTAGGAAGCCCTTAGTTAGCACGGACGTTAGTTAGGATAAAACTGCTTTTCAGATCCTTCAAAATACTTACAAAACCTATATATTTTGTCGACTCTCCTAAATCTTCAAAGAAAATGAAGGTTATGCTCTAGCCTTCCACTCTTATTTTCTTGACTCTCCTCGTCTACTTTTTCAAAACTTGCTTATGGTCGCTAGAACCTCATGCCCTTTGACCACGGGATAAATTGAAATCCTCGTGGGCAGCCCGGAAGGAAGTAACCTTTCCAGGAAAACACCTGTGCTGAAGGACAGAGAAGACCACTCCGCGACCAGATGACACCAACAGAAGTACCTCTAAGAGGAACGAGGACAACGAGGCTTAGAAGATGGTGAAACCCCGGGCACTGCCCCAGAGTGATGCCACTTCCGCCTACGATAATCTGGACATAATATTTGCAAACCTTGATCTGCAACACTAATAGAGCGACCCTGTCACTTATAAGAAATTGTGTCGACCACCACCGGTGGATGAGAACCTCGCCATTTGGTCCGCCTCACCTTAGTGAGCAGGAAAACGGTTCTCCTCATCCCCCGCTCTAGGTGTCGATATCGCAATTAGTATGATTGACATATCAGAACTCTATAATGCCATGCAAATATCGGTGCATGAAGGTGTCCACTTGAGACCCTCGAAGCCTCTGAAGACAAGAAGACACTGACAAGATCATGAAGACAACAGAAGACCCTGTCAGTGACAGCAATGAAGAACCACCTTCGTCAACAACTTTCCAGACGAGAAGACAACCAGAGTTCTTTACAACTCAAGCGAATTGCTTCAGCAAGCGACAACAAGAGGCGTGACAACACCAGGAGAAGATCCAGAAGACTTAGCGGTCTCCTCTCCGGAGCAAGAAGCAAGCACGACTGTCGAGTCCCAGAACCTAGGATAGGATGAGTCGCAAGTCCCCTATGTGAAGTCGAGTCCGTGAAATGGTTCGGATGGACCATGTTGTGTGTTGTTTGTTTTTGTTGTTTATGCTTTGATATGAGTCGCGCTTTTGCTTAGGCAACAAGAATGCGGTTATATCACTTGTCTTATTTTGATGTTCAAAATAATTTTTGCACTTGTTTGAGTTGACTTTTCAACGCTTGTTTGATTGCCCTGAGACCCTTAGACCTTTCCCTTGGTGCTCTCTCTCTCTCTTACACCTCTCTCGGCAACTAAAGATGGCAAGGCAGATGCGCCAAGGATCCGCTTCGAAGGACGGCAGACGTTGAAGACACTGACTGTGCTACGCTTAACCACACGCAACCCGTCGGAGTGTGTTTTCCCCTCGAGATTGGAAAAAAATGCACTAGACCAGACTAACCTCCGCAAGCCTTTCCGGCTCAAAATTTCTGGTCACGTGTCTAGTGCACGGACTTGCCAGAACTCGTGTAGGTCCCCGATAAATCCCGCTGAGCACCGGGTTCTCAATGGAACGAGTGATCACCGTGAACAAGTATCCTTCCAACTTAAGCTAGAATTGTAACCTTGATGCCATAAGAGGACCGATCTCTAATATGAGAGCATTAGACTAAGATTGTTGTGATGATAATAGTTGTCTTGAGGATATAGCTAGACTATTTTGGTGGATCATGAGACCCGTATAAAGGTAGGTAAACTTGGTGGAACAAGTTGGTATTGGCATAACCTACATGATCTGGAGTAAGATTGGATTTAGCAGGACGACTATGATCGTGAACATTATTCTTGGTGGTATACCTGACTTTAGCAAGTAGTTGGCAAGGTTTGGAGATAATTACCATAATGACTTGGAGTATCAAGTAGACTTCTTGTTGGGTTGAGTCTTGGATTTAAATAGGTAATCTAAATAGAGTATTGAGGATGACAAAGACCACATGGTTCGGAGTAAATTGGATTTAGCTCGTTAATCTCAATCATGATACCATGTTTCTCGGTGGATATAGAGTACGTATACTTTGAGTTGTCAAATAGATTTACAACCTATGTAGTTTGGCCTTGGAGATAATATGGCCATGATTATTGAAGTTGGTGGATATACTATGACGTAATTATTGCAGTAATATGTGAGTATGAGGACTCTAAGAGGCTATGTAGAACCTCGTCAATGTTGGATTTGTAGGAGTGGTGAGTCTAGTCATGGTTGGTCGGATTGATGGATTACTTGATCGGATTCATAGGAAGGAAACAAAATATTGGATTGGTCTACTACGTGTTTCCTTAATATAGTAGTGTAGTACCCTGTCCATTGGATGACTTAGGTGGAAAATTGGATTTGTTGTGCCTCAGATTCAATCGTGGTAGCAGTATGTCTCCCCAAGGTCCTTGCATAGTAATGCATGTACAGTTGGGGCTACGCCATACTTGTAGTGTTTGGGTTTAGTTCTTCCCTCAACCCGGAGTTGACTAGCTTGAGCGGTGTGGAGTTGACCCACGTAGGATGAAATCCTTGATGAGATGAGGTGATGTTGACTCATAGAGCCGCAGCGGCCAGCGCCTCCCATCTCCCTCGGCGCAAGGGTGAAGAAGACCAGGGAGAGAGAAGGAGGCAGGTGGACCCCAGGTGTCGGCGACACAAGGTCTGGGCCAGCAGGTAAGTGAAGGCGCCCCGGCATTTTGCGCCTCTCCCAAGTGGAAGGCGTATTCCGTGGTATGCGCCTCCTGCTTGCCAGTCTACCGATGGGCAAGGCATTTGGGCCGGCCCATTGCCTATCCAGCGCCCTGGGCGCTAGTTAGTCCGAGAAGCTGAGCCCTTTTATCCTTTTCCCATATTTCTTAAACTTCAAAAATCTATATTAAATTCATTCTCACTCCTATTTCATTGATTCAAATTTCTACAGGTTTCTAAATTCAAGCTCTATCCACCTATGTGCCTTGCACATTGTTCCAGAAAGATTTCTGTAGCATTGTCACCCAAATCCAAATCTGGATATGAATGGTCCCATCTTTCAAAAATCCCATAGGCTCCAAATCAACTCCAAATGGAGTGATTCAAACTCCCAGAGCCTTCTAAAATCACTCTCCATTTTTATGACCGTGGTAAACATTTTTGTGTGACTTATTTCTGTTGCAATAAATAAATAGCTCCTATTGCTATTTATTCCTCATTGTAAAACCTCTAGAATATTCATACCATGTCCAAATCCAGTGAAACCACTTCCTAAATATTTCTAAAATCATTCTCTGTTAAATGGGTGCCTCCACTCATTTTTAACAGAATGATTTCTATTGGCTTATTCAATGGCCACATATTGCTCCTTTCACCTATTCAAAAATCCTTGATGATTCAAATCTCCGGTGAGAAGCTTCAGGTATTTTTCTTATGACCACAGAGGTCCAAGAAAAATAAAACTTCTATTTATAGAACACTTTTATTCTGCTGGATATATGGCTTACTATAGTTGTTTCCGACAATAGTTGTCGGTAGATGGAGTATTCGGAGTTGGAGAGGAAGACCTCGAAGACCCCGAGAACTTACATGAGCAAGGCAAGCAGCCCTTTGACCATGACTTGAGCACAAACATTGTTGCATGCTAGTATAGTTGGTATATTCCCGTTGCATGTGATCACGATGCCGGTTCATCATTGCGGTGACAGTACCGAAGGTTTCTTCGAAGCACTTGCATGGTAGTGATGTTATTCATATGGCTCCTCGGAGCACAAGCATGATGAGCTTGAACCTACCATCTATGAGGATCATGCTACTGTCATGTTGACTAGTAGAGCAAGCATAGTGCATTGAGCCTGACCCTACCCCGTGAGGGTCGTGATAATACCATGTTGACAAGTAAAGATAGAGCATATTATCATAAGCATGATGATGAGTTAAATAAAGAGTTTATGAAAACCCCGTCGGGTGCCACTAATGCCCGAGGGTGATGATGAGTTGCTGATCACTTTTGGTGAAGTGATGCACCGGTGTTTTGTGTGAGTATGGTTCCAGAAATGGGATTAGATTTATGATGTGTCGACCGTCCCAACCCTACCAGTACGACCACGATACCCCTCTATGGGACGGGGCTTTGTTGATTACTCTGGTCGGTACTAGCAAAGAGCCACATTACTAGTGGCGGGAGTGATCGGTGTCACTCTCGTGATGGGGTCGTGCCAGGTAGGACGACTATGCCATTATTATGAGTTCGAGGCACACCGTTGGTCCCTACATGGTTGATACAGTCCAGAGTCGGTGCTCGTAAGACATACAACATGTGGGCTGGGTACCAATCGAGTGGACCTCTTTTTCTAGTATCGTCACGGGAAAGATGATGATCGGGTACTTACCTCGGGTATATGTGATATACCGCGAGTCGTGGATGACACGGAAGTTTCCTGTTTCTCGTGGGTCCAGCGTACTACCTCTGGAGAGTGTAAACTATTCGAATAGCCGTGTCGACGGTCAAGGACAATTGGGTGGTGCTGCTTAAACTACGTCCAGCGTTTCCGTATAAACCAAGAGTGTGTGTGTGGTGTTAAAAAGGTGTTGTTTTGATAATCACAATAATATGATCAAGTTCGGTGACTTGACATATAGGGTAAACCCGGATGGTTTAGCCCTCATTAATACATTGAGGTTATGACAAGTCCGATGACTTGGCATTTAGGGTGAACCCGGTGTGTTTAACCCTTGTCGGATATGTCGATATCTGTAACATGTTCTTCAAGAGTAGTTCTTTAACTTGTTGCATATACCTGATCATTCGACCCAGATGAGTTACACTAAAGATGCATGATATTGTTATCCTTCACTTCCATTGTTCGTATCATGGGCTGTTTGCGAGTACATTCAAAGTACTCATTGGCTTCCCACTAGTTATTTCATTGACCAGGTGTCAAAGACATGATATGGTGAAGATTAACTCGGTGACGTTCTTGCGAGTTAGGATGCTTCCCAGTTAGAATGCCTGTAGGTTAAGGCTGATGGCATGGGTTCACGCTTTCAACCAATAATTCCGCTATTGGTCTAGTTTGGTGCTTTGGCCTTTAAGGCCCTACATATGAAAGACTCGACCGAAGTGGTCATTTATTGTATCAAACGGTATGTATGGATGTAAGACTCTATTATTCAATATCTGTGTTCAGTGAGCATTGATCCTTGGGATCACTGGGCACGGCGATCTCGACTTACCAGTCGGGGTCCCCACAGAGCTGGTATCAGAGCCATCCTGACTGTAGGAAGACCTTAGTTAGCACGGACGTTAGTTAGGATAAAACTGCTTTCCAGATCCTTCAGAATACTTACAAAACCTATATATTTTCTCGACTCTCCTAAATCTTCAAAGAAAATGAAGGTTATGCTCTAGCCTTCCACTCTTATTTTCTTGACTCTCCTCGTCTACTTTTTCAAAACTTGCTAATGGTTGCTAGAACCTCATGCCCTTTGACCACGGGATAAATTGAAATCCTCGTGGGCAGCCCGGAAGGAAGTAACCTTTCCAGGCAAACACCTGTGCTGAAGGACAGAGAAGACCACTCCGCGACCAGACGACACCAACAGAAGTACCTCTAAGAGGAACGAAGACATCGAGGCTTAGAAGATGGTGAAACCCCGGGCACTGCCCCAGAGTGATGCCACTTCCGCCTACGATAATCTGGACATAATATATGCAAACCTTGATCTGCAACACTAATAGAGCGACCCTGTCACTTATAACAAATTGTGTCGACCACCACCAGTGGATGAGAACCTCGCCATTTCGTCCGCCTCACCTTAGTGAGCAGGAAAACGGTTCTCCTCATCCCCCGCTCTAGGTGTCGATATCGCAATTAGTATGATTGACAGATCAGAACTCTATCATGCCATGCAAATATCGGCGCATGAAGGTGTCCACTTGAGACCCTCGAAGCCTCTGAAGACAAGAAGACACTGACAAGATCATGAAGACAACAGAAGACCCTGTCAGTGACAACAATTAAGAACCACCTTCGTCAACAACTTTCCAGACGAGAAGACAACCAGAGTTCTTTACAACTCAAGCGAATTGCTTCAGCAAGCGACAACAAGAGGCGTGACAACACCAGGAGAAGATCCAAAAGACTTAGTGGTCTCCTCTCCGGAGCAAGAAGCAAGCACGACTGTCGAGTCCCAGAACCTAGGATAGGATGAGTCGCAAATCCCCTATGTGAAGTCGAGTCCGTGAAATGGTTCGGATGGACCATGTTGTGTGTTGTTTGTTTTTGTTGTTTATGCTTTGATATGACTCGCGCTTTTGCTTAGGCAACAAGCATGCGGTTATATCACTTGTCTTATTTTGATGTTCAAAATAATTTTTGCACTTGTTTGAGTTGACTTTTCAACGCTTGTTTGATTGCGCTGAGACCCTTAGACCTTTCCCTTGGTGCTCTGTCTCTCTCACACCTCTCTCGGCAACTGAAGACGGCAAGGCAGATGCGCCAAGGATCCGCTTCGAAGGACGGCTGACGTTGAAGACACTGACTGTGCTACGCTTAACCACACGCAACCCGTCGGAGTGTGTTTTCCCCTCGAGATTGCAAAAAAATGCACTAGACCAGACTAACCTCCGCAAGCCTTTCCGGCTCAAAATTTCTAGTCACGTGTCTAGTGCACGGACTTGCCAGAACTTGTGTAGGTCCCCGAAAAACCCCGCTGAGCACCGGGTTCTCAATGGAACGAGTGATCACCGTGAACAAGTATCCTTCCATCTTAAGCTAGCATTGTAACCTTGATGCCATAAGAGGACCGATCTCTAATATGAGAGCATTACACTAAGATTGTTGTGATGATAATAGTTGTCTTGAGGATATAGCTAGACTATTTTGGTGGATCATGAGACCCTTATAAAGGTAGGTAAACTTGGTGGAACAAGTTGGTATTGGCATAACCTACATGATCTGGAGTAAGATTGGATTTAGCAGGACGACTATGATCGTGAACATTATTCTTGGTGGTATACCTAACTTTAGCAAGTAGTTGGCATGGTTTGGAGATAATTACCATAATGACTTGGAGTATCAAGTAGACTTCTTGTTGGATTGAGTCTTGGATTTAAATAGGTAATCTAAATAGAGTATTGAGGATGACAAAGACCACATGGTTCCGAGTAAATTGGATTTAGCTCGTTAATCTCAATCATGATACCATGTTTCTCGGTGGATATAGAGTACGTATACTTGGAGTTGTCAGATAGATTTACAACCTATGTTGTTTGGCCTTGGAGATAAGATGGCCATGATTGTTGAAGTTGGTGGATATACTATGACGTAATTATTGCAGTAATATGTGAGTATGAGGACTCTAAGAGGCTATGTAGAACCTCGTCGATGTTGGATTTGTAGGAGTGGTGAGTCTAGTCATGGTTGGTCAGATTGATGGATTACTTGATCGGATTCATAGGAAGGAAACAAAATATTGGATTGGTCTACTACGTGTTTCCTTAATATAGTAGTGTAGTACCCTGCCCATTGGATGACTTAGGTGGACAATTGGATTTGTTGTGCCTCAGATTCAATCGTGGTAGCTGTATGTCTCCCCAAGGTCCTTGCATAGTAATGCATGTACAGTTGGGGCTACGCCATACTTGTAGTGTTTGGGTTTAGTTCTTCCCTCAACCCGGAGTTGACTAGCTTGAGCGGTGTGGAGTTGACCCACGTAGGATGAAATCCTTGATGAGATGAGGTGATGTTGTCTCAAGTCAGCGGTCGAACTATTGGCATCTAAGGAATGTGCTTAGAGATAAGATGATAACTGTTCGCCACATCCTAAGTTCCTTGAGACCCTAAAGCTTCGTTGAGCCACAAGATGGACGGACTACGACCATAGAACACGACTCTAAGTCGTTAAAATGTGGCCAGTACCCGCCCATAGCAGGTCCCCGTTCTCCTCGCCTGACCCATGAGCATTGTGCTTATGTCGTGTTTGGGAAGGTAGGTTGTCATCCTCACTGATGACATACTTACTCACCCAGTAAGAGGAAGAACACCTTAGTCATGTTGGGTCGAGCCCAGGAACTCTCATTGTTATGCCTCTTGAGGGTGCAGTGTTATCTCGAGAAGATGGACTTCTTGAAGCAATTCCAAGATAACGGAAGACTATCCTACGCAAGTCAAGACAAAGAACCGCCGTGACGAGGAAGACACGACAATGACGATGAAGCAACAGAAGTCAACCACCGACCGCGCACGAACCACATCAACGACGTCAGGAAGCCTCGACAATTCAAGATGACAAAGTCCTTGGACAAGCGAAAGAATCAGACGACCTCTCCTTGGTCCAAATCAAGGACGAGAGTACTAGTGAGTCGTGGTGGAAACCTGCTAAAGGTGATTCCCGCTTGCCGAGTCGCAGACCTTGGGAATGGATGACTGGTCTATACTCTTGGGTAGCCAGCTTATCCAGAAACCCTCGCAAACTCCCAAGATGGCAGGACCTGTTCTGGACTCCGAGCCTCCGAGCTTAGACTCGTAGGTGAGACCCAACCCGGACCCTTTCACGAGAAGCCTTCGAAGACTATTTGCGACCATAGCTTGACTGTCGAAAGGAAGTCAAGGACTTCCCCGCAAGCAGGAAGCCATGTGAAGACTTGACCGTGTGCTCTCACACGAGACATCTCGATGTCACTAACCGGCATGCGAAACCCCAGGACCAGATCCTAGACACACTATCTTGCCACGTATTCTCACTTGGAATACACTCGCAAGCCAGAACCTTGCACGGACTTAGCTTACCAAGCCCTTGACCTCGGTCAAGCATAACTTATTGCCAGATCCTGCTCACGATCAGTCAAGGACGTGTGAACGTTCGAAGTTGTATCATCAAGCACCTCAAGACCACCACAACAACATGGAGACATGAAGACTACCTCCAACTCAAGATTCTGTATCTCACCAACCCCTAGCCTAGAAATCTCGGGGACGAGATTTTTTAAGAGGGTAAGGTCTGTCACACCCTATTTTTGGCCTTCCTGATTAACTAACTTATTTCGAAATTTAGGACCAATTAAAATTCTTGTGAATTCTTGTGATGCTTGGAGTGACTATGGTCTGTCTGTTTGTTTAGTAGCATGTGATTGCTCCCCATTAATTCTTGCCATTCTCCTAATCACCTCCTTACTCCATGATCTACTGCCTAATGATCATACCATGTGTTTAGGACAAATACCTATTTTCACCAAATATTATTTTCACCAAAAAGTATTTCTTTGAATTAAACTTTCAAACCCCTGAGATGAGGTTTGTACTACAAGTCCTCAAATTAGGGAGTTTCTTTTGCACGAAATGTTTTATTTAAAACCATTATCAAAATGACTTTCAAAAACCACCATATTATTATTTTAAAAGTTATTTTATTATTTTATTTAAAAACCCTTCTGTGAGGCCAGAAATGGTCTCCTATGAAGGAAAGTTATTTTTATTGCTTTCAAAATATTTAAGAAAATTTAGGGAACTCACTGGATATATTTATTCCATATTTATGAGTTTCAACACATGGTCATGTTCAAAATATTGGGCAAACCCCTTCAAAACCATTCCTGCCTATTTCAAGCTTTTGGAATATTTCTATAAGAAATATTCTCAATAAATTCCAGTAAAATTCTAGCGTGTCATCAATGATATTCATGATGATCTAGCCAAGTTTCATTTCAATCCAAGTTGATTTGACTCCCCTAATCACTCTAAAACCCTATCTGTCCAGAATCAAATTTGAGCAACTCTACATTGTGAAGTGTCTCCAATTGTGCTCAAATTTGGTGGACATGTTCCAGTACTCCGATAAGGCATCCACACCAAGTGGTACACCAAGGAGAATAGAGGAGCTTGCCCTAAGACCCTCAGAACCCTCTTTGTTGATTTCTGACTTTGGTAAACTTTACATTATAAAGTTTGTCCAATTGAAGTCAAACTTTTTGTGCATGCCTTAATGCTCAAATAATGACCCTACACCAAATATTGGATTTGTGGGAATTTATTTGAATAGGGTTCTAAGCAGAAACCCATTTCTGCCCCTTTCTAGGGTTTTTCAAGTCTACATTGGAAAACTCCTCCAGCAAATCCCAAATTTGGTATGCAAGCCTATTTTCCTCTATTATTTGATCCTGTTAAGCTTCATAGCCATTGGAATCCATCTGATAGCCCAACCACAGATCAAACACCTTGTGTGCACTCACTAATTTGGCTTCTCTTGCCCCTTCCACTTTATTTCTTGAGCTCAGCTTTCTACCACAGTCTCACCTAGACATATTTTACCTCTAGTAACTTCCCCATGGCCGCTGGTCAATTATTGGAGAAGGACCCTTTGTAACTTTCTCTGATTTTCACCCTTGGCAGCACTGTTTTACCTCTCTTTCCATTCTTCTGCTGAATTTTTGCAGGTGTGTAGTCCTTCTATACCAGATGCTCCAGGACATGGTTTCACCTCCCCTCTCTGCCTGTGAAAACCATTTGTAGCAGCCCCTAGTTTCCTGCTGAAATGTTCACAAGAGTCAAACTCCATTCAAACCTTCTACACTTGGCTCCAAATTCCTCCAGTGACCTCTGGGAAGCATGCCTTGCACGGGAGACAACTTTTCAGGTCGAATGGACACCCTGGACATGCGTGGCCATGGTGAACACGCTGTCAGCCTGCACTAATGGTGCTCTACACCATTTCCTTGTTCCCTAGCTCATGTCCCGCTGCTGCAGTATGCCCTATTGTGTCTCAGGGGCTCCCCTTGACCGTTCAAACCATCCCCCGCCATCAGCTAGTTTCCAAGACCCCTCAGGCATGCATGGCATCCATGCACCAGAGAGCTTCGAGAGCTCCTGCATTTTCTCTTCTCTTCCCCTCCCCATATGGCTCCCTTCCGAGCTCCCTAAGCCTCCAGAACCTCTCCCCCTCTCCCTTGGGCTTCCACTGAGCTCCCCCTTGAGACCCTTCTTCTCCTAAGCCCTCCTCTTCCTCCCTCCACGGCCATGGCGCCGCCTCGGCCTCCCTTGTGTCCGAGCCAGCCGACTCCTCTCCGGCCTCAAGTCTCCCCTTCCGCGAGCCCCCGCAGCTTCCCCATCCTGATGGACATGTTATGGCTCCTCCCGAAGGTCAACACCGTGCCCCTCCGCGGTGGCCGGAGCCATAAGCCGTCCCTCTCGGCGGGCCTCTCGCCCGGGCATCCTCTCGGCCTCGAGGGACACCTCCCAGGCTCGGTTGGGAGTAGGGCACCGCCCCCACCCGCGGCTCGGTGGCTGGACCAACAGGCGGCTAGAGCCCCAGCGACCGACGCCTCCCATCTCCCTCGGCGCAAGGTTGAAGAAGACCAGGGAGAGAGAAGGAGGCAGGTGGACCCCAGGTGTCGGCGACACAAGGTCTGGGCCAGCAGGTAAGTGAAGGCGCCCCGACATTTTGCGCCTTTTCCAAGTGGAAGGCGTATTCCGTGGTATGCGCCTCCTGCATGGCCAGTCTGCCGATGGGCAAGGCATTTGGGCCGGCCCATTGACTATCCAGCGCCCTGGGCGCTAGTTAGTCCGAGAAGCTGAGCCCTTTTATCCTTTTCCCATATTTCTTAAACTTCAAAAATCTATATTAAATTCATTCTGACTCCTATTTCATTGATTCAAATTTCTACAGGTTTCCAAATTCAAGCTCTATCCACCTATGTGCCTTGCACATTTTTCCAGAAAGATTTCTCTAGCATTGTCACCCAAATCCAAATCTGGATATGAATGGTCCCATCTTTCAAAAATCCCATAGGCTCGAAATCAACTCCAAATGGAGTGATTCAAACTCCCACAGCCTTCTAAAATCACTCTCCATTTTTAGGACCCTGGTCAACATTTTTGTGTGACTTATTTCTATTGCAATAAATAAATAGCTCCTATTGCTATTTATTCCTCATTGTAAAATCTCTAGAATATTCATACCATGTCCAAATCGAGTGAAACCAGTTCCTAAATATTTCTAAAATCATTCTCTGTTAAATGGGTGTCTCCACTCATTTTTAACAGAATGATTTCTGTTGGCTTATTCAATGGCCACCTATTGCTCCTTTGACCTATTCAAAAATCCATGATGATTCAAATCTCCTGTGAGAAGCTTCAGGTATTTTTCTTATGACCAGGGAAGTCCAAGAAAAATAAAACTTCTATTTATAGAACACTTTTATTCTCCTGATATATGGCTTACTATAGTTGTTTCCGACGATAGTTGACGGTAGACGGAGTATTCGGAGTTGGAGTGGAAGACCTTGGAGACCCCGAGAACTTACGTGAGCAAGGCAACCAGCCCTTTGACCATGACTTGAGCACAAACATTGTTGCATGCTAGTATAGTTGGTATATTCCCGTTGCATGTGATCACGATGTTGGTTCATCATTGCGGTGATGGTACCGATGGCTTCTTCGAAGCACTTGCATGGTAGTGATGTTATTCATATGGCTCCTCGGAGCACAAGCATGATGAGCTTGACCCTACCATCTATGAGGATCATGCTACTGTCATGTTGACTAGTAGAGTAAGCACACTGCATTGAGCCTGACCCTACCCCGTGAGGGTCGTGATAATACCATGTTGACAAGTAAAGATAGAGCATATTATCATAAGCATGATGATGAGTTAAATAAAGAGTTTATGAAAACCCCGTCGGGTGCCACTAATGCCCGAGGGTGATGATGAGTTGGTGATCACTTTTGGTGAAGTGATGCCCGGTGTTTTATGTGAGTATGGTTTCGGAAATGGGATTAGATTTATGATGTGTCGACCGTCCCAAACTTACCAGTACGACCATGATACCCCTTTATGGGACGGGGCTTTGTTGATTACTCTACTCGGTACTAGTGGCGGGAGTGATCGGTGTCACTCTCGTGATGGGGTCGTGCCAGGTAGGTCGACTATGCCATTATTATGAGTTCGAGGCACACCGTTGGTCCCTGCATGGTTGATACAGTCAAGAGTCGGTGCTCGTAAGACGTACAACATGTGGGCTGGGTACCAATCGAGTGGACCTCTTTGTCTAGTATCGTCAGGGGAAAGATGATGATCGGGTACTTACCTCGGGTATATGTGATATACCGCGAGTCGTGGATGACACGGAAGTTTCCCGTTTCTCGTGGGTCCAACGTACTACCTCTGCAGAGTGTAAACTATTCGAATAGTTGTGTCCACGGTCAAGGACAGTTGGGTGGTGCTGCTTAAACTACGTCCAGCGTTTCCGCATAAACCAAGAGTGTGTGTGTGGTGTTAAAAGGTGTTGTTTTGATAATCACAATAATATGATCAAGTTCGGTGACTTGACATATAGGGTAAACCCGGATGCTTTAGCCCTCCTTAATACATTGAGGTTATGACAAGTACGATGACTTGGCATATAGGGTGAACCCGGTGTGTTTAACCCTTGTCAGATATGTCGATATCTGTAACCTGTTCTTCAAGAGTAGTTCTTTAACGTGTTGCATATACCTGATCATTCCACCCAGATGAGTTACACTAAAGATGCATGATATTGTTATCCTTCACTTTCATTGTTCGTATCATGGGCTGTTTGCGAGTACATTCAAAGTACTCATTGGCTTGCCACTGGTTATTTCTTTGACCAGGTGTGAAAGACAGGATATGGTGAAGATTAACTCGGTGACGTTCTTGCGAGCTAGGACGCTTCCCAGTCAGAATGCCTGTAGGTTAAGGCTGATGGCATGGGTTCACGCTTTCAACCAATAATTCCGCTATTGGTCTAGTTTGGTGCTTTGGCCTTTAAGGCCCTATGTATGAAAGACTCGACCGAAGTGGTCATTTATTGTATCAAACGGTATGTATGGATGTAAGACTCTATTATTCAGTATCCGTGTTCAATCAGCATTGATCCTTGGGATCACTGGGCACGGCGATCTCGACTTATCAGTCGGGGTCCCCACAGAGCTGGTATCAGAGCCATCCTGACTGTAGGAAGCCCTTAGTTAGAATTTGGGCAACCTTTTTTAGAAAAGAGAAACAAAAGTTGATAAGATGGAAGATCTTTAATAGAAGACACAATACTTCGATCAAATGGGAAAGCAAGTAAACAACGTGATATTGATAAGACCATATGATTGATTCAAAGAGAGCAACATCACAATGCCTCCAGAATAAAAGAATAGAAGCTAGATCGGCGGGGGACAACGAATGGAGAAACAAATGGCAATATGTACCACAATTGGATTTGAAAAGCATCTTACAAGGAAGGATTGAATAGAGTTGCTATAAAAAACAACGAATGAAAAAACTTGTTTTGGGCTTATGGAAAATATCTCAAAATTATGAGGTGGCAACCGACCACTAACACAAACAAAGATTGCTTGGTTAGGAACACCATATATGGAAAACTTGTTTCACTGAGAGGATAAAAAGACTACTTGGATCATTGACAAGCAACTTGATAGCAACGTTCCTTAGGAAAAGCTTTAGGTGAAATCCAATCCAAGATAGCTTCAATGAAGAAATCATGGGTTGAAAATATCTCATGATCGAAAAAATTAGTGTGTTTAAATATCTCATTCTTGAAAAAAATTCTCTGCGAGACTCCTTGTGAATCAAGTATGCTATAACACCACCCCAAAGGATAATGGAGGAAGAATTGCACTTCTGAATGCAAGACAAATGATACGTGATGTACCACCACAAGAATCTTGAAGAACCACAATGGAGAAGCGTTGGAAGTACTCCAGAATGAAAGGATGATACAAAATAACTTAAGGTTGCAAAGAATAATATTATGTTATTAGAAAGATTTCGATGACCTTCACAAAGATATAATTGAGAAAAATTGAACTCTAGAATAGAGAAGATGAGCACTTAGAATCGAGAATTTTATATCATGAACAAGTCCGGGAGAAGGATTGAAATCACTTTGATGAAACAAGAGTTAGAATTATTTTATGCTTATCCTTCATCAAGTTAAATTGATGACAAGCAACGGATTTAGCAAACCACTTATTCTCTTTGAAAGATAGAAGAGAGATTACACGAACTTGAAGAAGTCTTCAATGAAACACCGGTAAGAATTCACAAATAAATGAGGATACCAATAATTTATGGAAATACATGGGAACAAAGAGACCATGATCCACCTAGCAGGGAACTTGAACGAAGCATCGGAATAATTGAGATGCGAACAAATCGACAACAATTGAGAAGAATTTGACAACAAAAGCTGAAAGTTAAGGACGAACAAATCTTCTAAAATAACGGCCTTTGGAGGATCGAGAATGAAAACAACTTTGAAATGCACCAGACAAATATGGAAGGAATTTCTCATGATTGCAAATAATTTGAAAGGATAACAACGAGCTGAAACTTGAATCTTCAAAAGAATAGACCAAGATTTAAGAGAAAGACTTTTTCGGTCTTCCAAGCTGAGAATGATGGAAAGAATCACCATCAAGAATTACTGCAGCACTCTGGAACAATGAACAAGGAAAAAAGTTGAGCCAATGATGAAAAAATTCAAAGCAATCTTGGAGAAGGAATATGACTGATGGAATCCATACTTACGTGACACTTGAAAAGAACTAGAGATCTCCAGAAAATATTAGAAGAGCCAGGTAAGATTCTAGGAAAGCCTGTGGGTTATTGGCGCACTCAAAATAAACCATCATTGAAACAATTTTTGAGAGAAGAGATTCCACCAGTACAAACGAAAATTTGATGAGGTTGAGAGCCTCAAAATACTTTGAAGGAATTTTGAACAAGAAAGCGTTTATTTGTGTATTATCCGTCCGTGGTGGCCCCATAGAAACAGAGGTCGGACAACACACGAGGGAGGCAGAAGCCAACATGGATTGGGCAACGGGGTCGACGCACCCTGATGTATTCTCCATCCCTGGTGGCCCCTCTACCTCCGTTCCCTGGCCTATAAATTTCACATATATTCCAAAAATCCTTAATATGTGAGAGAAACACTTTTTGCGCCGCCGCAAGTCTCTGTTCCACGACGACCCCATCTGGAGCTCCAATCCGGCAACCTGCCGAAGGGGAGTCGATCATGGAGGGCCTCTTCATCAACGTTGTTGCCCTTTGTGAAGATGTGTGAGTAGTTCATAACAAACCTACGGGTCCTTAGTTAGTAGCTAGATGGCTATCTCTCTCGCTCTCTTGATCTTCAATAGAATTATCATTGCATATTTGCTTTGATCTATCCAATGTAATTCTTTTGTATGTTGTGTTTGTCAGGATTTGATGAATTGTGGGTTTATTTTCAGATTATTCATGAGAAGTATTTGAGTTTTCTCTGTGTTTTTTGATTATTATTTGCATGATCATCATATCTGCATAGTTCTCTCCAATCTATTGAATTGCTATGGCAAAGTAGTTTGGTATTTCTTCAGTGAGAGGGGTGCGTTGTAGTGGTTTCAACCTGACTAGTTTCTATATCCAAGTGCTAGAAGAGGACAAGTTGCATCTTTGTATTGTTTCCACTAAGGATAAAATTATGGGTTTTATTCATATTGGTTCAATTTACTTTGTCTACATCACATCATCGTTCTCCAAGCATTACGTTGTTTGTGATAAACTTAATACGTAGAGGGAAGCATAGAAGCGCACTGGAAGTGGAGTTGTAGTAGTAGTAGGTGGAGGCAGGATTTGGCCTATTTTTTATGGACGTGGTGCCTATATACACATGATCATTGCCGTGAAAATTGCATAACTATCCATTATTCTCTGAATTCCCCAACAGTACTTTGTTTACTCACCATATATGTTGATTTCGTGAGATAAGCCACTAGAGAACACTATGCTCCCAGGTCTATTCACTTATATATTCAGAAAACTAATAATTTCCTTACTGTTCTTATTTTTATTTTATTTTATTTTGCAAGTTACAATTCTCTACAATTATCTACACACCTCAATCACTTGGAAATATCGACATCAAGGGGACTGACAACCCTCTTGTCCGTGTTTGGGACAAGTTGTTTTTTATTTTGTGTGCAACCACAGAAGACTGTTGAGGATTGATATCTTAACTAAGATAAATAGTTACCCATATTGTGTTGCAATTACCCGTTCCTCTTCACAGCAAAGCCAACACAGATCACAAGTATCATAGACATAGACTGGGAGTAATGCTCTTACGATCATCCATAGTATATCCAATAGCAGCCCCATGGTTCCTCAGAGTTTTAAGTAATCTCTTTTCTTCATGCTTTGAAATATTAGCAATAAGAATAAAAGGATATATCTTCTTTTCATCAAGATAAGCATGATTCAAAGTATCAGGTAATTTTTTTATCCCAAGTACGGGATCTCCCTTAGGTGGAGGAGGATCACCTAAAATGTCAATATGCAAGTTGTGTTTAAGAATAGGTGTTTATCTAAAAAAATATCATCTAACCCATTTCTCTCATTCGTATTCATATCATTCTCATGGTGTAGCAATTATTGTTCTAGTGCATAAGTACGAGGCACGACAAGAGAAGCAAGAACAATTATTTCATCTTTGCTAGACAATTCTCTCTCATGTGGTTGTCCAGCAAACTTTAATTTAACCTTCTGAGTAACATAGTTAATTTCATCTTTGCTAGAGAAATTAAATTCATGAGACACATCACCAAATTTTACTTTAACCTTATCAATAAACAATTACTAAGAAATGAGTAGGGCACTTAGTTTCTCCAAACAAGACTAACATCTCTGACAATCCCAAGTGGTCAAAATAGTGTCTCTGTTTGCAATTTTAATAGTGACATCAATATCTTCAATATCAACGAGTGCTATATGATGCATAATTTCTTGGTATAAGGTAAGAGGTATAGCATTAACAATAGCAAGAATGTCATACAAGCCATGATAACAATGATCTCCAATTTCAACAGAAATAATGGGCTTGCCAACAACTGATTAATTTTTTTAAACCCATCCTGCTCGATTCCAACAGGTTTTGTAATTCTAGCAACTTCAACATAGAAGTAAATAACTAGTCCATCAATATCATCAATTAGCAAATCTTTTACCGTAGCAATATTAGGCTCAACATTTAGTTGTTCAGAAGCTTTAGGTGTTCCAATATAACTTTTATTAACCACAATTGCAGCTTTCGCATGTTCCTTAATCCAAACATGAAAAGGTGGTTTCTCAATATAAGGAGTAGGCACAACTGGGCCAAATGATAAACATTTGTTTCCTCTTTAAATTTAATAGGTTATATTTAAACCACTTCTCCTTACGGATATCAATATGAGTAGAAAATGATTCAGAGAAAGTAGCTACTATCTTAGAGTGAAGCCCGTATTTATTGCTAAACTTATGAAAAGTATCTGTTTCCATAAAAGATTTAACACAATCAAACTCAAGCTTAATACCTGACTCTTTAACTTTGTTGAGTTCCCAATCTTAAGTGTTGCATTTAATTCTTTCCAAAAAATCCGACTTGAATTCAATAGTTCTCTTCATGTAGGAACGAGTAGAATAAGAATCGAGTATTGCTTGATCATGATGAGAAAGCGGAGCATAAATTTTTGTATAATTATTTCTCTTAAGAGCTCATGGTTGGGGAAACTATTCATCATAAATTTAAGCCTCCCCAAAGCTTGAGCGATGCTTTCTCCTTCATGAGGCTAGAAATCATATATAAAGTTCTTATCACTATGAACTAGGTGCATAGGATAAAACTTCTAACGACACTCCAACTTGAAGTGATGCTATCCCATGATCCAATATCATCCATTAGCCTATACGACATTCTCGAGGTACGACCATCTATGAGACCGACAAGGTCCCTTTTCTAAGGTTCTGCAAGGACTACGGGCGCACAAAGAGCATCACTCGCAACTGCATGCATGAGGGTTTAAACAAGTTCCAGCCTCTCAGAAGCGTAAAACCTTACATCCTATGTTTTGGAGGATTATGTGGATGTTCACAGTATAGGTGTGCTCGCCCAACAAAGTTGCTCGAGGGGCAGCTGCTACGCATGTAGAATGAGAAGAGAGTAAGCTTTCTAAAGGTAGCCATGGACCTCCTTTTATAGTCTAAGGGGTTACAACGGTGGCTAAATCAGTCTTTTCATGGGAGAATAGTCCACAAGCTAACAACGAAAATTACTGACAAAAGCAACAGTGGGAATACCTAACTCTGACGGAAAGAGACAAACGCATTAAATGCACCGTTAGGTGGCGCACTGACAATGTTCCCCGTCAAGATTTGCCTTTCATTTTGTGCAATTCGCCTAGCTACCTTCTGTTTACTTGACACGCTGTGAGACGGATGTCATTAAAGCTTCTAAGTAGGCCCACCGAATTTCCTACACGCTCTATACCTCACTGATGTTGACGATCAGCCTGATGAGGTGGAGCGATGGAAATCTAGAGGGGCCCTGCCACGCACAGCAGTTGTCACATCTTCTTCCTCCTGGCAAGGTGGCTTGCTGGGGCCTTATTTCTGGTCTCCACTCATTGTTGTTCGAAGGTTGATGTTGGTTGGGAGGGTCTAGCCATTCCGATGGCCGTGGCTGTCTATGTACAAGTCTTGGTACTAAATCCCACATATTTTAGTACACCGACAGTACGCCCCGGACCTGAGCCTCACATGCGTTTGTGATGTTTGTTCGGCTAGGCCCAAAAATAGTGCACAGGAGACGCAGCCACAATTACCTGTAGTTATGATGATTCTTACTTCTTTCTCATGATGCACATTTATTGCTGGTCGATGAGTGGCGTAGAGAGGCGATTATTACAAGGGACCGGGCCTAAAAAACCGTGTGTCATTGGCGAACATGGGCGGTTGTCCAAGCCTGCAGTCTGGACATCGAATGGTTGCGTCGGACAGTGCTCAATCATCCCCCATATCCCTTTGAGGAAAGGGAGAAAATGATGGGGTGGTGCCCATTCCCTTCTCGCCACTAAGTTCTGTATTCTCCTCCTCTCTCTTCCGTCACACTTCTCATGACGCGTGTCGCATGCTCAGTCTTGTATTCGTTGGTAGGGGCGATCGCTGGTGTTGAGTGTGCACTAGTACACACCTATGGTTATGAAGAGCCAAGCCCTTCCCCCCGTCGCCCTATAAATAGGGGGGTTGATGGAGGGGGCATTGCTCATTCTCGTTCGCCCTCTCCAATATAGTGACCATCATCCTCTTGTTTTTCTCCAAATATTCTTCATCATGCCGTCCTTGGGATGGTGAGTGGTCACGGTCATGCTCGCAGGCCCCTGCCTCATTGGGGGGCACTCCATAGAGCCCGATGCGAATTGTGGTGACGGTGGCGGGGAATGGCTCCAGATCCCATGGAAGGACGACATCCAGGGGTTGAGGAATAGCGGATCTGGCAAACCATGACGGTCGCGGCATTGCGTCTCTCCCGCAACCTCACACAACGATCCATGTGGGGGACGATGGGCACGAGTTTGTACTCGCGCTGTCCCGTCGGCGTTGATGCTGGCTGCGCCTACTTGACCCCTTAGTGCGGGCTATGGAAGACACACGACCCCAAGGACCGTGGCTTCGGGAGGATGGCTGCTTTAACTGGCCTGTTTGGGTGGATGTCTCCCTCATCCATGGGAGCACTATGTTCTTGGCGTGGGGGTGGAAGTCCTTCGCTCGCTCCCGATGCCTTGGCCCCAGGCACCTACTCGAGTGTAGGTTCGACACTGTCGCCACTCTCACCATGAAGTTCTTTGGGGTGTCCAGTATTCACCTCGCATGTTGCTCGGAGATCTCAAGTGGCAGCATCTTCGGCAACAATAAGGAGGACTCCAACTAGGCGCGCTTGGTGCTGAAGCAAGGACCTCGGAGATGGGGTTATTGACGCGGGAATGAGGTTCCATCCATGGGATTTCGTTTTGGGTCAATTGCCACATCGTAGTGGTAGATGTAGTTTTGTGTTTAGACCGTGCCCAATGTAACCCTGTGAGGATCACAAAAAGAGGACATTGGGTGCTACCCTCTTAAGTGTATTAAATTTCTGTCGTGTCTTGATGAACATCTGCTCTTTCTTTCTCTTTCTCTTTTCCGATCGCGAACCCGCACTCATGCACCTTTATTTGCTATATTTTGCAAGAACGCTCGCCGATGTGTTTCCGGTATGATCATCTTGCCGTCGTCGCGGCGTATGCTTATAGTGTTTAGCTAAGACACCCAAGCACACAACGATTTCAACAAGGACCCTATGTGTTGCTTGCAGGTACATGTATTTACCATGGGCGTCCTGAGAGTCCCAATGATGGCGCCACCCCTAGTAAGAACACTTCATCGTCCTTGTCGCGGCTGCTCGTAGTGTTGAACGGGCTCAAAACACTTAAGCATGCAATAATTTTGACGAAGGCCCTCCAGGTGTAGGTCTTTTCACATGAGTGCTAACAGGTTGCCCAAATTTTTGAGAATTTTTTACTTAACTTTATCTTTCGCTGCTCGCTTACCACAAGGTGGTTGTGGCTGCGTCTCTATGTATCCTCGCCATCACCCCCTGGGAGACTTGCATGCGGGGGGCTCTTTTTTCCCTTTCGAAAGAAAGAAAGAAGATAAAATAGAGGGGGCTAGGAACCTTGGCGGTATTGTATCCACCTTGGATGGGTGATGAACGACCACAAAAACTTATGCAAGAATACATAACATAAATATGTACTTGACAAAAAGCTGGGGAAAACTTAGCTTTATTTACTATGCACATGATCATCACCTGGCTTTGTACAAAGGATTACACGCTTTGAAAAGAGACTTGTACAAAAGTGGTTGCCAGGACTACGCCTCACGGGTAAAACTTATGAAGATGCTCGATGTTCCACGAGTTCTCCACTTGGGTGCAGTCTTTGGTCTCGATGCACACAGAACTTGGCCTGCTGACTTGTACTACCCGGTAAGGGCCTTCCCACTTCTGAG
This sequence comes from Hordeum vulgare subsp. vulgare, assembly GCF_904849725.1. Lineage (NCBI taxonomy): Eukaryota > Viridiplantae > Streptophyta > Magnoliopsida > Poales > Poaceae > Hordeum > Hordeum vulgare. Next base: position 182,529,414 of record NC_058518.1, read on the forward strand.
TCAACTTGTTGGATACCTTCGCGGAATGAACCGTTGACGAACAAGGTTACCTTCCTCAATGCTCCTAGCATGCACCTTGCGGCTTTGATAGCGGCGCAAGGCTTGCTGGTACCGAGTGGCACGCCGTGCGGCCTGTAGACGATCTTCATCGAGGAGTGTGGCATCATCTTTCCGTAGCCTCTCTTGCTTATCCTCTTCAAAGGGCTACACTCGAGGTGACCCCTATGTGAGTTCAGTGGGGAGCATAGCTTCTGCCCCGTAGACGAGGGAGAAGGGTCTCTCGCCGGTAGCTCAATTTTGTGTCATTTTGATTGACCAAAGAACTGTCAGGAGCTTGTCAACCCACTGCCTTCCATGCTTGTGCAGCTTGTTGAAAGTTCTCGTGTAGAGGCCCCGCAACACTTCAACATTTCGCTTACATGTTGCTCCTTGGATGAGCAACTGAAACAAAACAGATCTTAGCACCGACATCTCACCAGTGTTGCATGAAGGTGTTGCTAGCGAACTGTGTGTCGTTGTCGGTGATGATCCTGTTGGGTACACCAAAACGACAAACTATTCCTCTAAGGAACTTGACTGCTACTAGTGCCATTACCTTTCTCACTAGGTCTACCTCAGTCCACTTCATGAACTTGTCGATTGCAAAGAAGAATAATTCAAAGCCCCGACAGCACAGAGGAAGGGCCTGACTATGTCGAGCCCCCAGACTGAGAACGGACAGGACAATTGTATGGTTTGAAGGGATCGTGTGGGTTGATGTGTTTGCTTGGTGTGGTACTGGCATGCCTCACATGTCGTCACCACCGCCAAGGGCCCGCCCTGTAGGAATGCCTTTTTGACAAGGGCTCGCGTCCCAATGTGGGTGCCACATATCCCTCCATGTATCTCTGCCAACAATTGTCGTCCTTCTTCCCAACAGATGCACCTAAATTTCACCCCGTTTTGTCTCCTTATATACTGAATAGTGTCCTTGAACTGGTACATACTCGACTGTTGGGCTACTCTTTCGGTTTGTTTTTTACCTTCAGGGAGATCTCCGGTTTGGAGGAATCAGATGATCTGTTGTACCCATGCTGGAGCCAGGGTCACAACAACAAGGACTAAAGGAGTTTCTTCTGCCATGGGAGCACAACCTTCTATGGCAAGGGATGTTGGGCCTGCTGGAGCCTGTTGCTCATCGGTAGGTGTTTATCGTCCCCGACAACTTTCTTGGCAGCCACTAGTGGAGTTGACCTTCCTTTTCATTGCTCATTGATCTCATGTTGTGATGGATGGATGAGTAAGTCGAAATAGAAAAGTGCCTCGCTGCATAGGTGACTTCTAAGCTTCTTGTTTTGATAGGTCACCGACAATGTAATTCTCTGCACATGGGACGTACTCCATTTGTAGACCGTAAAAACGCTCCTCCAACTTCCTAACTTCATTGATGTACGCATCCATCATCGGACTCTAGTAATCTCTGTTCACTTGGAGCACAATCAACTGAGAATCCCCTCAGACTATCAACTTATTGATACCAAGGTCAGCACCTATCCTTAGTCCGGCAAGCAATCCTTCATACTCAGGTGTGTTGTTGGTTGACATTTCTCATGGAAAGTGCATCTGGACCATGTACTTGACAAGCAGCACACCGGCACTGGCGCCATGTAGCAAAAAATACCCCGTGAAAGTACATGATCCATTCTTGAGGCTCCTCCTTGTTGTGAAGGTATTTTTCTAGGATCACTTCATTTGACGTCGGTGTTCATTCAGCAATGAATTCTGCCAAGGCTCTACTCTTTATGGTTGTTGTACTCTAAAAACTTAGATCGAAGATGGCCAGCTCCAGGGACCACTCAACAATCCTGTGTGTTGCCTCCCGGTTTCTAAGGATGCGCTGTAGCATCAAGTAGATGACCACGGTGATGTGGTGTGCATCGAAGTAGTGGCACGGCTTCCAGGAGGCCATGAGAAGGCTGAAGAGCAATTTTTGTATCCCGGAGTACCTTGACCTAGCCCCTTGTGGGAGAGAGGTGACAAAGTACACTAGTCACTGCACTATCTTCCTCTTTTGCACAACCTGTCGTCCAGCCTCTTGAATCGCATCCTTGCCGTCAACTTCTTGGCTTGTCGTGGATAGCCCTATTTTTTCATTTGCCAGCTCACGGGTTTCTTCCTCGTCTTTCTCGGTTTCCCTATCTGCCACTAGAGCAGTGCTTACCACTTGGATTGTTGCCGCCAGGTATGGCAACAACGGTTCCTAGGGTTTGGGTGCGACTAGAGTTGGCATACATGACATGTACCTTTTTATGTATTGTAGTGCAGCCTCCGTCTCCGGAGTCGATTTCATAGGACCTTCCTTTTTCAAGATCTTGAAAAACGGCAGGGCACGTTCCGTAGACTTGGAGATGAACCTGCTGAGGGCGGCTAGGCAGCCCGCCAAGCGGCCTACGTCCTTGGACAAACTCTAGAGCTTCCAACTACTCAATCCTTCAAGCTTGGCAGGGTTTGCTTCTATCCCGCACTATGAAAAAGAAAGAAACTAAGGAGCTTGCCGGATGGGACTCTCAACACGCACTTCTCGGGGTTTAGCTTCAAGTTGATCGTGCGCAAATTGGCAAAAGTTTTTTCAAGGTCTTGAACCAGCATGGCTTCGTCCTTGGTCTTGACCATAACGTCATCCATATAGGCTTTTACATTGTTGTGCAGCTGTGGACCGAGATGGATCTGGACAACCCTTGCAAAAGTTAATCTTGCAGTATTCAGTCCAAGTGGCATGCGGTTGAAGCAATACGTACCACAAGGAGTCATGAATGTTGTTTTTTCTTCATCTTCCTTGGCCATGAAAATCTGGTGATAACCAGAGTAGACGACAAGGAAGGATAGACGATCGTAGCCAACGGTCGAGTCCACTATCTAGTCGATGCATGACAAAGGTAAGCGATCCTTGGGGCAAGCCTTGTTGACATCAGTGCAGTCGATGCAAAGCATCCACTTCCCGTTTGCCTTGCTCACTACCACAGGGTACGCCAACAATGTTGGATAAAGGACGCCTTTAACCAGGTCTACTGCTTACAGTTTCTTATTCTCTTCGGCAATGAACTCTTTCCGCTTTAGTGCTTGCTTTCAATCCTTTTGCTTGACAGGGCACGCATGGGGACAAACCACAAGGTGGTACTCGATCAACTTCGTGGGAACACCGGGGATTTCATATGATTGCCACGCAAACACATCCACATTCACCCGTAGGAAGGAGATGAGCATGATTTCTGTTTGCTGTCGATGGTAGCATGTATGGTGAAAGTGTTGCCTCGGTGTCTTCCCGCGTAGCCACTATCTTCCACTTGAGGATTGTCATTTTGTTCTTCTTGCCCGTGACGGCAGAAGTCTCAGGCGAATACTCGACAGACACGTACCACCCTAGGGCGTGCTTCCCAGAGTCCTTGTCGGAGTCCTTGTTCGGTTTATTGCTCTTCATCTTCCTCCAGGGAGTTCTACCAGCAAGAGCTAGTGCCTCGTCAACACACGCTGCAACTGCCTTCCGATATAGCTTTTCAACACAGAGGACCACATCTTTGTTGTCAGCGTGGATGCTAATGATTCTCACCGGCCGTGGCATCTTGAGTGTGTTGTAGGGGTGATGGGATGCCGCCATGAACTTTTCCAGCGCTAGTCGACCCAAGATCCCATTGTATCGCTGGGACATCTTGGCAAAGTCGAAGGTGACCCTCTTTGTCCTGAAATTGAGCTTGTTGCCAAACGTCACCAACAGAGTTATTTCCCCCTTGGGTTGAAGTTTCCCTGGGATAACCCCCTGGAGGGACCCTGTTGGCTTGATATCCGTGATAGGATTCTATAGCCACTTTATCACACCAGGCGAGATCAACTTCAAACCAGCCCCACTATCGACCAACATCTTTGTCACCTTGAGTTTGCGACTTGTTGGCGAGACCAACAATGGCAGACACCCAACAGCTGAGGTGCGGTCGGGTTTATCTTTAGCATCAAAGATGATGGGAGCGTTTGACCATTTAAGGGGTTTCCTTGCCTCTCCCGCTGGTTCTTCCACGCTCACTTCACGAACCCACTACTTGAGTTGTGTGTGCAAGGAATGCAAAGATGCGCCTTCGGGAAAAACATAGCATCCACAGCCTCCTGGAACTCATGTGCATCAGATCCTTCTTCGTCCTCCTCATCGTCTCCTCCTTCATCGTCATATTTCTTGTCTCAGCCTTAAGCAGGTTTCTCCTTCTGCTGCCTGGTTGTGCCGTAGCGGTTACCACGGTAATTTTTTTTGGACCCACCTGCACTATCCTCGCCCTTCACCTTGTTGCACCTTTCATACTCTAGCTTCTCTTTCCAGCAAGCTGCGCTACTTGGCGGCACTCAGTTATGTTGTTGGCTTTGGTGAGGTAAAATTTGCAGTATGGCCTGCTGGTCTTCTCTCCTACTACGGCCTCGTGGTCTCCAGAGCAGGTGTCAACATCCGTGCCGGACCCCTCGGATGTGGACTTCTTCCCGGCGATGGAATTGTTGGCGCCTTCGACAACCATAACTACCTTGCCCTTGCGCTTCTTTTGTGCTTCCGGCCTTTCGCCTAGGAGGCAGACGTGTTGCTGTCGTCGTGTGAGTCGACTTCTGTGCCAACAACCTCTCCGGGGAGCCTTCTTCCTTCCTCATTCCGTGCACATTTGTGAGCCAAAGCATAGAGCTCGTGGACATCCCGTATAGAGGATAGATCTCGTAGGAAATACACCCCTCCGGCAATTCATTAGCCAACTCCTCACGTTGTGCTTGAGCTCCAGCAGGAAGTAGTTGGCGAGCACTTTCTCACTGCGTTCCCTAGCAGCCTGAACCTCTATGGTGTAGATGCGAAGGCACTCTGACGGGCTGATATTGCTGTCGTACTTGTCCGACAACTCCGTCTTGAAGGCTCTGCTAGAAGGTGAAATGACTTTTTCTATTTTGCGGGTCAATGTAGGGCAAGAAACCACATAAGGTAGGCTACTAGGTGCTCCTGGTGCTGGCTCATTGACGACTAGTTCGGCGCGATCATCCGTTTGGCGACGTGTCTTCCATCGCCTCTTGTTGGTGGTGTGCACCTCTTACTTGCGCGTGTCCTTCAAGACTTGGTGTTGATCTTTCTTCTTCTACCGCGGGTCCATTGAGGCGTGGGACATCTCGTCCTGCGGGTAGGTGATGACGAGATTATGTATATAATTCTCGCACCTCGTTGGTTACCCCAAGTGGAAGGTCGAGATGTAGTAAGTAGCAACTTTTCCCTAACACGGGAACTGTAAGGTTTATCGAACTAGGAGGACTCCTAGAACCAACAAGTAGGTGTCTTCCACCCTGGCGCTAGCACAAGACGTGGACCTGCACACACAAAAAAAAACTTTGCTCTCAACGAGTAAAGAGAGGTTGTCAATCTCTCCAGCCTTGTAGTTTGCAAAGGATCAAAACACAAGCGGGAAGGTAATTGTGATTGCAACGGAAAAGTAAATGAAAACAGTAAATGATGGAGGTGTAAACAATGATGGTGATATGGACCGGAGTCACATGATGTTCACTAGTGACGTCTCTCTCCCAAAAGACGATAAACAACTATGCTTGGGTAAACAAATCCCAGTCAGGCAATTGACAGAATTACAAATGCACCGCAATGCTAATTATGCTACTTGATAGTTAGAGGTTCAATAGTAATGGGCAGTTCGCCAAGACAAGTAGACCGTTTATTCATCAACATCTACTTACTAATCATCCACTTTGAGATATTTATCAAGAACATCTCGTCGGTATTAAGTTGTGAGGCCCACCCAAAGTGTAAATTCAAAGCAACGGACAACTGCATTAACGAACTATGCGTAAGGTAAACAATCCTTGCAACCGTGGTCATAAGCACCGTTGTTTTCTCCCTGGTGGAAACAACACATCCCCTGGTGTCATGTTTCTGTCACTCAAGCTAGACATCGAGGGGCATGAACCCACAATCATGCATAATGCTCCCTCTTGGAGTTATAATTTACTACTCGGCCAAAGCAATAAATAGAAACGGAGAACATCCAAGAATCAATAATGAACATAATATAAAAGGATAATCAAATATATAACTCATAACAATCTGAACATAATCTCATAATCCATCAGATCCCAACAAACCGAGCATAGCAATAGCAAGAGAATTACATAGATGCCTTGATCATGTAGGCAAGCTCACAAGGACTAACCATTGAAGCACAAGATTGGACAGAAGACATCACATAGCTACTGGTCATGGACCCATGGTCCAAGGAGGATTACTCACGACACGTCCGGGAAGCATCCATGGCAGTGGAGAAGCTCCCGGAGGTCAATCCTCCCTCCAGCAAGGTGCCGGGAAGAGGTCTCCTGATGCTCCCGATCTCGAAAGCGCTACGGCAGCGGAACTATGGAGAAATTCACAATTCTAGAAGTTGTGGAAGGGTTTCCTCTTGGAACTCTAAATATAGGCCAAAGGAGGGCACCGGAGGAGGTAGGGCCATCCAGGCAGCCTCCTGGCGCGGCCTAGGGCCTGGCCGCACGAGCAGGTCCCTGGGAAGCCCCTGGCCCCCCTTTGCCCCATCTTCGGTGATTCGGAAGCTTATGTTTCGCTGATTTTTTATATATATTTTCCTTGATTTTTTCGGTCTTCGGAAAATTGGGTAAAAGCCCCCGCAAAATAGACATCACCAAATAGAAACTGGCACTGGGTGCACTGAGTTAGTAGGTTAGTCCAAATATGTGTAAAATGACATAAAATTGTAGAAAAACATATAACAATGTTACCCAAAAGATCATGAAACAAGCAGAAATTATAGATACGTTTGGGACGTGTCAACATCCCCAAGCTTAATTTCTGCTCGTCCTCGAGTAGATAAATGATAACACAATAATTTCTATGGTGACATGCTAACACACATATAAGAACTTCAAAGTAAAGGAAGTAAGATATGCAATTCAAGTCAAGATAATAACAAGCAAGAGCCTATGTCTGGTATTGAGTTTAGCAAAGTAAGAACATAAAGGTGCAACAGCTCTCGTTGTCCGTGACTCGAATGTCTCCAAATGATGTTTGCGTGCAAGAAGTGGGAGATGGGTTGAGATCATAAAATATTTTTTAATTGAAAACTCAATCTACTAAAATTTCACACTTGTTCTCCTTCGGAATCTTATTTTGACTCATCCACAAACCACTAGTCAGGCACAGGTCAAAATGATCCTCTCACTTTCGACTTTGAGCACTCATGCAATGGATGAGCGTAAGCAAGATATGTTGGCACTTAGAATGGCAAATAGAATAATGATGGGGAAGGAAGACAAAAAGGGTGTCAAAGGCTCACATCAACGAGGACAACCATATGCGAGAGAAAGCCAAATGATAGATATGATGTGAGGAGTAGGTATTGCCATGTAATGGATGCACATATGAGCTAAGGAAAACTCTTTAATGGAACTAGTGGGGGTTCAACCAACTTGTTTCCTCATGAAGACCTAGAGGACATTTGAGGAGGCTCATCATTGAAATATGCAAACCAATTTCTATAGTGTAAGGGTCCCCACATAGTTATGCATGAATGATAATCTGTATGTAGTACAAATATAGCAATGGAGTACGAGTGTGGATCTTCAAAAGGAATAATAGTGTTGCCCCCTTCTCTCTTTTTTTTATTTTTTTCTTTTCTTTTTCTCTTTTTTATGGCCTCTTTAGCTCTTTCTTTTTATCTCTCATTTGTCCTCTTTGGGATCTTTTGTTTGTCTTCTTTGGGATCTTTTCCTCACTCTATGTTTTACATGCATAAAAAGAAGATCATCACACTTTATAAAAAGTACTCAACATAAAGACAAGTGAAAATTATCGTGATGTATGCAAATGTATGCCTCTCCCAGTGTAGCAGGATATGCAATGATACTAGCACGTCATGTAGCAATAATTTGGGCAAGGCCCAACTATCATGCGCCTCTATGATCAAGCAAAAGCATGTATGACATGAAGATCAAGTCATGAGATGATGGATGTTGCATGGCAATGTATCTCCGAAAGGCTATGGAAATGCCTTAATAGGTAGGTATGGTGGATATTTTGAGGAAAGATATAATAAGGTTTATGTATGACAGAGCATATCATGTCATGGCTTTGGATGCACCGGCGGTGTTTGCACCAACACTCAATCTGAGAAAGGGCAATGCACAGTACCGAAGAGGCTAGCAAAATATAGATGCTTGAAGTGCCAACAATCGAATACTCACATTAGTCCGAAGAACTCCAACACTTATTATCGGTAACTCTCTATCTAGTTAGGAAATGCACAAAGACACAAGTACCCCGAGGAGGAGTGTTTGGGGGTTTGGTTATCCTTGGGCATCCTCGACTCATGGTAACGTGACGGTACTCTATATATTCCAACCCCTCCAGAGGTTAGAGATCAATTTAGTAGCTAGAGTTCTCAACTAATTTTTATTTTTTTTAAAAACACATGGATTTCCCAAAATACGACACCTATCACTAATAGGATCAAGCTCTTGGCACCAATAGTCCATACGTTACTCAAATCAATACCTCAAAACTATTGGACGTTATAACCATACATAAATAGCAATCTTAATTACCTACTCATGCAAGACATACAACTCATTGCAACAATCCAACTCTCTTAACAAGCTAAGCATGATAACTCAAGAGAGTTCCAAAATCAACCTAAATAAAATCTCTTAAAAATATAAGCATGAAAACTAAGAGCTAAGCATGACAGTAGCTATGGAAAGATGAAGAACACACAAAGAGATAAGCATGAAAACCTATGTTGTGTTCTAGAGTGGAATGGAGCGTGTTTCTCTCCCAGACAAGGTAGGCCAGGTTCCGACTTGTGAACAGCAAGCAAAACTAAAACAAACTAAAAAGCTAATAGCGGGACGCTCCAAGCATAGCACATAACATATGAAGTGATAAAAATATAGCGTGGAGATGGAGGAAGTGATGATTGTTGATAGAGAAGGGGATGCACGGGGGCATCCCCAAGCTTAGATGCTTGAGTCTCCTTGAATATTTATTGGGGTGCATGGGGGCATCCCCAAGCCTGAGCGCTTGACACTCTTGTATCTTCTTTCATCATCTCCCATCGCATACTTGAAATCTCTCTTCATACGAAACTCATCATAAGCTGATTACAGTGGTTAGTACCCTTAATAAAATAATTCATTACTTGTTGTAAATTAAGATTTTCATGAAAACCTACTGCTTCTCATGATTGCTAAAAGGTTTTTGCAAATAAAAAGTAAGCTTAGGATTTGCAAAACAATGGAAACGCAAAATATGGCAGAATCTGTCAAAAACATAACAACAGGTAGTAAATAATTTATTCGGGGCACTTCTACAACTCAAATCAAAAAACTCAGAACAGATGCCAGAAAGGCAGTTATATAGTGCATGCTATGAAAAAATTCAGATCAAAAAGATGTTCTGGTGATTTATGGCAAATTGTTCCGTCAGGCAGACGAAATCTTTTTCTGGACCGCATGTTACAATTTTTGAACTTTCTTGCAATCGGAGGTTATAACTTGGCACAAAGCTTAAAAATAAAGATACAGTGATGTTGTCACAGTAGTAACAAGCATCAAGACCACTAAAACCGAAAGAAAAAAAATTGGGTTCCCTCCCAACAAGCGCTTTCTTTTATGCCTTTGAGCTAGGCATAATGCAAGAAGATCAAGTATTATCAACTCCAAAAGAATAACTTGCCCGAGTAACGGACTCATAAGGTAACTTAATCTTCTTTCTAGGGAAGTGTTCCATTCCCTTTTTAAGAGGAAATTGGAATTTAATAATTCCCTCTTTCATGTTAATGATAGAACCAACAATGCGGAGAAAAGGACGTCCCAAAATAATTGGACATGAAGGATCACATTCAATGTCCATAACGAGAAAATCAACGGGCACATAATTATCATTGACAATAATAAGAACATCATCAATTTTCCCTAAAGGTTTCTTTGTGTAAGAATCAACAAGACGAACACCAAAAGAACATGGATCATAAGGTTTCCAATCAAGCATATCATACATTCTTTTGGGCATAACGGAGGCACTAGTTCCAACATCACACAACGCAAAGCAAGAGATATTATTCAATTTGACCTCGACCATAGGATCCCAACCATATTCTAGTTTTCTAGGAATAGAAGTCTCTAGATTGAACTTCTCCTCCCTAGCTTTGATAAGAGCATTTGTAATATGCTCGTTGAAGGCAATATTGAGTGTACTAGTGTGGGGGTCTTTTTCCATTCTTTTGCATAAAAGTGATGACTTCAGAAAGACTACAATTGTTAAAATCAAGATCACTACCATTAATAAAGTGATAGTAATGTCATGTAAGCTCATTCTTTTGGTAGTCTCTAAATTCAAAGTACTTTCTTGTCCTATAGTTTAGGTATTAGCATCACCATTAATAGGTCCATTGGGACTACGAGTGCGATGGGTGCTAAAAGTTTTGAGATACTCAACAACTTGTATACTAGAAATGGTAGTGTGTGTAGGAAGGATCTTAATTCGCTCTTCCTCTTCCTTTTCTCTAGCCCATCTATCCTTAAGTTTGGCTAGCATTCTTATGTTCTCATTAATTTGGACTTGTATAGCATTCATGGGTGTAACGTTCCTTTCTTCAAGTGGGGAAGTTCAAATTTTAAGCATCTCTACATCATGAGCTATGTTGTCCACCTTCAAGGAGAGACTATCTAATTTTTCTAGTTTCTCTTCAACACTCTTGTTGAAGGCTTTTTGAGAAGTGATAAAATATTTAAGCATGCTCTCTAATTCAGAAGTGGAGTTTTTGGTGCTAGGACAATTGTTGTTGTTCCCATAGTTGTTGGATGGAAACGGTGTAGGATTGCTACCAAAATGACTCATATAGGCATTATTATTGAAGTTGTTCCTAGAGATAAAATTAACATCCACTTGTTGTCTTTCTTGAGCAACCAAAGAATTTAAATGAACATCATGAGGATCAATAGGAGCTTGCTTAGTAAGTAGTGTCATGATCATGTCAACCTTATCATTAAGGGAGGAGATCTCCTGAATAGAGTTTACCTTCCTATCTGTTGGAGCTCTCTCGGTGTGCCATTGAGAATAATTTGTCATCATCTCATCCAATAGATTTGTGGCAGCACCAAGTGTTGTTTATATAAAGGTTACTCCCGCGTCCGAGTCTAACATATTCCGCGAGGTAAAGTTCAATCCTGCATAGAAAGTTTGGGTAACCATCCAAGTAGTCAAACCATGTGTAGGGCAATTCTTAACAAGAGGTTTCATACGTTCCCAAGCTTGAGCAACATGTTCATTATCCAATTGCCTAAAATTCATAATTTTACTCCTCATCTGGATAATCTTAGCAGGCGGGTAATATTTCCCAATAAAAGCATCTTTGCACTTATTCCAAGAATCTATGCTATTCCTCGGCAAAGATTGAAGCCACAATTTAGCTCCTCCTCTCAAGGAGAAAGGAAAAAAGCTTAAGTTTAACAATATCACCATCTAACTCTTTATATTTTTGCATATCACATAGCTGAGCAAAGTTGTTCAAGTGCAAGGCAACATCATCTCCAGCACCGGAGAATTGATCTTTCATAACAAGGTTCAGTAAAGCAGGTTTAATGTCATAGGACGTGGCTCCAGTGTCGGGAGCAGCAATAGGAGTGTAGATAAAGTCATTGTTGTTGTGACTAGTGAAGTCACACAACTTGGTGTTTTCAGTGGAACACATAACAGTGGAAACAAGCAAGAACAAAGCAACTATTTTTTTGTGGTTTTGGTATAAGACTCTAAATCAAAAACTAAAAAGCAAACTAACAAGACTAAAAAGTAAAGGTAAAGGATAGCGTGCAACTCCCCTATCTTGAAGACTCGAGTCCCCGGCAACGGCACCAGAAAACTTTGCTTGATGACGAGACAATATATATACTTCTCGCACCTTGTTGGTTACCCCAAGTGGAAGGTTGAGACGTAGTCAGCAGCATGTTTTCCCTTACACGGGAACTGTAAGGTTTATCGAACCAGGAGGACTCCTAGAACCAACAAGTAGGTGTCTTCCACCCTGGTGCTAGCAAAAGATGTGGACCTGCACACATAACAAATAACTTTGCTCCGAATGAGTACAAAGAGGTTATCAATCTCTCCGTCCTTGTAGTTTGCAAAGGATCAAAACACAAGCGGGAAGGTAATAGTGATTGCAACGGAAAAGTAAATGAAAGCGGTAAATGATGGAGGTGTAAACAATGATGGTGATATGGACCGGAGTCACATGATTTTCACTCGTCATATCTCTCTCCCCAAACATGATAAACAACCGGGTAAACAAATCACAGTTGGGTAATTGACAGAATTATGAACGCACCGCAATGCTAATTATGCTACTTGATAGTTAGAGGTTCAATAGTAATTGGTAGTACCCAAGACAACTAGACCATTTATTCAACATCATCTACTTACTAATCATACACCTTGAGATATCTATCCAGAACATGTCATCGGTATTAAGTTGCGAGCCCCACCCAAAGTGTAAACTCAAAGCAACGAACAACTGCATTAATGAACTATGTGTAAGGTACATAATCCTTGCAAGCGTGGTCACAAGCACCGTTGTTTTCTCCCTGGTGGCAACAACACATCCCTAGTGTCATGTTTCTGGCACTCAAGCTAGACATCGAGGGGCATGAACCCACCATCATGCATAGCGCTCCCTCTTGGAGTTACAATCTACTACTCTGCCAAAGCAATAAATAGAAACAGAGAACATGCATGAATCACTAAGGAACATAATATAAAAGGATAATCAAATATATAACTGATGACAATCGGAAAATAATCTCATAATCCATCAGATCGCAACAAACCGATCATAGAAATAGCAAGAGAATTACATAGATGCCTTGATCATGTAGGGCAGCTCACAAGGGCTAACAATTGAAGCACAAGATTGGAGAGAGGACAACACATAGCTACTGGTCATGGACCCATTGTACAAGGAGGACTACTCACTGCATGTCCGGGAAGCGTCCATGGCAGTGGAGAAGCTCCCGGAGGTCAATCCTCCCTCTGGCAGGGTGCCGGGAAGAGGTCTCCTAACGCTCCCGATCTCGGAAGTGCTGCGGTGGCTGTACGATGTACAAATTCACGATTCTGGAAGTTCTGGAAATGTTTCCTCTCGAGACTCTAAATATAGGCCAAAGGAGGGCACCGAAGGAGGTGGGGCCCACTGAGGCGGCTTCCTGGCACGGCCTAGGTCCAGGCCGTGCCAGCTTGTCGCCTGGGCAGTCCCTGGCCCCCTCTGGTTAATCTTCAGTGATCCGGAAGCTTCTTTTTCGCTGATCCTTTATATATTTTTCGTGGAATTTGTTGGGCTTCGGAAAATTGGGTAAAAGCCCCTGCAAAATAGACATCAGCAGACAGAAACTGGCACTGGGTGCACTAAGTTAGTAGGTTAGTCCAAATATGTGTAAAATGATATAAAAGTGTAGGAAAACATATAACAATGTCACCCAAAAGATCAAGAACAAGCAGAAATTATAGATACGTTTGGGACGTACCAGTAGGTTGTTGCTGTTGCGGGGGAGATTGCACCGTAGGTGCTCCGCCTTTGATAAGTACATTTTCCATCATGATTCCTTATTGATATTTGTGTTATTCTTGTCAATTATTCTGTGTTATCTTACAATTCTTATGCGTTTTCTCTCTGAATATGCAAGGTCCATCACAAAGAGGGAAATATCTGGAAACTTGAATTCTAGACCGGGAAACCGAGAAAAAGGCAGAAAAATCATGAGGCACAAAATGACCTCAACCTTCAGTGAGATTTTTATGGAATATACCAGAGGGGGCCACTTGCTGGCCAGAAGCCAATAGGGCACGCCCACCCTGCTGTTCGCACCCTAATGGCTTGTGGGCCCCTGTAGGCCCTATGACGCACTCTTCTCCTATATGGCCTGTTTTGAACTAGAAAAATTCATAAGGAACCTTTCGGGATGAAACGCCCCTGTTTCAAGGCGAAAACCTAGGTAGAGGCCCTTTTTCTCTCCAACACAAAGATTCTATTGGGGGAATTCCCCTTCGGGAAGGGGAAAACGAAGCCATCGCCATCTCCAACGCTTCTTCCTTCATGGGATGACCAACACGATCTCATCTCCATCCCTAGTCCATCTCTTGTATTCAATCTTTGTCTCAAAACCTCAGATTTATATATGTGGGTTACTAGTTGTGTTGATTACGTCTTGTAGTTGATGCTTGTTGGATTACTTGGTGAAATCTATTATGTTCGGATCCCGAATTATTATTATTACACCCATGATCTTGAACATATTTATGAGGTGTGAGTAGTTTCTATTCTTCCTAGGGACAAAGGAGAAGTCTTGTTATAAGTAATCATGTAAAGTTGGTATTCATTTGATATTTTTATGATATGTATGTTGTTACTTCTATTAGTGGTGTCTTGTGAATGTTGACTACATGACACTGTACCATATTATGGGCCTAAGGGAAGTCATTGTGGAGTAATAAGTAGATGACGTGTTTCAAGAGAGACAGAAGCTTAAACCCCAGTTTATGTGTTGCTTCATGAAGGGTGATTTGGATCCACACGTTCAATTCTATGGTTAGATTTATCTTAATTCTTATTTCATAGTTGTGGATGCTTTTGGTAGAGGGTAATCATAAGTTGGTTGTTTTTCAAGTAAGAACCACAATTAGCACAGTTCCACCCACATATCAAATTATCAATGTAGCGAACGTGAATCAACTCAACGTGATGAACATGACAAGATAGAAATTCCCATGTGTCCTCGGGAACGCTTTCTTAATATAAGATTAATTTCAGGCCTTTCCTTTGCTATAAAGGATTGGTATACCTTCCCTCACTTTTGCTAATATTTTTACTTGTCACTTGTTATGAATTATCTTGCTACAAAACTATATATCACTTTTACTTACAACACTTGCAGAGAATACCATGCTGAAAACGGCTTCTCATTTCCTTCTGCTCCTCGTTGGGTTTGACAATCTTATTTATCTACAGGACTATCATTGATCCCCTATACTTGTCGGTCACCAAGAATCTTCTCTGGCATCATTGTCAGGTAGCGAAGCGACTTTGGTATGTTGAAATTGGGAATGAAACATTTTTGGTACATGCTGAAATTTATTGTTGCATGTCACTATGAACTGTCGCCCTTTGAGTGGCTTGTTCGAGGCATTTTCGCCTTGAATGAAAGTTGACAAGGTTGTTCCTCGACCTACTAAACATACTACAAATATTTATTATGTGATTCCTTCGGGTATGGTATAGAAACTGTTGGCTAATCCTTATAACGGTTCAACTGATCCTGATTATCATTTGATATATGTCGATGAGATTTGTGGATTCTTTAAGCTTACAGGTCTACCCGGAGACAAAGTTAATAATAAAGTTTTCTCTTCAAATTTGGAGGTCAAAGAATTAATGTGGTATAGACTATTGGATGATACTGGATCATGGGAGTGGAATCACTTGAGGCTGGAATTTCATTAGAAGTTTTATTCTATGCATCTAATTCATCATGATCGGAAATCTATTTATAATTGCTGGCCTCGTGAAGGAGAAAGCATCGGTCAAGCTTGGGGAGTCCTAAATCTATGATGCACACTTTCCCCAACCATGAGAACTCGAGAGAAGTGATTATACAAATTTCTTGTTCTCGCCTTTCGCATGATTATCAAGTATTAGTTGATTCTTGTGCTACTAGTTCCTATATGAAGGATACTGTTAAATTCAAATGGGATCTTCCGGAAAGGATTAAATGCAACTCTGAATATTGGGAACTCGACAAATCTAAAGAATTGGGTATAAAGTTTAGTTTTGATTGTGTTAAATCTTTTATGGAAACATCTTCCTTCCATGAGTTTAGCAATAAATATGCTCTTAGCGGTGAGATAGTAGCTACTTTCTATGAATCATTTGCTACCCGTTTTTATCTTCGCAAGGAGAAGTGGTTTAAATATCATCCTACGATTAAAAAATTACATCAGGAACCTGTTAAAACTAATAAGGACGAAATAATTCTTAGCCATGTTTATCCAATTGTTCCTACTGCTTACAGTTGGGAAACCACCTTTTCGTATTAGGATTAGGGAACATGCTAAGGCTACAATTATGGTCAATAGAAGTCATGTTAGGACACCTAAACCTTATGAACAAATAAATGTTGACCCTAAAGTTGCTATAGTTAAGGATCTCCTAGTTGATAATATTGATGTGCAAGTTATTTACCTGTGTGATGAAGCTGCTAGAATTGTGAAAATTGTTAGAAACAAGCAAGATGATCTCGATAAAAATAAAATAGATGTACGTATGCCCGGCGTTTCAATGCTATTGGTGCTCGTGTTAGTCCTATATCTTTTATGTTATATATGGAAATTATGCATGATATATCACCCTCTTAGATAGAAGATATTGATGTCACTATTAAACTTGCAAATCGTGATATTATTTTGCCACTTGGGATTGTTAGATATGTTGAAGTCTTGTGTGGAAAAGTCAAGTTCCCACTGATTTCCTAGTACTTGGTTCAGAACTTATGTCCCATTATCTTTAGTAGACCTTTCTTGAATACTGTTAATGCTGAAATTAATTGTGCTCCTATTAAGGCCAAAGTAAGCTTTCTTGATGTGTCCAATGAATTTAATTTCTCCAAGTTTAGTAAACAACCACATGAAAAAGAAATGCATAATAAGGATGAAATAATTGGTATTGCTTCTTTTTAAGTTCCTCCTACTGATCTGCTAGAACAATATTTGCTAGACAACGAAAATGATATGCATATGAATGAAAGGAATGAAATAGATAAAATGTTATTTGATCAACAAACTATCCTTAAATACAATTTATGAGTTGAGATTTTAGGGGATCCTCCTCCACCCAAGAGAGATTGTGTGTTTCAGCTAAAGACATTACCTGATATTTTGAACTATGCTTATCTTGATGAAAAGAAGTTACATCCTGTTATTATCAGTGTTAACCTTTCAGAGCATGAAGAGAGGAGAATACTTAAAACACTAAAGAAGCATAGTGATTCAATTGGATATATTCTTGATGATCTTAAGGGCATATAGCCCACTCTCTGTCAACACAAGATTAATATGGAAACATATGATAAACCTATTATTGATCATCAATGTCGTCTTAGTCCTAATATGAAAGAGGTGGTAATAACTGAGATACTAAAACTTTTCGAGGCACGTATAATTTTTCCTATTGCTGATAGTAGATGGGCAAGTCATGTTTGTGTTCCTAAGAAAGCAGGTATAACCGTTGTGCCTAATGATAAAACTGAACTTATTCCACAAAGGGTAGTAACTAGTTATAGGATGGTAATTTATTTCACGAAATGAAATAAAGAAAGTAGAGAATATCATTACCCCTTTCCTTTTATTGATAAAATGTTAGAAAGATTATCCAAGCACACACACTTTTGTTTTCTTGATGGATATTGTGGGTTCTCTCAAATACATGTGTCAAAAGAGGACCAAGAGAAAAGTACCTTTACTTGCCCCTTTGGAACTTATGCTTATAGGCGTATGCCTTTTGGTCTATGCAATGCACCTTCTACCTTTCAAAGATGTACGACTGCTATATTCTATGACTTTTTTGAAATGATTGTTGAGGTTTTGGTGGATGATTTTTCTACTTACGAGACTTCTTTTGATGATTGCTTGAGCAACCATGATCGAGTTTTGCAGACATGTCAAGAAACTAATCTTGTCTTGAATTGGGAAAAGTACCACTTTATGGTGAATCAAGGTGTAGTAATTGGGCATACAACTTCCGAATGAGGTATTGAGGTGCATAAAGCCAAAGTTGATGCAATAGAGAAGATTCCATGCCAAAAGGATATCAAAGGTGTAAGAAGTTTCCTCGGTCATGATGGTTTCTACAGGCATTTCATTAAAGATTTCTCCAAGATTTCTAGGCCATTAACTAATCTCCTTGAAAAATATATTCCTTTTTATGATGATTGTGTAGAAGCCTTTGAAATACATCACAAATCCTTAATTTCTACACCTATTGTTCAACCACCTATTGGAATTTACCATTATGCTAGTGATTATGTTATTGGTGTTGTTCTAGGGCAAAGAGTAGACAAGAAATTGAATGTTATTCATTATTCTAGTCAGACCCTAGATAGTGCTGAATGAAATTATCCTACTACTGATAAATAATTTT